>NC_137207.1:10659395-10718106 GCF_960531495.2 Zeus faber
TTCACACCGTGCACTCCGGTTGATCTTTTTGGGGACTTGTTGGGATCATTTTGACCGGCAATCACTATGTTCTGTGGACCCCATATGAAAAGTAGAAGTCTTTACTGTTCGGTAAAAGTGACGGCTTGGCACTCTGTACTCTTGTGTTGGCTCATTCTCACAGTTTTCGAAACTTGGTAGCGTCGGTAAAAAGTGGCGCTGATGCATCTCTTGGGTAGAAAAACAAACTTCAAACAAAATTCTCTGATAAACAAAGACAAACATGTCATTGAAATACTGACAATATTTTTTCCATTCTCCTCCCTTCTCTCTCTCTTTGTCCCTCCCTCCTGCCCCCATTCTTTACCTTTGCTTGTTTTCCAGAGCTGTTGGGCTCCACCAAGAAACTGAATATCAACTATCAAGACTCAGATGGGTAAGGGGGTGTGTGTGTGTGTGTGTGTGTGTGTGTGTGTGTGTGTGTGTGTGTGTGTGTGTGTGTGTGTGTGTGTGTGTGTGTGTGTGTGTGTGTGTGTGTGTGTGTGTGTGTGTGTGTGTGTGTGTGCGCACGCACGCCGCGGACGTTTCAGTGACTTCCCTTCGAGAGTTATGTTTGCATAGCTGAGGTTCACACACACACACACACACACACACACACACACTGTTTTGTCAGAAGAATGTGATGGTGGAGTCCGTGGCACACGGCCTTGATTGACAGCTCTGGCTAATTGCAGGGTAGAAAGTACATGCAGCCAGTGTACTTGTCTCCTGTTTGTCTTGTGCCCTGACACACTGACTCACAACCCACACAGACACACACTTGAAGTGAAGAACTATTGACTTTCTTAATGAAAGCTGGTGCACAGAGAATTGGGTACTTAACCAAAAAGTGTGTGTGTGTGTGTGTGTGTGTGTGTGGTTTCCCTTTATGACAAAACAATTTCGACCCCTTCTGCAGTTTGCCCTATGGGAAATCGTGTATAGGTTCAACTAGGGACAAAATGTCTCTGCATGACCCATTCACACGCACATTCATGGCTTGCTTTTACCTGTTGCTTTGGCTTTTATATCATCCACATTCACTAACAATTCACCACACACACCACTTTTTTTAAATGGTGAAATGTGATTTTCTTTCGATTGATATTAAGTAAACATTGCAAATTCTGTATACTTTTTGCTAATTAAAACAATTAGTTATTATCTTGCAATGTGTATTATTATATTCATTGAATGAAAAAAAAATTGTCATTAATCATGTTATCGCAAAAATACCTTTGTGTGAGTTCCTTCTAGTACGTTAAAAAAAGAACAGAGGGACCTATGATTGCACAGTAATGATTATGATCATTTCTTTAAGCCTACCTACCAAGATTAACTTGCATATAAATCCACTTTTCTCCAATGTATGCATCATCATCTATTTCCCTTTTTTCAATTTTATTTTCTTTGTTGGATTTGTATTTACAAATTTGTACTTGTATTAACACTCCAAAAGCTTTTCAAAATGTTTAATTCATCCTGGTATTGGCCCACAAACTGCACACAGGTAAAACACAAAACCATCGTACATCAACCCCTCTCTCCCTTAGGCATGACTTTAAGATGCTTCTGCAAACCTCTTGTCCAATCAGATTAATTTAGATTCTGTTGAAAGATATCTAAGTAGGCCATCAGACCTGCAATGAAGGAGTGTGTGTGTGTGTGTGTGTGTGTGTGTGTGTGTGTGCGTGTGCGCGTGTGTGTGTTCCTGCACGGATATGGGTTGACAAAAGCCCCCGTTGCATGTGCCAACTTGCAGGGTCAATCTGGCGTGTGGGAGGTGGTACACAATAGGGCTGTTGAAGTGTGTGTGTGTGTGTCTGTGTTTTTTTTACTGTACTTGTGAGGACTGGTCTCCGAATTCACAAGTACAGAATTCTGGTGCACTTCCGGCTCAGAAGTGCACCAGAAACATGGTTCCTCACTTATTTACCAGGTATATTTACTCTGACCTCACTTTGATGTGTATGTGTTAGGAGGAGGAGGTGGGAAGGAACTCTGATATGTGAGAGGAGTGTAGAGTGACTGAAGGGGAAGTGAGCAAACAGGCCATAGTCATAGAGTCAACACTGGGGGCGGACGGTAAATCAATATTATTTATCTAGTGTCTGTTGTTGGGTCACTATCTTAAGGGGTTGTCGCGCTGGGAAGGAGTTATATTCCAAAAACTAGAGTTATGGTCAGATTTCATGTGTTTGATTACCATAGAGTTAATGTTAGTATTGAGTTAGGTAATTAGCTCTTTAATACGGAAATTTAATTTCATATCAGATCAGATATCAGGAGATGTATTGGTCTATCTGTCGTGCAATTCCCTATAATGAATGTCAAAATGTGTGTGTGTGCGCGCACGTCCGTCCTTCTCGGGAGGGTTGGCTGTACGGTGGGTAGACTGTAAAAAATGAGCGGTTGAATCAACAAAATTGTATATTTTCAGGGTTTGTCGACATAAAACCGATTAATTAAATAAATTAGGGATACCTCTTAAGTTGAGAAAACATAAAAAAAAATTAATAAACTGAAGCGTTTTTTTTGGTTTGTTGTTCAAATGACTCCAATCTATTTTTTTCTTCTTTTTTTTTCCCTTTCAATCTAAGTTATTTGTTGTGATTAACACAGGGGAGACAGGAACACGTAATAAGATAAGATCCTACTTTATTAGTCCCCGAGGGGGGGGGGGGGGGGGGGAGTTCAGGAAAATGTGTGTGTGTGTGTGTGTGTGTGTGCGTTCCCAAGACCACAGGCTGTATGCTTCTGTGGAGACATACTTGTGGCCACACACACAAATGCAGAAGAAGGACCCGCTGAAGTACCGCTTCAGGCTTCCCCCTGTGTACACACACACACACACACACACACACAGAAAATCGAGGGTGGATCTCTATGGCTTGAAGGCCAAAACCCTGCTCTGTCTAGATGTGTGTAATTGATCTGTGGAGGTATGCATCCCAGGGGATTCTGGGTAAATACGAGCCCCAGAGGCTCACAGATGGTTCAGGGGACGATGGAGAAGTTACAGAAGAAATTCTTGCTGAAGAAGTTGTAAGATACAAACCGGGGCCAACTATTCTAAAATACCTTTAGGAAGCCGCTCCTTTCCCACTCACTTGTGGTCGGAGAAACCGTATTTTGGCGGGTACTTTGGGGCATAATTTGAGGTGATGCATACCTTACTCATACCACGACGCGTACCCTAGCAGAAGTTTTAAAGGAGGAGTACGATTCATGCTCCAGGCTATATACACACACACATACACACACACACACACACACCACCAGCACCTGCTTTGAACACAACCCCCAACTCCCTCCTGGTTACATCCCTCTCCTTTTTTTCCTCATTTACTGCCTTAACTATCACAGGACAAGGCCACGTGCCCAATTGTTGTTCCAGTTTTCCTAGTTTCCTAGCATTTAACAACCCTAATTAATCGCAGCGCCTAGCGAGGAGACAAAGGGGTTTAGCAGATTTGTTCCTTTGTGGATGAACTACAGCCTGACAAACATGTGCACATGCATACACACACAAAAATACACGATCATTTCAGGCACCTGTGCACTAACACACACACACACACACACACACACACACACACACACACACACACACACACATGATGCTGAAGTTTTGAAAGGAGCTTACCTTCTGTAAGAACCGTCACTATGTTTGAACCCTGGTGTCTTGCGTCTTCTTCTCTCGCTCTCTCTCTCTCTCTCTCTCTCTCTCTCTCTCTCTCTCGCTCTCTCTCTCTCTCTCGCTGTCTCTGTGTCTGGGTAGATTTTCCGCCCTGCACCACGCTGCTCTGACAGGCACGGTGGAGCTGCTGTCCCTGCTGCTGGAGGCCCAGGCCACCGTGGACATCAGGGACGTCAACGGTACGAAATGCCAACGTGTCGCCGTGACAGTCCAAGACATTGTCGCGTGATGAGATCAGATCCGAAATATAAATATTAGTTTAAACACTCTGCCCTGTGTCTCCCTCTCCATTTTTAGGAATGCGCCCCCTGCATTACGCCGCGTGGCAGGGCAAGGCTGACTCCGTCTTGCTGTTGCTGAGGGCCGGCGGCGCCGTCAACGCCGCTTCCCTGGACGGCCAGATTCCCCTGCACCTCTCGGCCCAGTATGGCCACTACGAGGTGGTGAGTAACCCCCAAATCCAGTGCTCCTCTGATCATTTAAATGGGATCCGACAGTGGTGGTGTTTTAGGTCATTACACGCCTGATGTTTGGTTGTGGCGTACATTTATGCAAGCGTTATTGAAGGCCTTGGAATCTGTTGAAGATTTTGCCATTTTTTGGCTGTAGAAATAATTCTCGACGGCCTTATAGTGACGAATAAAACAGTGTACGTCTATGAAACGTCTACATACCCCAGTAAAGCCACAAAAAGCTCTATACGTTCTGGAAAAGGGCTTCGGTGAAGAAATGCACAGTCTTCTCCTTTTTTGAGCCATGTCCATAAAAACAGACCAATCTGAGTTCTTGATCCAGAATTCTGCCTTAAATAGAAGCACAGAGATACAGACGGGGACAAATTTACCTCCAAAGGCCCAAAGGGTTCGAGAGGCACGTTCCCGACCTCCATTCAGGTGAAACCCAACCCACTGTCCACCATGATGATACCATGGGAGGTCCGGACACGGCTTTCTGTGCTGTGGGGGGGGTGACACACTCATTCAAAACACACATACACAACTCGAAACGTCATGTAATCCACACCCATTCGCCCCCATCGGCATCAAACAGCCGGCCCTTGACGGCGGTGTCGTGTGTTGCCTCTGTGCCACAAAAGATGGTAGTACAGCGCCTTGAGGACGTGTGTGTGTGTGTGACGTACTGTACAGGCGTGAGGCAAACTGTATACACACCACCAAACTACAGTATGTACAAAACTATCTATCTACTTAATCTTTCTTCTTTTTGGTGTTGCATTTTGTCGATTAATTTGTGGTTTTTAACACTTAATTGTACTGTTCAGTGAATATGAATGTGTGTGTGTGTGTGTGTGTGTGTGTGTGTGTGTGTGTGTGTGTGTGTGTGTGTGTGTGTGTGTGTGTGTGTGTGCGCGCGCGCGCAGTCTGAAATGTTGCTCCAGCATCAGTCCAACCCCTGTCTGATGAACAAGGCTAAGAAGACGCCTCTTGACCTGGCCTGCGAGTTCGGCAGACTAAAGGTGTGGGGGTGCTTATTAATGCATAATATGGTGTTGCTTTATGTCTTTTTAAAATAAAAAGTACTGCCTCCACAGACAAAGTTCCTGACGGTTAAATAAAGATCTTAAATCCAATTGGAAAAATGAAGTGGAAAAGTGCTTAAATAGATAATTACAATAAATTATGAAAGAAAAAATTACATTGTTTAAAGTACAAGAAGGTGAAAATAAAGGAAAAAAGAGCCTAAATATAAAAAAAGGTGCTGAAAGGAACTTGCTGCAACATGGCCTACAGGTCTGTAGGTTTACTTTTGTATTTTTATTTTATTGTAGACATGAAGTCATATTAACATTGGATCTACATAAGTATCTTTGAAAGTTATGTTTATATACACAGACTAGTCGATTTGTCTCATGGACCACCTACCGACTAGTAGACCATTAGGAAAATACAATTTTGCACCGTACTAATATAGAAGCGCCGATAAAGGCCCCGATTAAACTGAGTGGACACACACTATATCTTCATGTGTGTCCCGTGTCCTGCAGTGGAAATGTGACAGAGGGAGGGGACCAGGCCCGTGTCAAACATCTCCTACAGCTTAGATTAACTAGCAGACTAAAATAATCTCATTTAAAACTCAAGGGAAATGGATTACAACTCCCTTATATATACACACACACACACATACACACACACACAAGCACACATAACACAGTCGAGATAAAGGGATTTCACATTGCTTTGTTGTTTCTGTCGCATCTGGGGATGCGCTTTTGTTGTGAAATGTATAGCTGGCCCTGTGATTCGAACACACACACACACACACACACACACACACACACACACACACACACACACACACACACACACACACACACACACACTCTCTCATATGCATAATTCACATGCTTGTTTGCTCTGCTGGTGCTCTGGTCTGCAGTCCAAAGCGAGGGAGCTTTCCAAATTTTTGGCCGCTTAGATAGATAGATACTTTATTCATCCCTGGAGGGGAAAAAATACGCATTATACACAAAAACAAAGGTACAAAAAGGTGAATTTGTGGTAAGATACAATAAACCTACAAAACAACAATAAAAAAATAAAAGTATTTGACGCAGATAGTGTGTGTGCTTGTGGCACTTGGACGGCCATCTTTGCACCAAATGCCTGTATGAAAAGTGCTGCAAAGGACATATTTTCGCTCGACTTTATTTCTTTCTTTTATTCTAATCGCATAACTGCAGACGCCACGACTAAGCGCCGCTCCGCCGCTAATGCTGTTAGCTCTGTCCTGATTCTGCCAGTCTGTCGTTTGTCATTACACTCCCCTCTCTCTCTCTCTCTCTCTCTCTCTCCCCTCTCTCTCTCTCTCTAGGTGGCCCAGCTGCTGCTCAGCAGCAACATGGTGGTGGCTCTGTTGGAGGGTGAGGGCCGGGACCCCCTGGACCCCGCCTCCACCACGCCCCTCCACCTGGCCGCCCGCAACGGCCACCGGGACATCATCAGGTGGGTGGAGTGCGGGGAGGGGAAGGGGGATTAACCCCCGAAATGCGTCAAGGCTGTCTCCTCCTTCCATTCTGCGGTTTTCTGCTTTCAGGCGTTCATTTGTTGTTTTGCTGCCAGAAGAACTTGTAAAGTGCATTTGAACAAGTTGCAAATATGTTTCCATTTAAAAAAACAAAAGACTCCAAGAGCAGGGGAGAAAGGTTCCAGCTTCTTTCAGGGTGACACAAGCACCGCTGCTGCTTTTGTGGAAGAAATTAAGTGCAAATATTAAATTGTTAAAGGGGGACGCTGGCAAGTTTTTACCTAAAGTTGTTGATCATTGGACAGAGCTGCAATAGGTTGCGTAAGCAATGGGTGGGGGGGAAAAAAAAAAAAAAAAAGAATTCTCTAATGATCGAGTGAAGCAAAATGACATGAACCTGCCACGAGACATTTTAACAAACCCTTCTCTCACTTTGTTTAGATTCACCATGGTTGCTTTTTCGTTTGTAGATTATTAGAAAGATAAAGACGACGATTAAGGCTCAGCGGACAAGAGACTGAACTTCCTCCATGTTGGTGTTTGCATTCCATGGCAGGAGTGTCCTCTGTGCTTTTCAAACATGTTTTTTTTTCTTGGATAGTATCGAAAACGCGGACTCATTACACGTTTGCCAACTGTCTCTAAGAACTTTGACCCAAAGAACCTGGTCAAAGCTGTGTGTAAAACTCAGTCACTCATAGAACTCAATGGTTTTCTGGCCGCCAGTAAACATTGGCGGAGTGATTTTAATTGATGTTTTTTTTTGGAATGTCATGGCAGATCAGTATAAATCATCAAAACGTAAAAATGTAAGGTTGGCAATTTGCTACTTACTTGAATGGATTATATAATCAACTTATACACAGTATAATATCAACTTATATAGTACCAGCCAACAACATTAAAACCTGACACCTTCACCTGACAGGTGAAGTGAATAACATTGTAACGTGTCATTTCAATGGCCCCTGTCAAGGGGTGGGATATATGTGACCCACCACAGCAAAAGCCGCCATCTCGCGCATTTCTAAAGTCGCCAGGAGCAGCCAAATAAATTGAAAAAACTTTCTTGAAGGAAAATTTGATTTTTCCAGATATGTTTTCCTTTGTGTTTTTGTTTTTTTTACCTCAACACATTTTCAAAACTGAGTTTGATTTATAAATAGTAGAAAAATGTTAAACCGTGGAGTTAAATATTCCCATCAGATTACATGGGGAAACGCAGTTGACTTATCGAGACGCTAAACAACGCTAAATAAAGCAGATCGATGGTTTCCTTTAAAGCGAACGTCCAGGTGACGATCATTCATCCATATTCCATGTGATGTGAAGTCACAATGTGAAACCGTTTTGATAGAATTCAGAATTTAAATATTACGTTTCACTTGTCTGTGAAAACTCCGGTTGTTTAGAAGAAGCAGGTGGATGGAGATCTAAGTCATTTTGCTGACCTTAATGTGACCAGTGCGATAGATCCAAGTCATTTTAAGCAGCGCGCACTGGACTTAATTTTCCGCGATCATAGTCAGTTCTCTGACAGCGACGCTGAATCTGATATTACTCCGGACTTGGAGAACATTTCAAACAGCGGATTTCAACCTGAAGGGGACTATGAAAAGGAATATTTTCAAGAACCACTGGAAAATAAATTCCACTTTTATAAAACATGTATATTCTTACTGTTAAAAGCTTTTCTAAAAAACAGAACTAGTTGTCTGTGGTTGACCCTGTTCAACGTTCCCTCAAAGCACAAGAACAAAGCAGTGATTGGCCCGTTCAGCAGTATGTTAATTAGCCATGCGGCTTTGGCTACCCCATTTGCATTCTGGGAGCTGGCTGAATGAAGCCAAGTCTTGGCGAAACATTCAAGGTGATGATCTCAGAAACACGGTTTGCCACACCCTTGTCATTAACAAGTCATAGCTTTAAAAAGATTTGCTTGATTTGCACAACCGACACCTTGTTTGGAAGCTCTGATTCTCCTCTTTTAACTGGTGGGGGGAGTCGAAAGCCGCCAAATGACCCTAAAGTATGTGGTGGGTCACATATTGGGCAGCAAGTGAACCGTCAGTTGTTGGAGTTAATGTGTTGGAAGCAGGAAAAATGGGCAAGTGTAAGGATCTGAGCGGCCAAATTGTACCACAGGACACCTTGAGAGGACTTGTGGAGTCTATGCCTCGACGGGTCAGAGCTGTTTTGGCGGCACAAGGGGGACAGACACGATACTGTGTTATTAATTACTAAGTTAATTAGTGGTTATAAGTGGTGGTTTTAATGTTGTGGCTGATCGGTGTATAACATCAACTTTAAAACGTAAAAGGCAAATAATCAACGTTTGCATTAATACAACTGCATATTTTCTCCCATTTACATTTACCAAGAGCGTCAGGTAGATGAGATCAGTCAACCCCTGTGGCTGTCTTGTAACTAACACACCAATAACGTCATACGCCAATAAAACCTCTTATAACTAGAATTTTGTTGAAAGAAGTGTGTGTGTGTGTGTGTGTGTGTGTGTGTGTGTGTGTGTGTGTGTGTGTGTGTGTGTGTGTGTGTGTGTGTGTGTGTGTGTGTGTGTGTGTGTGTGTGTGTGTGTGGTGACTCCTCCATGTCTCAGACAAGACTCTCTGTATAATCCTCCCAGTTTCCAAGCGTTCCCTCCCCGTGTGAACTTACGTGACTGTGTGTTCAGGCAGGAGCAGCGCGACACTCCCCCACAGGAGGGAAAAAAAACCCACTGCGTTGGCAAAGCGAGGGGGTTTATTCAGCACAATTTGGCAAGAACATCCCATCCTCAGGGATTTCACCTCCTCTCTCGCGCTCGCTCTCTCTTCAGATTCCCCACAGTGTTAGTTTTTGCCTTCTTCCTACAATGCACCTGAAAAGCATTTCTTAGTCTCCTGCTTACCCAGGCGTAAGCCCCTTTTGTATTTTTGATCTTCATAAGTTAGGGCTGCAAAAGAATTTATTAGCGCCGCATTCAGAGGGAGGTTTCACGCCATTACGATGCCTATAACAATGTGTGCTTAGGAATTCGTAATTCTATGTTTAAAAATAGATTTTAATATATTCATTGCTTTGAAGTGAAGGGTAATTTACACTTTTAAAGGCAATAAATGATCATATTGATTATCATCCGCTTCCATGTAGACCACATACTGTAGCATCCTGATGCTGATGCATCCTTGCATCTAGAATCTGAGACTGAACCAGCTTCCCTGCATGCCCCCCCTTTCTCTTGCATGATTAACAAAAACTCTGGGGTGCCGAGCTGAGGTGGCATCTGTTTGTTATATATCGGATGCTCTTTTTGGTTTTGGATGCTTCCCCGGTCGGTCTATCCCAACACTTCCCATCCCGTTCCAACATCTGGCCCTCTCCCATAGCCCCAGAGATTTGTTTGTTTGTGTGTGTGTGTGTGTGTGTGTGGGTGGGGGTGGGTGGGCGGGCAGCGGGAATCCAACACTTTAATGAGACGTTGCCATCTCTGAATGGGTGGATCTATCTGTCTGTCTGTGTGTGTGTGTGTGTGTGTGAGTGTGTGTTAATTGGTTTCTCTTTCTTTTTTTATGGCTTTTTTAAAGGTTGCTGCTCAAAGCCGGAATCGACATCAACAGGACCACCAAAGCCGGGACGTCCCTGCACGAGGCCGCCCTCTACGGCAAAACAGAAGCAGTACGACTGCTTCTGGAGGTAAGCCCACCCTACCATCCGCCACCCATTTACTCCACCTTGCGTTGGCGTCACCAAAGATGGCGGTGTTGATTTTTAATTTTGATGGAAGGAGCCGCTGAGAAAAGGGGGGATGTTTGTCTTTAGAAACAGAAGTGGTACTGTGTGTGTGTGTGTGTGTGTGTGTGTGTGTGTGTGTGTGTGTGTGTGTGTGTGTGTGTGTGTGTGTGTGTGTGTGTGTGTGTGTGTGTGTGTGTGTGTGTGTGTGTGTCAGGCGGGCGTCAATGTGAACATGCGCAACACCTACAACCAGACGGCGCTGGACATCGTCAACCAGTTCACCACCTCCACGGCCAGCAAGGACATCAAACAGCTGCTCCGAGGTATTTGTATTATTAATTTCATTATTGTAGTTCTTCTATTGTTATTGTTCTTTTAAATGAAGGTTATTTGTACAGAGTCAGGCAGGTGGTGGTGAAAACCTTGGGGGGATTTAAAAGACGTTGGAAGGTAAATCATAACCGGACCTGGTTTAAGGAGAATTTCACTCTGGACTTGTTCCACAATTGGTGAAATGGTCTTACCTTACAGAACAAGACTGATCTAGTCGAGTCCACTGTAGTTCTTCTCAGCATAAGGAGGGTAGAGGTATACAGTACAGGATGTCATTTTTGGGATTGCGGCACATCTTCCGCCCTTCTCGCTCCCGCTGCTACCACTGGTACTTTGCAGAGATTTACTTTGGCCGGACACAGAGGGAGACTCGGTCAGCTACGCCTCAGTCTGTGAAATTAGTTGCTTTGCGGTGGAATTCCTCTTTTTAAAACCAAGATGACATCACCCATTTGTCTGCAGAGGCATCCAGTTCGCTCCAGGTCAGGGTGGTGAAGGACTACTGGAATCTCCACGACCCCACCTCGCTCAACCTCAGAGCCGGGGACCTCGTCATGGTACGTGCACGGGCTGGTGTTTCTGTGTGAGGGTTTAGAAATGTATCTCATAAGTTACTGGGTTTTTTGTTTACTTACCTTAGTTACGCCGAGTGAGCCGAAGGAGGTCCTACTAATGTCTGTTGAATGCTGAACCTGGTGTGGGACCTACAGGGCAACCATCTTGTGGGAGTCGTAGGTTCCTATAATTGCTCTGCATGGTCATATGATAGGCCAAGGACTTTGCACCATAGGCCTTGTGTCTGGTCTTAATGGTCTCACAGCCCCTTCCCTCATGATGTTCCAATATTCCAGGATAATTCCCACGTCCCACACCAATAAACAGATTCAAGGGTGGTTTCATCGCCAGGATGCGGTCAACCTCCTCCCGTGGCCTCGCTGAACCTTAATTTGATTCCCACCTCCTTCATCCCTCAAAGACCTGGAAGCTTTCTTTCTTGAAGAACGGTGCAATTTCCCTCTATGCACAGTTCAGAACTTGTATGACATAATTCCAAGAAGGTTTGCGGCTGCTCTGAAGTCAAAGGGCGTGAAACTGCTGCTTATTGGGTCATTGGTGTTAATGTATTTAGTGTTTACTGTGTCCACTCCCTGTACAAAAACAGTTCCTACATCAGTCCAAGCGGTTTATTTGTATACACCGATCAGCCAACCAATGACCACTAATATTGTGTAGATCCCCCTCGTGTTACCAAAACACCTCTGACCCGTTGAGGTATGGACTCCACAAGACCTCTGAACGTGTCCTGTGTTATCTGGCACCAAGACGGTAGCAGCAGATCCTTTTAGTACTTTAAGTTGCGAGGTGGGGCCCCCATGGATCAGGCTTGTTGTTCCAGCACATCCCACAGATGCTCGATCGGATTGAGATTTGGGGAATTTTAACTCGTTGTTATGTTCCTCAAACCATTCCTGATCAATTTTTGCAGTGTGGTCTGCAACAATGTTTAGGTAGGTGGTACTTGTCAATTAACCAATTAACCGCCTCCGCAGGCTTGCCTTCTCCCCATAATGCATCCTGGTGCCATCTATTCCGCAGGTAAACAACGCACACGCACCCGGCCATCCACATGATGTAAAAGAATAAGTGATTGATCAGACCAGGCCACCTTCTTCCATTGCTCCATGGTCCAATTCTGGCTGTCACGTGCCCATTGTAGACGCTTCCGGTGGTGGACAGAGGGCAGCATGGGCACTCTGACTGGTCTGCTGCTACACAGCCCCCTACACAGCAAGCTGTGATGCACTGTTTGTTCTGACACCTTTCTATCAGAGCAGCATTAACCTTTTTCAGCAATTTGTGTTACAGTAGCTCTTCTGTGGGATCCGACCAGATGGGCTGGACTTCACTCCCAACAACCATCAATGAGCCTTGGGCGTCCATGACCCTATTACTGGTTCACCGGTTGTCCTTCCTTGGACCACTTTTGGTAGGTACTAACCACTGCATACTGGGAACACCCCACAAGACCTGTTGTTTTGGAGATGCTCTGACCCAGTTGTCTAGTCATCACAATTTGGCTCTTGTCAAAGTGGCTCAGATCCTTACGTTTGCCCATTTTTCCTGCTTCCAACACATCAACTTCAAGAACTGACTGTTCACTTGCTGCCTAATACATCCCACCCCTTGGCAGGTCCCATTGGAACGAGATGAGACATGTTATTCACTTCACCTGTCAGTGGCATTAATGTTGTGGCAATTAAGCAAATTAAGACCTATTATAGCTGCAGTGGTTTTACCTGAGGACGTCCCATGATAGTTGTGGAGGTCGTCAGTGATCTAAATCACGGCCAGATTGGACATCAAGCCACGCAATTTGTAAAGTGAAATTCACCAAGAATATTTTGGCCAAAAATGGTCCTTTGATAATCCAGCAATAATCGAGAAAATCTGCATTTTGTGTAATTTGGTATAATGGCTTTGTTTGCCAGATCTTTTGCTCATGAACAGCAAATTTGTTAAGTTTTTCCGAAGTAACTCCTAAATTATTTCTGGTCTCCTGATGTATGGTCCCATCCTGTGCGAACAGTGCTTAAAATGCAAATGACAGAACCATGCTTGCCAGGGCAGAGCTGTAATTTAAGCGATTACCGATGGTGTGTGTGTGTGTGTGTGTGTGTGTGTGTGTGGAAACAAAGACTATGATTATGTAATTTAACTCAGTGGTCCTCCAGTCATGTCAATCCAGTTTGAGCACACTGCCAACTATTGTAATGCTGTTTGGCACTATTTCGTCCTGTACAAATAAGCCACATGACGCGTCCCAAAATGTTGTTCCAGCACCGCCCACTTAAAAGCTAATCCTGTCTAACAGGGCCAAAGAGGAGCCAATTAGTCTATAGCCGACTCCCCAGCTGCACCATGGGTTTTTATTAAAACAAAAAGGGCCGCATGCTAGGGACTGAGCAGAAGGTTGGCTGGTTTCTCGCTTTATGTTTGAACATGTAAGCGTCTGATCGGACAACAAAAAGGTTTGGAGAATAAAGAGAAGCGCAATTATCACCACTTTATGAGGATGGCAACACTCTCAGATAATTGGAAAATCTGTTCTGATTGCAGCGACGCCGCAGAATGCCGTTAAGATGCTCGCGTTCGGACTCCCGGTGATCACCCGACATGTGCGGCGGGTGAACGGGCCGGCGCTTTTGAATAAATCCCCCGAATGATCGGAGCGTGCCGAATCATCTCACGCAAAGTTTTTAGGTCATTATGTGATCATCCAAAAGTCTAAAAAGCCCGTTGAGGCTGCCCCCTGAACAGTAGAACAAACAGTTTGAAACAGAATTTGACCGGGAAAGTACCGCGGAGCTGCTCGCGTTTCCATGGTTGTCAGTACACCAAAGACGGTTGTGTGGTCAGTTTTTGATCGCTTCCACACCTTTGAGGCCTAATGAGAGCTAAATGAGAAATCTGAGAAATGGCTGTAGAACATAGTGGTTTTGGTAGGCTGCTGTCGTTCAGGTGACTGAACTTTCCACCTCCTTTGACCTCCTTTGTAACTTGTCATTTGGGGGATTTTTATTTATTTTTTTCTTTATTGTTGTTTTGGTCAGGGTGTTTCTCCTGCCTATTCATCGGCAGAGGGAAACACTGGGCGTGTCGGGATCAGGCGGTAAAAGAACAGCGCAGGGAAGTGAATACTGCTGTTTGGGATCGGGTGTAGGATGTCGCTGGTTAATTATGGGGAACCTGAAGGAGGGAGAAGCTTGGCGTTGAGACGGGTCGAAACGTGCTTCTGTCACAAATTCTTATTAGAGGCTTCGCTGCTCATTCTCTCCCGCACACACACCCTTTGCTCACTCATTTAGAGTGTGTGTGTGTGTGTGTGTGTGTGTGTGTGTGTGTGTGTGTGTGTGCATGCATCAACACAATTTAATAAGTTTTATTTACTGTATGCACTGGGAATTGTTGATATGAGTCGTTGTGAAGGCTCAGCACTCTTGTTTTAACATGTAGGCTGTTTGTGATGCATCCTCTCACCAAAAACCCATAGCGTGCAAGCGTGTGTGTGTGTACGCATACAGCCTATGAGGGAGCATCTTCAAGAGACTATTGGAGTTTGTTGAAGAATAATTCAAAACGTGCATAAGTCTCATGTACTCTGGCAAGAGATGGAAATATTGAGTAAAGTTGTCAATAGAAGTCTTCTCTTGGTAGTTTTACCAGCACTGCAGTCCAGATAGCCCCTAAACATTTTGTGTGGCCGTTCTCCTGATTATAATACGACCGAAGCCAGGTCTTCATACAGGCGACATAGGCTGCCGCCTAGGGCGCCATCCTGAGGGCAGCGCGGAGAGTGAGCGATCGGGGTGCAATTGGCGCAACCGTCTCCTTCTCCCACGGCAACGAAGGTGCCTACGGCGCTCCAGCGATGGGGCGCCCGCGCTCCGACGGTACCAACACAGGCGTGATCAGCGCACCAGGGCAGTGTGTTTTTTATTTTAGATGTAGGTTATTTTGTTTTACCCAGTTTCCTTAACATGCTCATATGCACGGAGCATGAGTGGCAAAATGGCTAGAGCCGGCACAGGTGTGTGTGTGTGTGTGTATGTGTATGTGTGTGTGTGTGTGTGTGTGTGTGTGTGTGTGTGTGTGTTTTTTAAGTCAGTTGTTGTTCAGAACCCACCTCCTCCCCGGGTCAGGTTCTACGTAACAGAGTGGCACGGTTGATTTAATCCACTTACGGGGTCTCTGGTCTGAACTACAAACCACCTTCACATTCTTCAATTCATCTTAAGCAATTGACAAAAAAATAAAAGCATAAAATGAACTCATACATTTCTACATAATATTTGACATTGCTTTGCAGGTCCTGGAGCAGCACTCGGACGGGCGCTGGAAAGGTCAGGTCCACGACAACCAGCGCGGAAGCGACCGCGTCGGCTTCTTCCCACCGTCGGTGGTGGAGGTGCTCAGCAGGAGAGCAGGTACGTACGAAATGACACCATCACATCGATTGCCTCCGTGTTTCTCAAAGTCTGGCTCGCGACTGGGTCGGCGGGAGGTTTTAATTGGGTCGCCGAAGCAAATCGCGCAATTTCTTCCTTCGTCCTTTGTTCTATTTCTGTCCACGGTGAACCTTCAAGCCTCGTGTAGGAGTTGTTTACTACGTTATCTACCAACATGTCTACGTTCGGTGTTAATGTTATTAGATTGTTGTTGCAAAAACACAGGGTTGTTATGATTTATAATAACGCTGAATGATTGTAGAAGGCTACGCTACAGGCTGTTAATATTGATGAAAATACACTACATTTATATTTGTTTTATTTATATCTGAGAAGAAGAGAAAAAAAGGAGCAACTATAAATTCCACCTGTCTGTGCTCATCGGGCCTCATTGATCAACGTACATGCAAAAACATAAGTAGTCTTCAATAATGTTCGATAATGTGTTAAATGCAGAAATAGCTGTGAAAAAATTCTAAAGAAATTCATTTACGCACGAATCTACCCGTTGAGCAGTGGGTCCACAGGTTAGAAAAAAAAAAAAAAAAGAGTTTGAAAACCGCAGCCTTACACGCATAAAACCTCGCCCAACCGCACTGAACTCCTTCGTTTGGCCTGGTTAATAGTGTTGTCGAGTTGTATTTTAAATGGCGGCCTGATGTTGACAGCCCCGCGGGAGCTGACAGAATTTGCGGGACTGGCAACTTGAGTCCCCGGCGCTGCTAAACGCTGGTCTTAGCCCAGGGCTGTGGATATTTTGAGGGCTAAGGAGACGTATTGGGACGCCCAAACACACACACACACACACACACACATATACACAAATGCCACCCATTGCGCTGACATACAAGGTTTGCACATCCTCTAATTTCAATCTTGCGAGAACGAGGGTATGAGAATACAATGGAATCGGCCGTCACCGTTTTTCCTTGCAGCAGGGAAACAATATCACGCCCAGTAGGTTTCTATAAGTTTCTAAATCACTTTAGAATCTCACAGAAGAAAACGGATGCGCGCGCCAAGCACACACACGCACGCACGCGTGCGCGCACACACACAAACACACACACACACACACACACACACATAAATACACACATAAACACACACCCACATTAATAGGATTACTATGGCCAGATTGGGAAGTGTCAGCTCAGTTCAAAAACTCTAAGAGTCTGTATCGGGATATTGTGCAGGAATTTTGTGTATGTGAGGGTTTTGCTCGTGCTAGAAGAGAGAGAGAGAGGGGGAGAGAGAGGGGGAGAGAGAGGGGGAGAGAGAATTTAATGCCGCGGAGTGGTTGACAGGTCCTTTTGCCCGGAGAGGCGAGCTCAGCACCGTGCATGAGAGCGCGTCTGCACTCGGTGATAATCTCAACAGTGTCAGCGCCGCGGCTCGCCGGGCACAAAGGGAACGTAAAACCCTCTGAGCTCTGCGGGTGATCCTGCATTCCCATTGAGCAGCGCCCGCCTTACGTAACACCCCGCCACTGTTTCACACTTGAATCACCCCCGCCGCCCTTCTTTTTTTTTTTTATGTCGTTTTTTTTTTACTACTTCATCATCCTTTCCATTTTGTGAATAGATCTAACAAGCTCTGAAGTGTCTGTTTCAGCGGTTTAGCCCCCCCCCCCCCCCCCCCCGAAAAATAGATACTAAAATGAAGCCTGCTGTCAGCCCTCCCTCCGTGTCACAGTGTTCACGTGCACAAAACACACACTTCCTTCACTAATTCACCCGCACCTCCTTCCCCGAAATCCGCAGGGGGCACTCTGTCCCGCCAGGCCTCGTTGCCGTGCCAGCGCCAACACGTCCTGCCCCGGGCTCCCCCCTCCAGCGTCGGGACCAACCCCCAAACCGACGACTCCTACACCCTTTGCTATGAGCACGCAGGTACGCGCAGCGCGCACACACACACACACACAGACACAGGCGTGCGGGTGCACATACACACACACACACACACACAAACCCGTTCTTGTACTGAGTAAATTCACCTGGTAATGAGGATCAACAAAAACACTTAAATTAGAAGTTCTCACAAGTGTAGTACAACACACACACACACACACACACACACACACACACACACATATGGTACTGTCCGCAATATATTTTGTCACCCTCCACAGTGAATCGCTGCAATTGCCCCAAACCCAGACCCCCGTCCACCCAACATCACCTCCCTTATTCTACCTTTCCAAGTGTGCAATCATGTGTGTTACCTACAGTGCACACATGACACTTTACCAAGCTGGAGAGTGTGTGTGTGTGTGTGTGTACGTGTGTTCGTCAGGTGCTCCGAATGCCAGTGAGCTCTCAGCCCCAGATAGTCCAGCTAGTCCCACTCAGGACATTTGGGTCCTAAGGAGTTCACCCACTGGTAAGAGTGTGTGCCCCCCACCCTGCCCCAACTTAATCCATAGAAATCCCAGCTCTAGACGTCGCCCCCATCCCCCATCTACCACCCCCAGCCGCACCCCCACCCCCGTTAGCAGCTTGTTATCGCCCACCTTCCCCCAGATGGGAATGCCAGCTTCACCGCCTTTAATCCTAATCGCTAATGATCCTTCCCGGTAGGCCGGCACACACCGAACCCTGGTCACGACCAGGGATTTGGAGGGGTCTCTGGAAAGTGTCTCTTGTTTTCCATTTGTCCAAACATTTTCCCGATGACATTGTTTTGAAACGCTACCCGGACAGCCCCTCCCAATTATTAAACGTCCTCCGGTCAACGCGTCGGTTTGTCCAATTACGAATTTTAATGTAGACAGTGTGTGTCCCTTTAAAGGTCAACAGAGCCAATTAAGGCCATTTTATATTGGTTGACGCCGCTCTTCTGCACGTCAGCCGATGTTGACATCCGTGCAAAGCTTTGCGCAGACTTCCCTTTGCTACCATTGAAACCACTTGAATTCGGTGAAAAAAAAATCACAGGACCTTCTGCCAGTACGTCAACAACCACATTACGCACGTCTTACTCATATCCAGCCGTTGGGGCCGATCCCAGTCCCCGCTCCCCCTAGTACAACTTCTTTATCCCTTTTAAAGTTTGTGCCAAAGCCTGAGGCGTTTCCGCACCGCAGGAAGTCCAGGGCGGGGACTAACCGGGAACCTTCAGTGACGTGAGTGCACGGTGATTGGTCGAACACATGAGCCAATGCAGCACCGGCAACCCATGGAAAAGGGTAATGGGCAACCTACAACCTAAGCCCAAAATAGCTTAGTTTAAAGTAAACATGTCTTTATTTACACGTAATTTATACACACAAAACATAAAAAAAATAACCAATAAAAATAAAACACAATAAAAACAGTATTTTTATTGTAGATGTATTTATTTCACTTTTATTTAATTTTTTTAGACATAAATTGAATCAAACCAAAAATCCCAGTGCCGTGTGTGTCCCGATGCGAGCCCGTGCCTTACGAAAGCCAGAACAAACTTTGAAATGAGGCCTCGTAGATCTAACACGAGTGAATATTCAAGGACTGGATTGCGTATTTCTCGCCTCAAATTTGTTCAGAAACAGCTTTTGGTGGACTGATGAGGTGAAATAAGTTAAAGTTTACAGACTAATACAACACGGACCACGGAAGCTGTTCTGAAACACCGTTGGCTGACGTCTCTTCAGCGTTCCTACTACCGGTGCGAATGCAACCAGGAAAAAAAAAAAGCCCTTAAAGGTATTTTATTTGGAAGGACTTCTCCAGGTCCTCGTTGCCCTCAGGGAGTCCCTAGAAGTGTTTGGTCCAAAAACGCCTCTTGACTTACGAACGGGGCTCGCCCCCTCCATCCGAATATCCAATGTTCATGTCACCGTGTTGACCCGCACATGGTGAGTGTCCAACTCAGGGGCTTCCCAACCTTTTTGGGTCATGACCCTGTTTTTAGGGCCCCAACAACAGTAATTAGAGAGTGTGACATCATTATCTTGGAGCCCGCACCACCAATTTTATGTGTTACATTTCACATTTAGGCCTCTAAGCAACTGATTGAGGCTAAATAAGAATATTATTTTCATCGCTGGTCAAAGTGTGGATATTCCACATTAAGCTCCAATTGGATTATATAGAATGATTTTTTTTTTTTCCCATTAAAAATATATCAATCAAATATTAATTTGAAAAGAAAAAAAAATCTGTGTTGGAAAGGTCCCGCGGGCCCTTACGTATCAAGCGTCCCCACGCGGGGTCGCCACCCCAGGGTTGAGAACCTCTGTCTCTTCGAGCAGCTTGTCAGATAATGGAAGGTGGATGTTGTCGATCACTAATATGAACAAATTCTCCGTCTTGAGATGAGAAACATTCGTTCTGTTCCGTTTTCCATTGCATTTCCGTGGACAATAACGTATGGGGGGAGGGGGCCATTGCAGAAGTTTTGTTTGAAGTTTTGGACTGAGGTTGTGCGGTTTAATCACAGAATCTGTACTGTATCCACCCTGCTCTCATGTAAGTTCTGTTTTTACTGCTCATTTGCACACACGGCTGCAACGCTGCTTGTTCCTCACTAGAACACACGCTCGTCTGATGTCGGGGAAAAATATGGGGACGGCTCCCAGATGGGAGTTGCTGTAGCCGCCGGATCTACATATAAATTGGGGACTTACTTACAGTCGGCATAATCTTTGTGACTATAATGAAATCCTTCTAGGACTTTGGATTATGTAATAATATAAGTTTAATATACCAGTGTTACACTGGGGAGGGGAAAGGTCTGAAATTGAATGTCTAGGCCAGCACTGAAAAGGTCAATCTCCGTAAGACTACATTGGGGAAAAAAGTAAATAAAATAACCCCGTTTTTATTTTCCAATGTTTATCCCGAAAACCTTGGAAAGAAATTGAGATCAAGTTCACCTTCTGTTCTTTTCTCTCATTTCACACTCCATGTCAGCCCGTGGCTTGGATTTGATGGATGGATTCCTCCATGTTTGGGTTTTTTCGTCATCCTCTCATCCTGCTCCCTCGTTCTCCTCCTCCTCCTCCGCTCCCAGGTGACAGGAGCTCCGTGGGCAGTGCGGGCAGCGTGGGGAGCAGCCGCAGCGCCGGCAGCGGGCAGAGCTCGGAGAGCGGACACAAGCAGAACGGCTCCCACGGCCGCAGCCACGCCGGCGGCGGCGGCAGCGGCAGCGGCAAGGTGAGATGGAGTCCGCACGGTCTGGGAAATCCCCTTTTGATGAATAAAACGTAGAGTTAAACCTCTCAAGTCAGCGGGGGTCTAATCGAAAATCACACAGATGTCGGCGTCACACCAGAAATCCACCTCCTACTAGCGTAAAGTATCCCAAAGTATGTACCAATGTGATAAAAAGGGTTTTATTTAAAAACATATAAAAAAATAAAAAAAAAGCACGGGACAGCACAGGTTAAATTATACTTTTTTTTTTTTCCAATCAAGATATAACAAAGTGTAATTAAATAACATATTTTAAATAAAAAATATAGAGCAATACATTTTTTAATTTAAAATATAAACAAATGTCATAAAAACAATTTAATGTAATTTCTTATGAATTCATTTTAAATAAATCATTTCTTCATCTGGCGGTGGGTCACGTGGTGCCCGCGGGCAGTAAGTTGAACTCTTCCTCTTGAGCTCTTTCGTCATTTTTTTGGCTCCAAGGTTCTAAGGCTAATGAGCTCATCTGTCTCCTTCTTTTTTTATATTCATCCTGAGGTTCTGATTGAAGTGTGAGCAATCTTTATTTGGGTATAGAAATTCCACTTTGCACCTTGATGAACTGTAGTCATTGACTTCAGGTTGGAATGAGTTTATTATAGTGAACCGTGCACACCAGTGCTTTCTAAATGAACACAATCAAAACTTTTGTGAGGCGGGTGAATTGCGTTCATAGTTTTGGGAAACGAGCCCCCCATCTGGTGGCTGATATGACTATTTGGGATTATTCAAATTAAAGTGGAACTGCGTGGCCTTATCTTTATACCTTTTGTGCGCAGTTGGCCCCCTCTGGTGGTGAAGCAGGAGACCGCGTCCACGCTGCAGGAGCAGATCCGGCCAAACAGGCTGATGGATCCACAGGTGACGGAACTCTTCCACACCTTCTTTCTTATTTATCTGTTAGGCTTTTCAAAAAAAGTGTTTTATACCAGCTTGATGTTGATATTCCTAACCGAGAGGTGATTGAGAACATTTTGCATTATCGATTCAATTGTTAAAGATTGATCGCGAAGGGGGGTGGGTAAGGATATTATACAGCTAAAACGCATTATTGGTCTTTATTGTATGCCTTTGAGTTGTTAATACTGAACCGTAGGACAATGTGGAACATGCTATCAGCCCCACAAGACTGACTGCACTGTTATTGCTGCCAGTCTGCAGGTCAGGAAATGAGAGAGGGAGAAAAAAACACAGAGGAGAAAATCAGCTTTACTGAGCAACTGAAACCAATAAAACAACTCTGCCGAGCGATGCAAACCCTGTAAAAAAACCACCAGACCACTGTTCAAAGGGAGGCTAGGGCAAAAAAAAAGGGCAACAGCTTGTATTTTTGAGGGAGGAAGTCTATTTTGGAGTGTAAATGGAGATGTAATATGTATTCAAAATCCCACGTTGAACTACATGGTGATTTAAAACTCAAGCCATCAGACCAAAAGGCTTGTTGTTTTTCAACGGAAACCCCCTCAAATAATCCTCATGTTGAGTAATTTTAGGTGATATCTGCAAGATCGTATATCACGTTACGATGATTTCTTAATCTCACAACAAGCATGAATTGTGGGCCAGAGGGGTGCACGGCGCAGAGGAGGAGGGAATAGAGAAAGGGTTTGAGGGGGAGGAGCATTTTTTTTTTTTTTTTTCTAAGGTAAGGCTGACGAAAATGCCAAAACACTGTTGTTCAAAATGAAGCGGAGCGCTGCTGCAGCCAGGAGAGACTAGAGGGGCAGAGTTTTGACTAAATTGGAATTGTAGCACTGCAACCACCATCCATCATAGGGTCGTACTGTGGATTGAGTGACAGTGGGGTTGATGGATGTGAGATGCAAAACCGAAGGAGCTTTGCGGCACTTGTTCTTCATGAAAGGTAAGGCTCAGTTTGGACATGATGTCATCTCCTTTTTCTTTTTTGTATTAAATACAAAAAAGAAAAATACAGGTTCTGCAGTTTTTGGCCTTGGCTTGTTTCTTGTAAAAACTGCAGAATCTCCATGTGACCAGCCTGGTAGAGTGGCTCTCTGAAGCCTCATCTTAGACATTACTGTAGGGTTATTTAGGGTTACTCGGGGGATATTGAAGGAGCCATGCCTAGCTTGTGTGTTTTTTGCCCCTCCCGCGGGTTTGAGAGAGACAAACAAGCATTATGCAGACTGACTCATCCGTCTTCTCTGGAACCTGTCTGTCACTCATGCCCCAGGGCCACAGTAACTCACTAGGTGCTGCGTGCTTCCCTCTGAGGAGACACGGGGCCCCTGTCCCGTAAGCAACGACACAGGAGGGAGGGAGGCAATGCAGAAAAACAAGCTGCCAAAATTTGAAAAAAACAAAAGGAGAGCGACGAAGAATAAACAAGCCAGAGTACGACATGAGACGGGGAAGGTGCGATGGGGCTTCTCGGAGCGTGTCAAGGGGGAGGAATCGAAGCCGCAGTCAAGAGCGACTGAGGGAGTGATTAAAAACGTGCCCTCGGGTTAAGGGGCGGGTGAAGGGCAGAAAGACGGCGGACGCATTCTTCAGTGAGGTTGGCTAATGTGGAGTGAGTGTGCTCACTGGGCTTTCAGATCGGATTTAGAACGCATCTCGGCTCACCTCGAGAGCGGTAGGACGACCCGGCAAGACACATCTTCAGAAATGCTTCCCTCGTCGGGTATAAAAATAAATGAATCGCTTGTGTTTTTATTTTATTTGTTTCTCTCTCTCGTCGTGACGCCAAGTAACGTGGGGTTTGTTCTGCAGGCGCTCTCCGTCGGCAGCTGAACGGCTCTTCTCAGAAGGGCTTCGTGAGGCCCGAGCAGCTTCTGGAGGGAAAGGTCAGTTCTGTGGGGTTCAGGAGGAGCCCAGGGTAAATTATAACTCGTGTAACTCTCCGGAGGTGAACGCACTTCTTGGCTCTCAATGACTCCGCCTTCCTCGCCAGGACTCAGAGGCCATCTACCAGTGGCTGTGTGAGTTCCAGCTGGAGCACTACACCACCAACTTCATCAATGCAGGCTACGACGTTCCCACCATCAGCAGGATGACGCCTGAGGTTGGTCCAATGGCTGGCAATTGAAATTCAATGTTTCATTACATTTAGTCGCCTGACATGAGTCATCCATGTTGATCCCTTCCAGATTGTGTGAAATATTGTTTATCTGTTTGTAACAAACGCCAATGTTGCCGGCTCTCCAGGACCTGACGGCCGTCGGGGTGACCAAGCCTGGCCACCGCAAGAAGATCTCGATGGAGATCGGAAACCTGAGCATCCCCGAGTGGCTGCCCGACTATATCCCTGTAGGAGAAGTGAACGAACGTCGCATTATTCGCGTGCAGTGATGCATTGGCGGGGTTTTGGGAAATTCGGACAATTTTCTTCATTCTCTGCCCGCTCCACAGTCAGACCTGGGGGAGTGGCTGAGCGTGATTGGCCTGCCCCAGTACCAGAAGAGGCTTTGTGAGAATGGGTACGACTCCATCACTATTGTCAAGGACATCACCTGGGAAGACCTGCAGGAAATAGGCATCACCAAACTGGGTAGGGCACCGACATAGCAACAGTCTCAGATGTCCGTGATTGTCGCTTTGTCGGTTTTAACGTCTGTCTGTCTGTTTGTGCCAGGTCATCAGAAAAAGTTGATGCTGGCGGTGAAGAGGCTGTGTGACCTGCAGCGCTCCCGTAACCTGGCGGAGCGGGCCGGTGGGGGGACTCTGCAACGGCATCCCCCTGCGGCTCTGGAGCTGGTGGCCATCGAGCACAACGCGCACGCTCACATGCGCTGCGACACGCCCTCCGACGACTTCTGCCCCTCCCCGCGCACACCCAGGGCCCTGGTCTCCTTCCAGGACAGCGAGCTGAGCGCCGAGCTGCAGAGCGCCATGATTGGCAGGACCGTGGGGGAGGTCTTTGGCATCAGGGGCACGGCCTCGGCGGCGGCCATGTCCTCCAGCCAGGAGAGCATTGGCGTGCGGTCCCGGGGGTCTGGGAATTCCAGCACCTCTGGGAAGACCTCTCATTCAGGACATCCTCAGGATCAACATGCCACGCTGACATCCCAGGAGAGTCTGGAGAATGGGGGAGCGTGTAGTCCCGGAAGGAGAAGCAGAGAGAGAGGGACGGAGGCACAGCGGGTGTGTGACACTCCTACCAAGCTGCACTTTGTCCCCCTAACCCCGCCCCTGACCCCAAGCAAGATGCCCCGCTTCGCCTACCCCGGGGTGCCCCCCAAGTCAAAGCCTTGCCAGTCCCCCGGTCGCCTCTACCAAACCCACCAACAGCAGCACCTCCACCTGCTGTCCTCTCCTCCGGACCCTTCACAGCAGTCCTCCCCCAAGCACAAAGGATTCGGTCACGTCCATCTCCATGGAGGGTCTGTGGGTGAAGCGGATAGACCCCCGTGGGGGCTCTCAAGGCCCCTGGCAGGAGCCGTTCCCCTCCCTGGCCCCCGTCCCGGACAGAACCTCGCCTACCAGCAGAACCGAGATCCCGAAGGCATCCAGAGGTGTCTTCCCAAGAAGCGCACTCAGAGCCTGACACGTTACGCCCTTTCTGACGGTGAGCCGGACGACGACGATGCTTCCTCCAGCTACCACGCCTCCTCATCCTCCGCCGTGGCCATGCCCTCATACGCCACGCTGGGCCGGCGGCCAGGGCGCGTGCACCCCGCCACTTCTGCTGCCCAACGACAAATCAACCGCAGTCACTCATTTGCTGTGCGCTCCCGACGCAAAGGCCCTCCTCCGCCACCGCCCAAGAGGATGAGCTCGGTGGGTGGAGCCGCCACAGCTGATCCATCAGGAAGCGATCGCGATGCGGAGCCCAGGCGGACTGGGACCGAGGGCGAGCGGGAGGGAGGGATAGAAACGGAGAGCGCTGGAAGCGTGAGAAGCATTGCGGCCAGGATGGAGGGAAGCGCCGCGAGCCCCTCCCGGAGGATAGACGTACCTCCGCCCCATACGCCGGCGTCCCCCCGCTCGCCTGGACCATCCCCCCACTGCCTTGGACTCTCCTCTCATCCTCCTGCCCAGTCCTCTTCCAAGCCGGTTCCTGCACTGGGGCTGGGGGGCCTGAGGAGGACGGGCGGTGAGAGGACCGACGGAGTGGTAAACAGGCTCCAGCAAGGTGGAGGGAAGGAAGGAGCGGTGGAGGAGGGGAAATGGCATAGGAATGGCCAGGTTTCAGAAGGTACCGCTTCATCCCCAAGAAAGGTCTCTGGCAACAAGCTGCCTTTCGCTGAAGAGGGCAACCTCACCATCAAGCAACGGCCCAGGTTAGGAGGTGGAAATTTGGTGGAGACAGAAATCAAAGCCCAGGCTCCACGGACCCTGGAGCTCCCAGAGTTCAACCTAAAAGAGTCGGATACCGTCAAACGCCGGCACAAGCCCAGAGACAAGGATGGGCATACACCAGAGGAGGCTGGCACCCCCACAGACACTCCCGACACTCACTCATATGCGCCGACCATATTGAATGGCTTCCAAATGCACGCCTATGACGACTTGCCAGTTGAAATAGAATCGCTACAACTAGGTGTTTTCCAGAGAGTAGGCTCTCTCGGAAAAGGCCCCAGACCTCCCGTGTCCAGCAAACCTTCCAGTCCTCTCAAGCATCTCCCCACAAGCAAGCCGGCCAGCCCGCAGAAAGCCTCCTCTCCCGCACCTAAACAGCCCAGCACGCAGGTACATACGTCCATCCCTAAACTCACCAGTGTGCAGATTCACACGGTCTCCCCTAAACTGGGCACCAGCAGCACGCCGGCACAGACGTGTGCTCCTTTTCCAAAACCTGCCTTGCACTCGCAGCCGTCCACACCCACAGGTGCGCCGAAAGTCATGTCCAAGCCGGCGAGTCCCCAGAAGGCCGTCAGCATGTCTCCATCAAGGCTTCCGCAGCTCGGTGCAACCCCGTCAGGTAAAGTTTGACAAAATCTGTTCCACGTAGACCCCGAACAAACCCCTTTGGTGTCGGTGCAAAGGCAGCGATCTCATTTCCTCCCTCTTCTTCATTCCTTTTCCAGGCCTCGCTTGTTCCTCTGGACCGAACGTCAACGTGGTCCACAGTGTCGCTTTCAGTTCGCCCTCGCGCCCCTCGCTGGCGTCACCGGGTCACACGGGAAAGAGAGTCCAGGCCGCCGCGTCCTGCTCAGACGTCCTGGCCCAGAAGAGGTTGGAGGAGACCAGCACGTCCCTGGAGGCCGCCCTGAAGGTGGTGGAGAACAAACTGGCGCAGGACGACCGTGTCCATGGGTAAAAGCCCACACTCGCAGTTTGGACGGCATGTTTTGATGACGCCTGTGTGAACCACGATCTCATGCTTTTCTCTCTCTCTCTCCACTAGTAACGGCAGCACAGTGAAGGCCGCTGGGAACATTCTCGACGACATCGGCAACATGTTTGACGACCTGGCGGACCAACTGGACGCCATGTTGGATTAGCGTGAGCAGAACCTATCTGTACGCATGAAGCACACTGGAAAAAGTAGTGGGGAGAGAAAGGAGTGATTTCTAGAGGCGTTTGAGGCTCAGGGTGACTTTCGCAAAGCTTTCACGGCACTTTCCAAAAAGGAGGAGGACACGTTATCTCCCTCCGTCGAGATATTGTCCAACACAAGCACTTGGCCTTAGGACATGCATCTGGTGATGTTACCAAGACCACAACAAACAGTAGCACAGGTGTGTGCAATGGGATTTCAAATGTGTGTATCGTGTTAACCACTAAAGGGAATTAGGGTCTGTTTGTTTTGTTACTTGTTATTACAATAACTGTAGAACTTTGCTTATTAAGATTAAGTGTGCGATGGCGCCGAGTACATTCAGTCATCTTCCGATATTGTTAATGTTAATAGGTACGACTATATTTATACTGAGTATATTAACATACTGTTTTAACAGAGTCTATGGCTGAGATGGATTGAATTTAATGCTAAGGTCATAAAGTAGTGTACTATATATTTTGCTGCTCAGTGGAAAAAAACAAAACTATTCCTCAATGTTTTTTTTATATATTACTATCAAAAATACCATATGCATGTACTTTTTTTTTTTTTTTTTTTTTTTTATAAACCAAAATATTTAACATGTCATCTTCCCAAGAGCAAGGTTTTCAGCAAAAACTAAAAAAGGATAATATGTTCTCTGTATTCTCTCTGTAAGCGCTACTGTCCTGAAAGCCCATGTTTTTCCACAACCGACCGCCGTGTAATTAACTTGTTATTTACACATGAACGTCGGCTTTCGGCTTCGGTTCCCCAGGTCTAAAAAGCTTTTAGCAATTTACCTCTGGGTGCGATGAGGCAAATAACTGTAAACACGCGCTCTGAAACTTCCCAAAAGCGGGCAAGGATGTTTGCTACTATTCTCACAGTATTGAAATGAGATCAGCCCAGGCTTCTCCAAACAAACACTGATGGTGCAGTTGTTTTCTATTTAGAACAAATCTGTCAAGGGTGACTAATGAAGGAATGCATTCTTCCTCCTGGCACCTTCCATAAAAATAAAGGGACTTCACTGTTTGACAGAGCCAAAAGTACTGTAAAAATATATATATATATTCTGTCTTTGATGCATTACTTTCATAAATGTGTTTCTCGTCTACAAAATTAAAATGTTGCCGTTTGTAAGGAGGGTTTCTGCGTTTTTCGATGTGGGATATAAGGAGGTAAGACAGAAAGCCTCACATCATTTGAGTTGATCGACCCATTTAATTATTTTTAATCCTCATCAATACATTCTGCCACAGAGTCCAGCGGAGCGCCGTACAGGTGACTCGCCGCTCTGAACAGTCGCTACAATTCAAAATCGCCTTCATTTTTAGCCCAAATACAATTTCCTCTCGTCATTTACCGTATGTACAAATCTATCAAAAAAAAAAAGAAAAATTTCATTGAGAGAACAAAACAAAATCGAATCTCTTTGTGTCATTTCTCTTACGAAATCCTGGCAGAATAAATCGCGGAGACTTACAGCAGGTGTTCCAACATGTACAGGCGGAGGAGGGGTGCTTTACGGGAAGACTTCGCAACCTTTCAAAGTAAAACACAAAACACACACACACACATACACACGACTGATCGCTTTACGCATGACTCATAGGCCACTTTTCTGGCAGCTCTTACAGTAAGTTCTCATTCTCAATACAGAAAACTGTTTGGGGACGTCTCAAGGGAGACTAAGACTATAGTTGTTCCTACTGACAATAGAGGCTAAGATGCATTCATCGGTAATCACAGGAATGAACAGATTTCACATGTTCGGAGGATATTTGATTCCTAACATTCGGTAGAAAAGCAGTCGTGGCATAACAAATATGCTGATGATTCATTGTTTTCCCTATTCATTTCCATTCTCGTCTTTACACATAATATTTCTTAATATTCAATATCAATCAACCCTGGAAAATAGATTAAAAATGTTAAAAAATAAAAGTTCAGGCAGCGCAACCCCTAAATTAAATGCGATGGAATTAAAAATCATGGACAATAACACTGTTTCACATTATATATCTCTTACATGTTCTATAAACGGAACCGTGTCGAAGTAAGACGGAGGGGAGGAGGGGCGGAGCTTAGTGTGTGTCCAAAATGGCATCCTGCGTCTTACATACCACATGCTCGTAGTACTCGTAGAAGCTTTTCCCAGCGTCTTGCCCCCACAATGCATTGTGGAACACGCTCGCCAGTGCAATGTTTGCATACTATGAGATTTTTCACGGGATCTAAGTCATCCTGGTACATTCCACAAACGATTTGAGCATACTATAGTTTTAGACGTACCGAACATTCATTTGGGGTGTGCCATTTTGGACGTGTGTGTGTGTGTGTGTGTGTGTGTGTGTGTGTGTGTGTGTGTGTGTGTGTAGGGGAGGTAGCACAGTTGTCCCATTTATAGGTTGCTGAAGAGCTCGTTCCTCTTGCTCCAGTCCATCTGGGGGGCTTTTTTGGCCGAGCGTTTCTGGCGGGCCTTCTCCCTGGCCTGGGCAAGCGACATGCCAAGGGAGAGCCCCCCGCCCGCCTCAGGACCGGCCTTTTCCGCCTGGAGAGAGGGAGGGACACACACACACACACACACTTAACAGAATAGGGAATTCCAACAGATCGAGGCATAAAAGTGATTTTTAAATGAGTCAATAGGTCACAGAGACCCACATTCCTCTGGGTTACACAGAGAAACAAACAGCTTGTGAAAGAACAGGCAACAGTTGCAACAACAAACCCTGTTTAGTTATGAATAATGACACTATCTCTGAGCATGCAAGCTGGATCAGAGCCAACTCTACGAGTAAAAGGAGAGATCCAGGGTGAAATCTCATTTTAAAAAGATATCTTGTAGTTGCTGCTTCATTGAGGTGGCACCAAAAACCTTCCAGTGAATGTATTGTGACCTTTAGGTTTTTTTTTATTTTTATTTTTTTTAAACACATGAAAGGGTAGAATCAGAGCTTGAAAACAAGGTATCCATTGTGGGAATCAAGTGAATATTTTGGAAGCTATGACTTATTAAAGATTAAGGTTTTGAAAACAGAAGTTCTGAGAGATCAGGCTTTCAAGTTTTAAAAGCATTTCCAGAGTTTTGCAGAACAAGATACCCATTTAGGAACACAATTAGTGCTTTAAATGGTGATGTTACATCTGGAATGTGCTGTACCCCTTCAATGAGTTCATGTTGACTGTTTTACTGAAATATTGAATTATTCATTCAGAAAAATATTGGAAAATGCATAATAAGTTAATCCTTTAATTTATTTTTTTCATTCTGAGTTCATACTCACAAGAGTAGCATGAACCCCTCTATTATTCTGTAACTTCTAAACATTCCCATTACCTGCCATTGTTTTATGACAACGATCCTTTTTAAGAAAGTGGCACATTTCAGAGTGCGCACAGAAAAGCCTACCACCAGGGGACAACAATTCCCGGAACGGAGAGGTCCTCCCAGCCATTCGCATTTCGGGAAATGTTGCCAGTTTCGCGGTTATAATATAGAGCGTCTGCCACCCTCTTCTCATAATCCATACCAACGCAGACATTGCAGTTCTTGCATCTGGTGTTTATTTGTTGTTCCTTTAAACGTTCTGCGCTTCCCCACCCAAAACCCACATGAGTAACGTACCTCTAGTGCGCTGCTCGAAGCTGTCGGAAGGGACGTATTTGAGGAGCTGCTGGATGAAGACGGGCTCAAAGACACTGCAGGGTGGGCGTCGGCCACCGCCTTCTCACTCACCTGAAACACAGACGTCCGCTCCAGTCATGCCACGCACTACGTAATAATGTCCACCAGGGGGCAGAAGCCACTCAGTCTTTCAGACGGTAGCGTCACGGTCTCCCGACGTGCAGGGGCGGTCTGAGTGGTTTGGAGGCCCCAGGCGGGACCCACGTGAGGCCCTGTCTCCACCTCACTTGACGCAAGCGTGGCCTTGTAAACAAAAACTAGTTGGAGAGAGCTTTTTTTTTTTTGAAGAGAGCGAAGCTAAATGAGAATTCAAACTCAATCATTCAAATAAAACTCCGACACAAGAGTCATTTTGTTGTGTGTTGTGCACAACTCACGGGCTGAGCTGAGACTGCAGTCTGCAATGAAAAGTCCGAAACAGAGGCAATAACACCCAAACCGAGAGCTGCTAATGGGATCTCTATACTGGACAGAAAGTGCTTATTTTCTATTCTATTTAACTCTTATTAGAAATTGTATTGATCCTGTTCGTACTCCTCCATGCAAGTAGATTTATTTTTTACCGAAAATATTGTAACACAATTTACCATCAGCGGTGCGAGAAGCACGTCGACCTTCATGAAGTAATTATCTACCAATAAGCTGAAATTAAATGTGAAATCAAAGCAGTGCAGTGGTGTGCACAGAGAATTTTAGGGGCAGGGGATAAAATTCATCATCTCCGAGCGAAGCTTCATAAGACTCAGTAGTGCAAAGAGTTAAGTCACTGGATGAGAACTTCAGTGTTAGAGGACTCGAGGGTTCGATGCCTGAAAGCCAGCAACACAAGCGCACGTTAAAAAAACAAAAAAAAAAAAAACGCCCGGAGTGTGAAGACGACCCGGTGGCGTGGTGGTGTTCGCTCCGCCCTGGAGGCCGGATCACAACAACAAATCCCGCTGCGGTGGGTCTGGGAGGGGACATGGCAACATGATTCAATGGAGGGATGGAGAATCAGAACTTGAAGCTGTGACCGTTTAAAGAATAGATGTGGAGAATATCTATTATCTATCTAATATCTAATATATATGGCGGCTCCTATGCCATGTGGAAAGACCGCCTGTGCCAACGTGGGTCCTTCTGACAGTTTTAATTCTCATCTCCAGATGGTCCACTTCAAGATGCACTATGAATGTGCCTTAAAAAGGAGTCTTCTTTACCAGGTCATTTCTTCATTATGCCACTGAATGCCTTAAAACATAACGCAAAGGGCCTGATAGTCATGACTCAAACGGTATGGAATGACTTGACCATACAATTCCCAGCAGCCTTCCATTGCTAAAAATAAACGTGCGCCGCTGTAAGCCGCTTTGGACGCGTGTTGACAGCATGCTCGGCCACGAATGCACCTCGGGGGAAGAACCCGCGGCTTGATTTTTTGGCTTCTCGCGAGGAATAACAACACGCCTGATGTGGGAAGTCCAGAAAACGAGCCAACCTGTCGGTGCAGATCTGTCTTCGTCACGTCTGCCACATGGGCAAACATGCAGAAGACGCAGAGGGAGACTCAATCTGCAGAGCGGTGTAAAACATCAGGGGCCCCATTCACTTTTATGACTCAATGCAAAAACGATAACGCAGGACGGTCAAAGGTCCATCGGAGCGTTTTACGACCGGTCACGTAACCTCGGATGAATGAATAGCCGCGTTATGAATAAATAGCTCGTCAGGACACTTGTGTTTGTGAGCCCAAGTGAGTAGGCTCCTTGATTAGTCACCTCATTAGCATAATCCCCCTACAACACGCCCCAGGAATTACCAGCGCTTCAATCCCATGAGCCTCCAGGACATCGGGAGACACTGGCCCCACTGTCCGCTGCCCCTGTTGCCATGGCAAGGGAGGGGGGGGGGTTCAAACACAATGTCACCGGGGGGACACTCCACGTTTCGCATGGGGTCACTAGGGTGTACTCACTCTTTAATGCAGGTTTGAGTGTGCGTGTGCGCGTGTGTTACCCTTTATCTGCTGCTGGAAGGAGTGTGTGTGAATATGTATATATGTATCTGGCAGCACCGCACACGTTTCACAGTCACAAAGCATGTCTTGTTTTGTTTAAAGATGTCAGCGCACATGGAAGGCAGCGCACGACGCTGTCCAGATCTCCTTATCTCGGACCAAGAATGTCCCGGAGAGGATCAGCGGGGGCTCTTCCAGCCTGGTGTGTGTGTGTGTGTGTGTGTGTGTGTGTGTGTGTGTTCGTGTTCAGCACGATAAATAATAAATTGAACCATCTTTGGCGTCCTAATCACACCAAGACGCTCCTGGGACTGTGGACGCACTAACGCACGCCTAGATCACGCGTGTGATTTGAAGTTAAAGGATGGCTTTGCCATTTTTTCGACCGAGGCCAAAAGCAGTAAACTCACATTAAGGTCACGCTCAGTGTATTTTAATTTGGACCAAGTTTTATAACAGTAATATGCCATTTTATTCAAAACGACTCTTTGCAATTGCAGCAGTAGATCCATAGATTAACGTTGGCAACAGCAGGTTGTCAGTAGGAAGCGACGCAGTTTCCTGTTTCTTGTCTCTTACATTTGCGCGGATGTAGCCAAAACAGATGATTTGAAGTGCAAAACAATAAAAACGAATAAATAAAACTCTAAAGAAAACACGATTAAATGCATTTTTTTCCTGCTATAACATACTGTATAAAAATCTGTCTAAAAAGGCGATTTAATGGGTTTTTTTAAGGCTTAAACATTTGCCCCGTTGAAGCACAGTGAGACGCTGCAGTGGCAAGCTCCTCAACAGTTAATTGTTCAGCGAGGTTCTGCTCTGAACAGTTAGAAATGAGTGGAACCAAAAAAGCCGTGGGTTGAAAAATAGCAAACCTATACCACACCCACACACCCACACACACGTCTACTCACCTCCTCTTCAGCCAATCTGTTGGACATCGGTTCTGGAAGAGGTCCTGGAGTCGGGAGAAAGTTGATAACAGCAGCTTAGTTTATCTCAGCGAGGTTTTCAAGCTGATCGTGTGTGTGTGTGTGTGTGTGGGTGTGTGTGTGTGTGTGAGAGACTGTGTCTGTGAAAATATACTTGCATGCATGACATTTTGGGAATATCTGCCCCTATCATTATTTACTCAGGCTTTTCATTCCAATCACTTCCTAGACAAGTTTTGGTCTAATGTCATACTTTTTATTATCAGATAGTTTTATAGGTCATTTCTTGGAATTCACATAACATGCGGAATTTTATAAGCACATATCTTGATGATGTGTAGCATTCCTATTGTCACTATGCTAATAAATTCTCTCATATTGCATTAGTGAGAGGTTTGAACTCCAGCAGATCCAGCCCTGGGTTACCGTAAATTGTTTTTTTTTACTTCAATCCTCAAATATCATATTCCTCAACTGACTTCCTTGTGTTAAATCATTAACTTTGGCAGAAAACCTCAGACAGACAGCATAGCAACAGCTGCTTCAATTTGTCCGGCATAAAACAATGCTAAACATCTTAAACATTCGCCCCGGCATAGTTACGGGGAAGAGAACAAGGAAAAGAGAAGAAGGCGGAAGTCTGGAACTGTGTGAACCCAGCTGAGACATGACCGATTACAGCTCTGAGTTTTAATTTCTCCCGTTGAAATATTATAGTCTTAATACTTGATGATAATAATAATAAAAAGTCTATTTTTAATTTCAAAAGACGCGCGAGGAAAACTGAATAAAATAATATTATATAGAAGCAATATTCACACAACAGAGACATAGTACTTTAAAAATGTTTAAAAATTTTAATGTAATTACATAAAAACAAAATTCAAGACAATCAAGTCTCTCAGAAGAAACTTGAGACTATTTTATGCTGCAACCAAATCTGCATGCAGTTTATTTCCATCAGGCTGATGGGTGAAAAACAAATGTACCTGTTTTGCCTGGATACTGTATCCAGGCAACCGTGAGCACCTTAAAGAAGAGATATGATCTCTCATGGATGTTGACGGCGACCATGCGATTCGAGACAAATTCATTTTGTGTGCATTAGAGAGCACGTTCCAAGTTAAATTCCACACATGTTCAAACATACTGAACAAACGACAACTTGGAGACCCCAGCTCCACGGTGTATCTATACCCATTGTGCGGCCGCACGCGCTCTCTCTCTCTCTCTCACCTGTCAGGTGGTCCTCGGTGGGCGTGACATTGCAGCTCTTGAAAAACTCGTCCGCCTCAGGGTCCACCACCAGGAGGCTGGTCTCGTCCCCCCCGGCCTTGATGGCCGCCACCACTTCCGAGTGCTGCATGCCGAGAACCACCATGCTGTTCACCTGAGGGTTGGGGGGGAGACATTTCAAATAAATTGATAAATAAATAAATAAATAAATTGATAAATAAATAATGAAAGGTTATCTAACGGGAATGTGGAGAGCTTACCCTCCCCCGCGAGTTAAAATTCTTCACATTTCTTGAGGAGTGATACCGGAAAAGAGCCTCGGAGCAACATTTCTCACCCAAAACCCCCACAGACTCCCAACGTAATGACTCTGCCGCCTGGACATATTTACGAGCCGATATGCCCGGTGAACAGTGCGGGGTGACATGGTGCAATGACGGAGTAGACTAGAATTTGGAAGTGTTTGAACCGATTGGACCCCCAGAGGAATTCAAGGTGGGAGGAAGGGGCCTCGGACGTCGGAGGACGGATCCTCGGACGTCTGGAATTCCTCTCCCCCACCGCCGAGCATTTGTCGAAATTCAACGATCCGTGCATCGGCATCTATAATGCTGTGAGGGAGAATATGATTTCAGATGTGACTGATTCAATTTAATTGCAGTTGCTCCTCCCCTGGCCCACTGGGCTGTTGAGATAGGTATCGGCAGGGAAACTCGGGATTCTTGGGAGGTATTGCAATTACTCACAAGTATTGCCATTGACTTATGAAATTATTTTTATTATTATTTTTATTATTTTAAAATTGCAGATTTTGCTTACTCTTTCATTACTAGACAATTAAAAACAATTGAAGCGTTCTTTCAAAGAGAGAGAGAGCACCTACACACACACACACATGTCAAAGTGGCTCAGATCCTTATGCTTGCCCATTTTTCCTGCTTCCAACACATCAACTTCAAGAACTGACTGTTCACTTGCTGCCTAATATATCCCACCCCTTGACAGGTGCCATTGGACCGAGATGAGCAATGTTATTCACTTCACCTGGAATTCTATATTGCGTATCTATTATTATTATTTTTTATTTTTATTTATTTTTCCTCCTCCCACACCAACGGGGCTTGTGTTGGGAAAAGCAGATCTAGTCGCTCTGACCCGCTTGTAATTCAGCCCAGAGACCCCGTAAGTGGATTAAATCAACCGTGCGACTCTGTTACGTAGAACCTGACCCGGGGAAGAGGTGGGTTCTGAACAACAACTGACTTAAAACACACACACACACACACACACACACACACACACACACACACACACACACACACACACACACACACACACACACACACACACACACACACACACACACACACACACACACACACACACACACACGATAAGATTCCATTATCATATGCTGTAACGTAATTCATATGTCAGTTGGGTTGATGGGGGTAATCGTCTACCTGAAGTTTTATTTTCCAATGTCAACAGATAGCTCTGTGTATTTTTACACAGTGATGATAGTGGAACAATGACGAAAAAATGTAATTGTTAAACAAAAAATGTCATGTGAGTGCTATTGCAATGACACCGGAAGACGGTCAGACAAGGGCTCACCTACACATGCATTTGTAAGACGACCACGCTCTCAACTACCGTAATACCACTAGAGATTAATGGTTGCCAATCACCCTTCACATAACTGGATTAGAAACCGCACTCTTACAAACACGCACACGGGAGGGACAAGCGATACTGTCAAATAAAGATAGGGGTTAAACTGGGTTTACCCTAGGCCCAAACGTAACCCTGACTGCTTGGTTAAGTGATTTTGGTTGAAGTGAAGTCATTCCCTTTCTAAACGTGTCCCTGCAGCGCTTGGTGGTGTACCTGTATTATCTTGTCCTGCGGCAGGAGCCCCGCCCTCTGCGCCGGGGAGTCGTCGTCGACGGCCCGGATATACTGGCCCGGCTTGGTCTTCTCGCTGTGCAGGTTGAAGCCGTAGCCGTTGGACCCCTTCTTCATTTGGCACAGACGTGGACGCAACTGGACGTTCCCCTCCTGCGGAGACAAAGGACGGGGGAGAGATGTTACGTCAGTGTTCCCCCTGCCCCCACAGCCAAATGTGAAGCGTGGCTTAGTAGACAGTTTTTCAAATAATTAATCTGTAGCACAATGACGGATCAGTAATATGTTCACAGAATGTGACGTTGCATCATAAAAATCCATCCAGGCTTCCAACTGTCACGCACCACTGGCTGTTGGTGTACTCCGATGACTCATCGTAGGACGATATTCCTCATATTTATTAAAAACTGTCGTCTTTTAAAGATCATTATTTACTGAAATGAAACCAAGCAAGCCTGGAAAATGTTCCTTGTTTTTTATAGCAATGTCACGACCCCACCCAAGAATAAAGACGTTGAACTAAATAGAGAAGTTTGGTCAAAGCGGATGTTCTGTAACATGGTTCTAGTTTTCCCCAGCAGACACTATGCGTATGCAGTAGTTTAAGGCTGCAAATATTGTTTGTTTGTAATATTGGTTTTATTGATCATTATTATCTCCTACTAAAGGTGCAAAAAAAGTGAATCCAAGACAGAATACATATCGTGAAATTGCTCAATATAGTTAGCAGGCGGTCTAAAAAAAATAAATAAATGTATATTCTTTTTATAATATGAAATTAAGGCGGCATTGACATTTTGGTAAAGTTGTAAATAGCACATTTTCCACAAGATTTATCCCAGAATGGATTATTTGTTAGAAAACAATATTTCTAATAATTTTCTGTTGATGGATCATTTCATACCTATCGTATTATATCCTAATATATAGATACATTATCCCATACATGGGTGTGTGACCCGTAACTTGGTGTGTTTGCGTCTTATAAATGCAAACAAAGACATGACATTGTGTACGATTTGTTAATAGAGGGAGAAGCTTATTACTGTAACATGATATTCTTTGTGCAGGAGGTTTACATAATTTCGGGATGTATGGGCTAGTGGGAAGAAGTGTGGCAAGAGGCAAATCATAATCAAAAAAAAAAATACCCGTTTTTAAAATGTTTTCCTGTATGCATGAACACACCTAAAAAGACTGTATAGCTCCATTATGTACCATTCATGATGTTCTTATTAAAGAGTTTCTGTAAAACATTTTCTAGTTTACAGCACGTTCATCAGGGCACTAAACTATAAAGCAACACATAAGACCCTAATAAAATGAGTCACTCGGTGGTGGCCTTGGCGTCCCGCTGCTGATAATGCACACTCTCCTGAAGAACGGCCTCGGTTTTATAACCTGTAATCTGTTAATTATTCCACGCCACTGCTGAGTGGCGTGGAATAATTAACATATTTACAGGGCAACCTTTGCAACCGCCACACTGACACGAGGTGGTCGGAGCAAACCACCCATCTGCACATAATAGTTTTATGATTTCCTATGGAGTGGCCGAGCCATAGGAAACACAAGTGATCCCTGGGTGCCTTAATGGAGTACACCGCATGCTTTGTCTGGGAGTTAACATTCATTTGGAAGCTTTTGATGGACTGTGTTCCTTTTATGATGAAAACAATGTAAACTCTTGCTGTCAACAGAGGAGTGAATGAATGATCGAGTGGCATTAACTAAATCCCTGGAATGCTCTGGCCCAAGAGGCTTCTCTCTACTACCATTGCCGATCACCTCCACCATCAAAGTTATCTGAACGGCGTGGTTTTCAGTCGAGTCAGATGGGACGACTGAGGACCATATAATCTATTTACCCCTCGCTGGAAGGGGGGGGGGGGGGGGGAGACTCTGCCCATGTCACCGGAGGCTAACAGGTAAATCGCTCAGACTCTCCCAACCCCCTTATCTCGCTCCTGTCCCTATCTCCCTCTGCCAATCCCAGTAAATCGACCGCCAATATGAAGAGGACCTTGGCGGCGTGTGCCAGTGAGGAGGAGCGTGGAGACGTCTCCTTCACTTACTGTCTCCCTTAATCTCCCCCTCTCTGTCACCCCGACCACTTCTCTGTCGGCTTAACTTTGTCCAACTCACTCCGTCGTCCTCTCCTCGAGTACAATCACCATAGAGACCGCACCAATCCAGTCCCGAGCTCCGATCCCCTTCTCTAACAGACGACTTGCTCCGCATCTGGAGAGAAGTGGGAATCGGAACCGTCTACCTCGCTGCCCCCAGTATCAGCAGTCATTCCGTCAGAGGGCCATGGTCAACCATCTCACGCGGCTTTGGCTACCTCTCTGTATGCCAAGGAAAATAAGTTATCCGGATGCGTTGATTTACGCCGTGAAAAAAGGATGAAACAAGTGAGAATATTGCAATATTCATAATGGGATCACTTATCACTCAGTGATTACAATTTGGCCGCTCAATTGTCAGTCTTGGCAACCAACAGCTGTTGCATGGTTGCCAACTTGGTGTCGGGCCCTGCAGACAGCGGTACAGCACAGGCGATGTGGACGGGAACCTTGGGAAGGGTTCTACATAATTCCTTCTTTTGACCAGCCCAACGATCAGGCCGAATGTGAGGTTTTTTCTGGCCTTGAAAGAAAGACAATTTTGTCAGTTTCAAAAATGGAATAAATAAAAATAAATAATCACTGATTCAAAGCACTTTTAAAGCATCGTTTTACCTTCTGACTTTTTGGCGCATTTCTTTAAGCTGCGAAGGGTACGACTCCAGTCCTTCTCTATATGGCTCCGTTTCTGTCAATGAGATCACGGAATGGAGGCCGCTGAAGCTGGGGATTGATTCAACACAGTTGGGATTGTTCTGACCATTTTGAAAGGCCTTGCGACACACCGTTTCAGGGGGAAAATAATTCTGCAGCGGTTGTGCGAGTCTCACATTCAAATAAATAAATAAATAAATAAATAAATAAATATGGTGGCATCCGTAGGGATTGCCACTTTAGCCGCGATTACACGCAACGTGCCTACGGATCCATCTGGTTGACAACTTTGATGCAGGGGCTCGGCCGTGGGAGAACCATCTCCGCGGAGATTTTCCCAAGATAAGAGGGTGCAGTTGGAGCTACTAAGGATGACATTGTAATGTGTTCCTGTTCACATTAACATCCATCTACCCCTCAAGAGTTGGCTGCAGAACAGTGCCCTTATACAGTGTCTGGCTTAAGGACACTTGAACGTGGCTGGATTCTTTCTTGGGCGAGCCGGCGGCTGCGCAGGCTGAAGTGGCAGCTGGGAAGGCCTTGTAAACATTCTCTACATCTGCTTAACGTTAAAAGACAGGAATATGAAAAGGTTAAAGGCTTTACAGCTTGCTCCAATAGGAAAAAAAACCTAAAAAAAAAACAAGGTCTTCGGCTCTACCCAGGGCCCTCATATTGTTTCCTGGATTATAGCATGGACTTTGAACCACAGGCGTACAGTTAGGATGTGAATTACTGTGTATATATCAGGGGTCTAGGTCTGGCCAACTTTATATCTGAGAAGAAAAAAAACATTACTTTAAACAAAACTTTATAGTGTACACATTTATACAGCCTCCATGGTTTGAGTGTACTCCACACAACTTAGATTTCTAAGCATGATGAAATCTGAGGTATCTCTCAAATAAAGCCAATTTGTAGCCTGCCATGTTCCTTCCATTCCTGCTATTCCTTCCAGGAATAATAAAGTAAGACACGCTAGGCTTCCACCGAGTGAATGTGCTCTGCACTTTCAGAAGAAGAAGAGAAAAAACTAACAAAAAAAAAAAGCCATTAATGTTGAAGACAATGCCTTTAAGCGTTTGACATTTAGTGCAAGCACACTCCTCTCAAAGTAATGTTTCCCCTCAGGAAAAAAGTACAGTGATCTACGCAGCAAGTGTTACGGAACAGACTGAGAATCGTCATGCATCCCTCTGCGGATGTCATGCAATACCGCAGACATTGCCAAAGGAGGCTACGCACCAAAATTGTTGTCAAGCCAAAATCATGAAGAAGCTGTTTTAGGAGGTATAAATATGGCGTTATTAGCTCATTGTAAGCCTCTTAGGTAAACAATCATTATTTAACTTTCCCAGGGGCCCGTCTCTGCTGATATCACCACATTTATTCCAAAGTGTGTTTCTTTAAAGCCAAGCCAAACTTTTATTGCCACCTGGTTTGAGTGGTTGTCCAAAACATTTTGTCATATATATCAAAGATGGTTTATTAATAAAAAAAAAAAAAAAGACCAGCCACGTTTTATGCTCTTGAATAAATAACATTGGTGACCTCACAATGGGTCCATTCAATACCTCGATGACTTATCACAACCGATGGGAAGGTGTGGCTGTGCGTGCTACCGTGATGAACATGATAATATTTACCTTCTGTATTTATTGCCTGTGAAAAAGGACAGACGTGCACAATTGGGACGGCACAAAGGGATGTCACTGCCTGCAGTACAATACATTATCACAGAGTATCAGGGCAAAGAAACAAAAACAAACACAGATGGGAGCTATGAGCCCCATGGCGACCAAAGAGGCAGGAAGTGGTTGCCTCATGCGCGTTAGCACCGCTCCGCCCAAGTGCTCGCAACACGGGTGAGCGACAGCGGGAACCCGTTTGCGTGTCAAAGTGTGCCTCGTGCGGAAGCCGTAGCGCAAAGTGGCTTTTCCCCCGGCTAAGACCACAGCAGAAGACAAAAGTCTAAATTTAAGACGCATTATCACACCAGCACTCAACTCCAGATCATTTTAGCTCGGCCAGATAGACTTTTGACTGATGTTCTTATGTAGATGTTCTTATCAAAGTATGAGATATGCTTCCTTCCCTAAATAAACATTACGACACACAAAAAAAAAAACGAACACACATATCTGAGACGATCTGGGACGCAGTGTCCTGACCTTATAAGTTATTTACTTTTTAAAATGTTCCTTCAGCACGGGCGATGTACTATCTAGTCCTGGGGTAGGAGGCCCGCTCTCAGCGTGGGGGAGTAGTCACCCACAGCCGGGTGAAAAATGTTATGCATCTATAACCGGAGAGCTCCAACTACCTCATTCACGGTCAGCGGGCCTCAATCAACAGCCGCTCGGTCATGGAGCCTCTGACAGAAGCCTAGATTTAGCGGCTTCCTCTGGGTAATTGGAAGGAGAAAGTGCAGTGAGCCTTAACCCGAAAGGGCAGGGGCAAGAAAACAGCGGGTTAGGGAGAGCGAGGGAGAAAGAGTTCCATAATTGTTTGCACTAAAATGCAGCAATTGAACCCATGATAACGGGCTTAAAAAAGAAATAATATTGAAAAAATAAAATAAAAATAAAAATAAAATAAAATCTTGATAAAGATTTGGGCCTGACTGTCGGTCGTGCAGTCGCCAACTCCCCTCCTCATCTCAATGTGGACAGCTGCAAACTGGCTAAAGTGCCTTGCGGCCCTTCTCAGATGAGGGGGGCGCGGTTAAGCCGGGTGACGGCGATGGCAGGTTGACGGAGCCGTACTGGGTCCGCCTCATCGGCCTCGTTAGCGGCAAAAGAGTGTTCTTATGGACGCCTAAACGCCCGCGACAGAGGAGAAACCCGGGCACCAGTTATCCACTTTATTTTCACAATCTTGTTTTGCCAGCGAGCCCTTTCTGTATATAATTATTCATAAAAACAGTCATGTCGGCTTAACTCAACACCATGTTGGCGCTCCACTGCCAGAAAGTCCCCCTCACTAAACCCGTAGCTGTGGGTCGAGACTCCCACACTTGTCTGTGTGCGTCAATAAAGATAGTTCTGGCAACAATACAAATGTTTCCGATAAAGACTGGATGTTGGGGGGCGGGGGTGTGCGCACATTTTGTATTTTCACGTTGTTTCAGAGCAAAGCAGTCGGCGTGTCCAGTTTCTTGCTGAGATGAGCAAAACTCACTTTTTTTATTTTTTATGAAGATGCAATGCACAGGGTTAAGAAAGTATCCAATTCACATTATCTCCAATTTCTAGGATTATGCCGTCGCCCGTCACGCCCGGCCTCGGCGAAGCGCGCGTGTGCGTAAAAGCCGGAGTCATCGAGATTTTACAGCTTCCTCCATTGCCAAATCAATAAAAACGTCCCACGTCAATTATTTCCCTATTTGAAACGTCAGCCCTCGGAGATTAGTGGAGCGATTTAAAAAAAGGCGTTGAGAAGCCCAAAAATGCATTGCGAGGTGAGTCACGGTGGCTTCAGCTTCTCTTCAAGAGCCCGGGTTTGAAGTCCAAACCTTCGAGTTTATATGAGAGAGCTGGGTTTAAATGTCCAACTACAAGCGTCAGCAAGAAGAGAAAGAGAGAGAGAGAGAGAAAAAAAAAAAGCGAACTTCTCAAAGTGCAAGAGTAACTAAGGAAGTAACCGCTCCAGTGTCGGAGGTCAAAGTCGAGGTGAGAGTTGAGCCATCACGTCTTCTTTTAGGCCGTTACGTGCCGTGGGGACCACTCCACAGCTGGGCGGCGCTTGAGGCTATTTCTTATCTTGTCCAATTTTTATGATCTCAGTGAAGCTTGAGTCAAAAAAAGAGCGAGGCATAATCCATACTTATCATCTTGGTAACTGATTTTACTGCAAACTACGTGAATCGGGAGAACATAAGACCGAGAGGAGCTCTGCATTAGCAGCCCTGCAAAAACCCCTGACCCTGGAGGAATTCTTTATTGTTAAAAAAAATAAAAACGTTTTAAATCATGCCTTCATTAAGTTTACATCACTGTTCCAGTCAGGGCTCTATGGATGGCTTGGACAAAAGACATGACACAGAATAACCTTACTTCTAATGCGGCGCCATAGTTACGAAAAGTCATTAGAGACAAATTTAACTTGTATTGGGCGTCATGCTTTGGCTATAACCCCTGAGAAAACGTTCCCACAAGAATTTTGGTTCATGTGTTTTAAATTCTATAGTTATTTACACCGGTGATTATTTGGATACATTTGAAATGCACGCATTTGGACAGACATATAAAACGTCGGGGACCCTTACAAAGGGAGAGAGTTAAATTGTGAGCCTGTCTTCACTTATTCTGCAGTTCTCTCATTAGTCTGACATTTGGAAAGTCCTCAAGTAGAGAACAAATTGCTATTTAATCCGCTGGACAACCCCCTCCCATCCTCCCCCACACACACACACACACACACACACACACACACACACACACACACACACACACACACACACACACACACACACACACACACACACACACACACACACACACACACACACACACACACACACACACACACACACTTTTAGCGGCCAGTGAGAATAGAGCTCCACTCAGTGTGTCGGTGCTAAAAGGGAATGGGGGTGGTGGTGGTGGTGGTGGTGGTGGGGGGGGGGGGGGGGGGGTGTAGGTATTTCAGGGTCCCGGTTGAGGCGTGAGAGTACTCTCTGATTTCCTCTCCGGCCAAATTCCCCCACCCCCGTGCAAACATAGAGGACAATACTTCATTCTGCTGCCGGGAACCTCCATGGTAACCGATAGCGGCCCCCGCTACGCACCCTTTGGGGATGCAGGCAGGGGACGGAGTCACTGGAGGCCAGAGCGTTACCATAATATGATGATGACACGCTCGCACAACGTGCTGTCATCTTGGGTAAGAGAGCTTTGTGCAAAACCACAGGCGCCACCGTCATCCTTGGGTTTGATGCTAAAAGGCATAATAAGTTTGGTGCAGAATTAAAACAACACTTAAATTGGGTGAATTTTTTAAAATCCTGTTTTGAGCGACATACGCGTCGCATTGGACAGCAAATCAAATGCGTGGATGAAGAGCTTTAAACACGTAATTGTTCAGCTCAATCAATCCGTTTTTTTTGGGACTTTCAGCCCTGCTCCATCAAAGCCCACCGTGGGGGGGGTGGGCATCAGGGGACATTATAATGCCATTAGTCAGATTGTGCCAAGTCTCCCATCAGGGAGGAATGTAGCTGGAGGGTAACGGCGTCTCAGAAAGCCAGCCTGGGTGTCTCTCATTCAGCCACAGAAAGAGCAAAAAAGAGTCAAATTAAAAAAAAAAAAAGAGTTTGCCGCATTTACATCAATAGAGGAGAGTGAACAAGGACCCAGGGGACCAAGATTTAACAGCATTCAAGCATTCCAAAGTTAAGGCTGGGTGAAATTATCTATATAATGTGATTTATGGCCAACAGTGCAAGAAACCCATGGTGAACGTTTATGCCTATGTGTATCTTGGTGATTCTAGAAAGTGGAAAATAACAGTAATTAGGAAGACAATGCAGGCAAGAAAGGTTACACGACAGTAAAATCGAAATAACGTGAAATAAGAAAATATTTCACTGAGGAACGCCTTATCGTTCCGTTTCTAATTCATTTAATTCTTGTAATTTTGCATTACTTTATTTGTTACTACAGCAGCTGATGCCTTTTTTAAATGTAAAGTACTTTGAGTTAGATGTGTATGAAAGGTGCTATACAAATAAAGGTTATTATTATTAATCATTATTATATTGATATCATGATACAAGACAAGATATCGTTTGAGATTTTTGTTAACGCGACAGTTAAATGTTGTTTTTAAGGCTGCCCCATAGTAGAGTAATGCAATGTTCTGACCTTGATGGACTGTTCTTGCTGTTCTAATCAACGTCTCCACCTGCTTGGTCATAATATCCACATTACTGATTGTGTCTCAGATGTTTCTTGTGTCTAAATCTCTTATGAAAGCACCAATGGGCATCCTCAAAACACTGTCAAAATTATCAATATCAACATATTCGTCGATAAAATATTGTGGAATTTCATTTTGTCAATATTGCTGGGCCCTGCATAGCATTGCAACATCATCCGCAGAGATAACGGGAGGACTGGTATGAGGATGTATGATTGTAACAATAACCAAGAAGGAAGGCCTCTATAAGGTCAGCACGTTCCCCGCCCTTCTGAAGTGTTTGTGATGATTCATTTTCAGGCTACAGCATAAAATTAATATAATTACCATCATGACAGCGTTGCATCAGCTGTCTTAATTAAATCTGTGACATTTGCTGACCACCGTGTTCCATTAAAACTGACATTGTCATCAGCCTTGGGGTCCCGACCGCAGGCGGGGTCACTTCATATCTTCATTGGGTCATGGCTCAACTTTAAGTCTCATATCATGATTTTCTTTCCATTAGACTTAATTATTATTAGACTTTTTTTTTAATGTGTTTCTATCATTTCTGTGCAATACATTTGGAGCTCCCTCCATGCTCTATGATATAATAACAGTAGCCTATACAATACTGAAATTCATATAAAACTGTTTCCTAATATGCAATGTCAATAATATGAGCATTTTCCCCCTCGATCTGTTGTTTATCGGTCAAAATGTGAATTACAATGATTGGTTCTGGATCAGATATGACCGCAGAAGGATAAAAACCTCTAAATCAATCGCTGAAAATAACCGTTCTCTAATCGCTGTTGGGGAGAATTTCGCAACTTGAACAAACGGGGTCCAGGGCCAAAAAAAAAAAAAAAAAAGGCTGAGAACCGCCACCCGCACCAATGAAAGGCGGTGATTTCAATACTCAACCATTTGCCAAAACTTGGGTTTGTAAGAGATGACGCTCAAAAATGTTCATTATATCGATACTATCACATGAGATTTGACTTGCGCTCCGCTCGGGCGCAACGCTCGAGACACGCTCCCGGTGTGGGACCCTTTTTGGGGGGGGGGGGGGGGGGGGGGGCGCCAAGGAGGAAGCGTCGCCACGGGGGGATCACTGAACTTCACTGCTATTATTAGCGCCAGCGTGTCATGAACGCTGTCAGACCCCTCGGATAACAACCGAGGCGCCCTTCGAGAACGTGTTGTCAGAGGCACGACGACCGGCACAGCGCTGCGCGTTACGCAACCGCCGCCGGAGACTTTGAACGGGCTCCGCTCGGTTAGAGTCCAGAAAGTGTTCCAGCGGCGCGGCCGACGCTGTTGGAACACACCCACCGTTTAATAATCTCTTGGGGGAAAGATTTCACAACCCGAGTCGGACAGGGTGATCGCTTCAGCGACGGCGACAAAACAATCAAGGTGATTAAAAATGAGAACAAAAACAAAAAGTTGGAGCTCTCCTGATATAATAATCAGAGCGCCGCCGAGCGAATTATCTTGTGTGTATTTCTTGAGGCCGGATCAGCCGGAGCCAAAAAAAAAAAACCCCAAATCGCCGAGTGGAAAACGACAGAGGTTGTAAAGGAGGAGGAGGGGGGGGGGGGTGGCGAGGGGAAAGTGGCAAACTGTCCCAAAACCCACGAATCGACGACGTCTCCTCCGGGAACACGTTCATCGGGGCCTATCGGCACGAAACGCACAAGCAGGGGAACCAAAGGGAAGAGAGCGAGAGAGCGATGTTCCTCTTGTGTACATCATGGAACGTTTACAGGGTTTCCAACGCGCTGCCCGAGTGCTATTTATATCCCATAATGACTACGCTGATCTATTTTTTTTATTTTTATTTTTTTTAAAGTCCCCGAAAACAAACGGATCGAGACGAGCGAATTGTGGGGCCGCGAATCGGGCGTCATTTGCGCGTGCCGGCGGAGCGAGGCGTCCGGGGGAACGAGACAAACCGGGTCCCGGAGCTCTCAGGGGAGGGAGCGGCAGAGACTGTCTGACAGACAGACAGACAGACAGACAGACAGGACTTTCCACTTAACAAAGACTCTCTTTAAGCGGAATGGGAAGAAGCCTGTGTGACATGTCCTTGAGCCGAGGGGCAACGGAAGTGCCTGCGAGGAGGTGGGAGGGGGGGGGGGGTCTGTTACACGTCAACCTTCGCAGATCAGGGGAGAAAAGGCAACGACGAAACGCACCTAAACCGATGCGCACCGAGCCAGGCCCCCGTCCCTCGCTCGCTCCGTGCGGTTGTAGTGGTCACTCGCGTTGCAGAGTGGACGGTGATGTATTTCAGAGTGCAGCGTTGGGTTTCAATACAAATTGAACTGGGGATTACTGGGCTTCAACCGAGGCGCGCTCGGCTTGGGTCCCGACCCAATAGTATTGTCTGTCCTCTGTCAGTGGTGTGGTATTAGGATGAAGTCACATGTTGCATGTCACATCACCACGAAAAGCAATTTTGCAACTATAACTGAATAGCATGGTGTGACCGAAAATGTCTGGAAAAGTATGTTATTATCTATATGGTAAAATCAGACCTATATGGCCTGATATTACCATATAGGTGATTACATATAAAAAAAATCTAGTTCCTTATTCTGTCTCTATACAGTATAAACACACATTTCTAACAATATGTATATATATAAATAAATATATTTATATGAATAAAAAAATAAAATAAGACATAATATTAATATCGAAAATTAAATGCATATTTATATAGAAAAACACATTTATTTATACACACACACACACACACACACACATATATATATATATATATATATATACATACACACACACACACACACACACACACACACACACACACAAATGATATACGTTTTGTTTGGTTAGGAAAAAAGTAAGAAATAATATATATGAATGATAATATAAATAATGAATATATATGGAAACATATGAAATAAGATCCAGTATGGCGGAATTGAACTTTTGCTCTGGGCCAACTTCACGCTCCGTTGCTCGGAAGACAAGCGACATGTGTCGAAGTTTCGTAAACTCCCCCAAATAAATGGACAAGCTCCCACGCGCTGCCCGGTACCTTGGAGCTCACGCTGAGCCTGTGCGGGGCCACCGGGGTGCGGGTCCCGTTGCTCGGGGAGTCCCCGCGGTCCGAGTCGCCGTCGCCGCCCATCGGGACGCCGTCCGTCACGAACTCCCTGCGGCACCGCAGGTTGTGCTTCTCCAGCAGCTGCTCGGTCTCGTCGTCCAGCACGACGAGCTCCAGGGCTCCCACCGTGGCCCGGATGCGGGTCACGACCTGCTGGTGGCTCTCCCCCTCCACGCTCTCCCCGTTGACGAACGCCAGCTTGTCGCCGGCGAGCAGACCCGCGGCGGCGGCCGGGGAGTCGGGCTCCACCAGGCGGATGTACTGGCCCGACTTGCCCTTCTCCCCGTGGAGGTGGAAGCCGTAGCCGTCCGAGCCCTTCTCCAGGGCGCAGAGTCTGGGTCGCAGGCTGGACATGTCGCGGTCGGAAGGTGCGTTCGGCTGACTCTCGGGGGGCTTTCAGAATGGCAGCTTGACACAAGCCATGCGGCGGAGGAGCTGCACCTGTTGCGCGGGCGGCGAGGGGGGAGACCTTCACTTTGCCCACGGGGCGTGGAACGAGTTCACTTTCCGCTCCCACGGCCGCTCGGAGATCCACCCCCGAAAGTGCGTCGCAACGCGCCGACACCGGCCCGGCCGCGCCCCGCCTCCCCCCCCCCCCCCCCCCCCCCCCAGCTCCGCCCGGGCCGCCGTCGAGCGGCGCTTCCCCCTGACCGACAGGTGCCTCGACCAATCACGGAGCCGGGTTGGAGAGCGCGACGCGCGGAGCCGGAGCCTCGTGCCGCGTTTCGCCGCGCTCGGAAAACGGTCATTGCGACGACTTGTTCGGAGCACACGGACGCCCCTTAGCCGATATGTGTGTTGTGTGGCAACTATGGCGAACGATGCAAGCTAAGAAACCTCGTTGAAAACAACACAAAAATCAAAGTAGCGGTGTGTTCGTTCCTTTTTACTTTTCCAAGTGGGAAGTGGGATTTTATTTCCGAGTTCCGTCTGACGGGAATGCGGCATCACCGACCCTGGTCGAAAGTTGTTCGTCTATACTTTCTCAATTGTGTAATCGAACTGAATAATCTCCTTCAACTTCTCGGTCTAATAAGTAATACACTGGAAATCTACCGTTGTAGTGTTACGATCAGGTGATCACAACTCTATGCATACCGTGATCCGAAAGGGAATCATCCCGTTTACCGAACTGTTCTTTACTGTTTACTGGGAAATTAATTATTCACCAAATAAAAAAGCAAACATACTGTATAATACTTAATAACACAGTGTTTACAATCATGACAGTGATAAACGTTTCACTTCCACTCCCCTACTCTCATTTCTAACACTGAGTTAAATACTTGATGGGCATAATGTAATTGATATGATAGTGCCCTCTAGTGGCGCTCGCTCGCTCACTCACTCACTCACTCACTCTCACACACACACACACACACGCACACACACGCGCACACACGCGCACACACGCGCACACACACACACACACACACACACACACACACACACACACACACACACACACACACACACACACACACACACACGGCGAGTAACCAAAAAAGAAAGGAGTGTTCTGGGCTTGGTAAGCAGCTTTTATGCAACAACTGGTGCAAAGATAAACTTTGGCAATTATATTCAGACCACAAAAAAGCTCACAATATACAACAAAGTATAAATAGCTGCAACCCCACTCGTAGGATTGAAAGACTGATAGATTGCAGCTTCTTCTTCCTCTATGTTTGCATACGGTTAGTGGATTTGACCCTTTCATTTTGCTTACTCGTACAGGTATCTCACAACATATCAGTTCGATGGCTCCTGTATTTCGTCTGTACCGTATGACAATGGCGGTGCAGCTAAATTGAAAAATAATATCAGGACCAGTGTTTCCATTCACCTCAATGCAAAGAGAAGATTGAGGCATTCTGGAGGCATACTAGCATAGTTTGGCTTCATGCGATACAGTAAACATGCAACTTATCCTCAAATCAAAGTCCACAATAAAAAGAAAAATCTGGAAAAGAAAATTGATATTTGATTTGGAGGCGGGGAAAAAACACATTTCCCCAAATCCCTCCGATAAACCCTTCAATATCGAGCATCCTGCTTGGTCTCATGCATCAGTCGATGGAATTGGTTATCACGGCTCTCGAATCAGAAACACCCCCCGCCCCCCCCCCTAAAAATAAAAATCAGTTCAGCCGATGAAAATATCAATGTGGTAATTATAGGGCTTTTTTTTTTTTTAAGTGTGAAAGCCTGAGTGCAGTCTTCCGTGATATCCCGGTGCACGGAGGGCCGCGTTGCCAGATCATGACTCTCTGAACGCCTTTGTTTTCACAGCCCCACTGTGACCAAATGTGTCCCTGAGGTTTCTTGTATCAGAGGAAAAGAGAGAGCGAGAGAGAGCGAGAGAGAGAGAGAGAGAGAGAAAGAGAGTCTGGGAGAATCTGTCCTTGGTCCGTCCAGTGCAACAGGCCGTCGTCACGTTACGTAACGGAGAGCCGGGATCCAATAAACGCGTCTCCTCGCCTCCGTTTCGTATCCAGGACGCAGTGTAAGCTATGTACGGCCTTCGCCAGGAGAAGATCCCAAGCACCGGAGCCATGAGCCAAGATCCCAAAAACATGTCAGAAAAGAAATTTGATTTTCCCCTCCCCACACCGAGCAAATCTGGATTTTATGGGAATCATTATGTTCTCGTGACCTCCGGCTAATGGTCCAATCTGCACAGTTTCATCAAAGATAATGGACCGGAACAGCCCTCGGTGTCAGATGACACTGGGTGGCATCGGTCCGTCCTTAGGATTTCATTTTGTAAACATCTTCCACTCTTGTCAAGTCGTGCGACGTGTAAGCCTGGAAACGTCCACGTGTCCCGTCGACTTTAGTTTTGGAATAACCTTTTTTTCAATGAGCTCGGCGAACAGACTGTCCTGTCTTTGGGGGCTGCGGGGAGGCGTGTCTCCTCCCCTCCGTGGTCGTTCCTTTCACTTTCCTCCAGAGCACGGGAGAGAGAGAGAGAGAGAGAGAGAGAGAGAGAGAGAGAGAGAGAGAGAGAGACGGGAGGATCAGGGTGAAGGCGGGGCGGCGTCGAAGGGGAAGAAGAGGAGAAGCGAGGAGGAGGAGGAGGAGGAAGAGGAGGGGTTGTGGCGGAGGAGAGGAGGTTTTTCAGAAGGTGCTGCAGCAGCCGGTCTTCTCCTTCTGCGCCTCGATGTACTCGTGGATCTGGAAGCTGGGTACCTCTCCGGGGTGCTGCACCACCCGGTGCTTCAGCTCCCTGATGGAGGGATGGAGAGAGAGAGAGAGAGAGGGGGAGGTTGGATGATGGAAAAATCAATGCACCAAACTCATGTGGATAATTATTATTTAGGTTTACTCTTTATTTTTAAACTTGTATTCTTTATTTTAAATTTGTTAAATGTATTTCTATTGTTTATTGTCTGTCATTAGGTATATTGTATATGACCAGATTTCTTTAATGTTTATCGCTTATTTGTACGTTTATTTTCAGGTATACTATTGTTCATTTTAGATTTATTGTATATTGCCACTTTTTTCTTGTTATAGTTGTTTGTATTTTTGTTGCTTTTCGTCAACTCTTAGGTTTACACTTATTGTTTACTGTTTATCATTAGGTTGTTGTGAGAGCCAATTCCATATATTATTTTTTATTGTTCATCGCCTTTTTTCTATCTTCAAGTTAATCGTTAGCCTGTATTTTGCCAATTTTTCCAGGTAATCCTATCTATCTATCTATCTATCTATCTATCTATCTATCTATCTATCTATCTATCTATCTATCTATCTATCTATCTATCTATCTATCTATCTATCTATCTATCTATCTATCTATCTATCTATCTATCTATCTATCTAAGATCTCTCCAAGACTTGGAGCATCCCTCTCTCATTTCTCAGATTTTAAAGACCCTGCCATGCTTTGCTAAAAAGAAGACTCCGCCCTTTTCCATACCCGCTCTGTAGGTTGAAGGAGGTGTATGGGAGAGTTTAAACATTTGGTATATTTTGAACTTCACATACAGGTGGTCTTATCACATACACACACACACACACACACACACACACACACACACACACCACCATCACCTGCTTTGAACACACCCCAAACACCCTCCTGATTACACCCCTCTCCATTTCTCATTTACTGCCATAACTATGACAGGAGGAGGCCATGTGCCTTTTGTTTTCCATGTACATGCTGTTGTTTGGTTCTATGTTTATGTTTTTCCATGTACATGCTGTTGTTTGGTTCTATGTTTATGTTTTTCCATGTACATGCTGTTGTTTGGTACTATGTTTATGTTTTTCCATGTACATGCTGTTGTTTGTTTCTATGTTTATGGTTTTCCATGTACATGCTGTTTGGTTCCATGTTTATGTTTTTCCATGTACATGCTGTTGTTTGGTTCTATGTTTATGTTTTTCCATGTACATGCTGTTGTTTGTTTCTATGTTTATGTTTTTCCATGTACATGCTGTTTGGTTCTATGTTTATGTTTTTCCATGTAAATGCTGTTGTTTGTTTCTATGTTTATGTTTTTCCATGTACATGCTGTTTGGTTCTATGTTTATGTTTTTCCATGTAAATGCTGTTGTTTGTTTCTATGTTTATGGTTTTCCATGTACATGCTGTTTGGTTCCATGTTTATGTTTTTCCATGTACATGTTGTTTGGTTCTATGTTTATTTGTCTCACCGTGGTGATTCTCCCCCTCTTGTAATAGTGATCAGTTGTTAAAAGACCAAAACATGGTAAAATAGTTCTCCAAAGAGGGGGATTGGTAGCGATTCTGTGTAACAAAAAAGCCGTGCTCTTGTCATCCTACAGGTCCTTCCACAGGACAGAGTTATCGCAGAGGTTTTTAATGATTTAAGAATTAATAAAGAGTTGCATTGCAGGTTGAGAAGTTCAACTCCACTTGCAGACTAACTCTGTCCTAGATGCAATGGAACAAATACTCTGTGTTGTATGCCCAGCAGGCTGACAGCACAGGTTAAAAACAAATAATAACAATAATAATAAAGCGACATTAGAAGGAAACACACTTGGCCACTGCAGTGAAAGCCAGCTCCACGTTGACCCCGGTCTTGGCGCTGGTCTCCATGAACGGGACGGAATACTCCTGTTGGGGAACACAGCAGCCCAGTGACGCTTGTAAAGATCTGGTGGAATATAGTAACGTGGTTCATGAAAATCAAAGTTACTTACCCTAGCCAGCTTTTCCCCTTCGTCTCTCTTGATTACCCTTTCACTGGCCATGTCAGCCTGTGCAGAGAGATTCAAAACATTACCCGGAGATCACATATCACGCCGTCGGGCTGGATTGTGATCTGGGCGACACTTCATTTCCACACAACCTTATTAGCAGCTGGAAATAGAGAGTGCTTAACTGTCCGCGGTGGAACCCGCTGTTACCGAGGGAGTATTACAAGATAAGTGCTCACGAACAGAAGTGGAAGAAAGACGTGGAATAAATTAATTTTTTTGTATTACAAAACCAAAAAAAAGAAACTGAAGTAGGCGGGCGAACGGTTTTCCGGTTTCTACTATTCTTGTACTCGTCTTGGACTCCACTCCAAGCGCTCTCCATTGACTCCTTCCTCACCTTGTTGCCCAGCAACATGATGACTACGTCCCTCTGTGCATACTCATGGATCTCTGTTAGCCAGGCCTAAGGAGAGAGAGAGAGAGAGAGGGAGAGAGAGAGAGAGAGAGAGAGAGAGAGAGAGAGAGAGAGAGACAAACAGACAGAGAGAGAGGGAGGGAGAGAGAGAGAAAGACAGAGAGAGAGAGAGAGAGAGAGACAGACAGACAGACAGACAGACAGACAAACAAAGAGAGAGAGAGAGAGGGAGGGGGATATAGATAAATCCACGCAGAATCAAAGATTGATCATCAGAATTCAATGTGGTTCTTGGTTCTTTTCCCTTGGCCTTTCAATTGTTTGGATGTCTTATTTTGAAGCTCGTCCCCCACCCTTCCCCTCCTACACTTACCCGAATGTTATCAAAGGATGTTTTGCTGGTGATGTCGTACAAAAGGAGTAAGGCTGGTGAGGAGGAACAGACAGGAGGGATTAATGAGCAGACGGTGGCAGTGGCAGGCAGCGTGCCGTGCTGCGGCGCCCTCACCTTGTGCATCCCTGTAGTACGCGTGTGTCACACTCCTGAACCTCTCTTGACCCGCCGTGTCCCAAATCTGCAAGCAGGGAAAGCTTCACCCCCTCCAATATAATAGATCAATCATTTCACAAGGCAGCCTTTTGAAATCAATAATCACGCACTGACCTGTAGTTTGACCTTCACATTGTCCACAACCACCTCTTTATTCTGAGAAGAGCAGGGATAGTATTAAGGGCCACTATAAGTACACACAGTGCAGGCATTCACTCATTTTTACGAGGTCGGACACGGAGGGCCCCCCCGCAAGCCAACGACCGACGTACCGTGAAGCCGATGCCGACGGTGGCGGAGAAGGAGCCGGGGATGAACTTGCCCTGGTCGAACTGCACCAGCAGGGACGTCTTTCCCACGCCGCTGTCCCCAACCAGGATGGTCTGCAAGAACACACACACAGAAACACACTCAAAACACAGATGGATGCAAGCGCTCATTTGCGCACGCACACACACACACACACACACGCTCATAAATACACACAAATAAATACACTATAAAAACAAAGGACACTGCCTTTAAGTTAAATAAGTATATGAATGGGAATTATATGAACTGCACATTATTATGTTTGGCTGTTATTTCCCTGAGCATTGCAATGATTTCGATTCGAACTTAAATGGACTCGTTTTACGTGAGCAACTCCACTCTTTTAGGTTGTACACGCAAGGTGATGGTTTCGCTCGGTTTCAGGCTACAAAAGGAAAAGGGAAAAAAAAGATTTGGAAAAAGTCAGAGAGTTCCACATTCAGGCGACCTTATAAAACCCCTCACCCACTCGTCAGGGGGAAACAAATAAAATACTAAAAAAGCTCTTTCAACGGAATGGAAAAATATGGAAAGTGGCAAAAGATCCAGTTTCAAAGCAGAAAGGTGACTTTTACTTGTTGTAAATTGGGGTGCCCGAATAATGCAAACACCTGCTAACGCATACGGTACAGTTACATAACTGAAAATCGTGAGTCAGCGATGCATCTGCGTCAACGCTGGTATCTGAGGTAAAGATCCGGACAATGGACGACGCAGTGACGGATCATGAGTCAAAAGCTCCTCGATGGGGGCCGTTAGACAGCGTCGCCAGGAGGACGGTGCGTTTCATGCTTCCAGCCACCCGGCGTGCGGAAGCGCGGTCCCACGCCCGCCTCCGTGCTTGTCAATGGGAGAAAAGTAAAACTCAACTGAGTCACTGCATGAGTGGCATTTGGCCTTTCCATTTTCAGCCTTATTTTTAGCCTCTGTTGCACACGCATTACTTTTTATGGGGGGGGGAAACGTGTCGGGATGGAACTTTTCATCCTAAAAAATATACTCAGGGTCCAATTCCATAGTTAATAATTACCAGTAAATAACACGTTTTTTTCATGAATATGATAAAGAATTGATTTAAAATGTGTTTTCTCGATCTATTATCAGTGATGGAGTGGATAGGTTACTCTTGACAGACCCCATCAAACATGACAAAACATCAAATTATGCGGAGTGCAAGTGAGCGCACAGGAGACTGACGATCATATTATTACGTCTGTGGTTAGATCGTAAGATGAAACAGACGCAACTTTAACTGTAACTCGATTTGGTGTCGGGCGAATAGCAGCAGCAGCAGCAGCATTATTCAAAGGTTGGGGATGGAAATAGAGTGGTGAGGTTACACAGACCTACAGAGATTCATTTGATTTCGTTTTCGGCAGCTTCCGCATTGTAGCATCTACGTGATCCGTAAAATGGCGATAGCGGGATCTGAAGAATTGTGGTATAGGATCTTATCTGTGGGATGGAACAGACAAGCTATATCTGTGAATCCCTCAAAGGGCAGGGAGCAGATTCAGCGGGGGCTGTTGGGAAGAAACGTTGTGCTTCTCTATTCATACTGCTTGAGGCTTCTCCACTCAACAAACTAATGAATGTGCTTTGCAAGACACGTTGCAATTTAAGGGAATTGCTAATAACATTTCTGCAGAAAATCAATTCAGTCTCATTGCATCTGATGACATCACAGGAGCATGTTACCCAGGCGGTTCTAGGTTCTAGAAGTGGGAGAGGGAGCGATAATATTAACCTTACATACATTAAGAAAGGCCCTTACTATCCAGCGCACGTGTGCATTGTGCTATAACCATGGTAACAGAGTTTGGATGGGGGTAATGCCACCCCTGGAGAAAAGGGATGCAATCAGATGGAAGTAGAATCCATTAGATTCAACTTATTGTCCTTGCACAGAGTACAAGTACTGAGGCAACGAAATGCATTTCTCTCTGCATTTTACCATCCTAGCAACTGACGTATCCAGGAGCAGTGGGCTGACATATAGCGGTGCCTGGAGCAGTGAGGGGGGTTAAGTGTCTTGCTCAAAGGCACATCAGCACGCTACCAGGAGGGGCCGGGGATTGAACCAGCAAATTCTCCGATGACTGCCCCCCTATGCACGCCCCTTGCAGATGTTAGGAATTCAGAATGAGAGAATCCATTCAAAGAATTCGAGAATGAGAGCGAGAGAGAGAGAGAGAGAGAGAGAGAGAGAGAAAGAGAGAGCAGTACAGTATTCGATTTTATTGTTCTCCAGGGAATGGAGTCCTACTTCCGCACTGTCTATCTGAGTCTAGTTCAGTAAAGGACTTTGTTTATTTGGTTATTTCAATATATTCACTGATTTCCTAGAAACCAATGTTGTCATTAAAGAAAATAATGATCATCAGAAATGTTCACTTCATGGTATAGGTCTATAAAACTTGATACAAAAACACATACAGGTTTGATCCTGCCACCGATTCAGTCTGATTTTAAAGGAAAGTTCAGATAATTGTCTTTATTTTCTCTACATCGAGATACTCTCAATACCTGTTGGACCATCTGTACAAATAATTGCCGATTGACTCATCTCCCAAAGTTGTCAAGTACAGTTTCACTTTTTTTCTCAATTAACCAAGATTCCTTTGACGCAGTTGCAAATACTTTGCACTGATGATTCATCAGAGTTTTACACCCATCCAAGTGTTGGAAATGAGTGGGCTGGTGAAGCAAACAGGGGCCAGCTTCATTTAGCTCGAAAATCCTTTCAACACAATACGCGGCAGTGCATCGTATACTGCAAGGCAAGAGGAAAGGTTGTTTTTGTTTTTTTCCGTTTTTTTATACTGGGATTATATTCTCTGTGGGTGTTAATGACGAACCGACACTCCCACTACACGTGAAGAATCACTTCTTTAACCCCCGGGGCCAACAAGAAATGCAATTTTGGCAACTTCTTCCAAATTTGGATACGCAGTGGAGGCAGAGGCAGAAAATCTGGGTTCAAAAAGTAAAATACCATTCCGGGATTTTGAGTCAACCAATTCGCTTATCAGCATCAACCCGGGGGCCCGACTGCTGAGCGAATCATCTGGATCGGTGCACTGCTGTAGCAAAAGCTTGGCAGGATTTTTACTTTTTATATCTGGAATTTTCCACCTCTGTCTGGTGGACAACTGGGAAGGCTAGGTTAAGGTGCATCGGGATTGACCAATAACTTCAAGGGGGCAGTAGATTTATAAGGATGGATATAAAAATCTATCAATGCCTTTAATATGCAAACCCA
>NC_137207.1:10718306-11175806 GCF_960531495.2 Zeus faber
AATATGCAAACCCAGATGAACGACCGTGGAAACAAGTAAACAGTGAGGAGGGATTGAATTCCTCCTCTCCATCTCTGAACAGATAGTATGTTACGCTGCAGAGTGGCACTCCACGGGTTAACCAGGGACATCAACCCTACAACTGGGTGGAAGAAGATTATTTCCGCTTCCGAGACCATATTAAATTAATCTGACAGCTGACGCCCGCTCACAAATACGCGTGTGTGTGTGCGCGTGCATGTACTATATTAACAGAATGTGTGTGCAGTGCGTGGTGATCCATACAAAGTAGCTTGATAGACGAGTACCAAACTGCGGGGGGGGGGGGGGGGATGGATGGAAAAATAGAAGAGAGTGAGAGAAGCCGGACCGTGGTACATGGTGAAAAAAGGGGTTGAACTCAAACGGGCGGATTGCCCAGATTGGCCGGGGAAAGTGCTCATCCGCAAGTTCTTTTTACACACAGCTTGTACCATTGTTATTCTGAAACAAGCACCCGCTCCCTTCTCGCTTGCTGCACACACACATAGACAGACGCAGACACAGAGACAGACACACCCACCCACCCACCCACCCAAGCATTGCACACGCACCCACACACACACACACGCACGCACGCACGCACACACACGCACACAGGAAAGGAGAGCGTGCACCAGGGGGAGAGTCAGAACTACAGGGATAGACACAACTCAAACACCAAAAGGCTGTTTGAAGTGCATGTTGTCATTAGAACAGAGGAGTCACATCCCACAGCTCCATTAGTCACTGAGCCCACTTCTTCCTCACCACACTGGTGGCACTAAGCCTCTCAGCAACAGATTGACAGGCTGGTCTTGGCCTAATTGACAGCCCCCCCCCCCCCCCCCATTGACAGAAAAATAATCTCTTAACTTATCCCTTATCTAAGACGAGTGCTGCTGCTGCTGAGGGAAGAAATCCGGGCATTACAGTACAAAGCAGTGGTGCTGGCAAAACGCAATGAGCAGCAACCTTGAGACGGAGCTGGAAAGCCTCAACCCAAGTTAAGCAAGTACGCATACAGTGAACTGGGACGGACATTAGAGGCAGACATTATGTCTAATGTTTTTATGAAATGCATTTTGCGAGTTTGCCCTTTTATTGATTATTATTATTATTATTATTATTATTATTATTATTACTAATATTATTATTATTATGTTTTCTATTAATGTAAAGCACTTTCAGTAGCATTGTGTGTATTAAAGGTGCTATACAAATCAAGGTTATAATAATAATAATAATAATAATAATAATAATAAGAATAATAATAATAATATTAGACTGTTATCTATCAATGTAAAGCATTTTGATTTGCATGTTTCGTATGAAAGGTGCTGCCAGAAATAATGACGAGAAGTACAACAATAAATAAATAAATCACAATCATAATAATAATCATCATCGTAACCCTAATCCTAATAATAAAAATGAGGATGAAAATAAGATCAAACCAACCAAATTTAAGGAGTAAAATAAAAAATCGATGTCATAGTAGTACAACGGGAAACTCCAGGACACCGCATTCCAGGACATGCCCCAGCCCCGGTGATCCAAACCTTGTGCGTCAGGTCCTCGTCGTACGAGGCGGCGGCCGGGGGGTCGGGCTGGCTGCCGCCGGGGGTCTCGGCGGCGCCGTGGTTCTCGCCGGGCTGGATCTCGGGGTAGGCGGTGGTGTAGTACGCCGAGATGGGCTCCATGGACTCCATCCTCTCCATGGCTGCCGTGGCCTCGTTTCCAACTTGAGGAACGGTAACTGCACGAACAAGTCCGTGTCTCTTCGGCCAAGGAATCTCTCTCTCTCGAGCTGAAGATCGTGCTCCTTTCCTCGCTCTCTCTCTTTTATTCCTCTGCCTCTTTTTGGGGGATGGGGGGGGGGGGTTATAATGATCGGACACAAATTTTGGGTTCCTGAGCCAGTGACAGTCTCCTCCGGTTGTCCACGCCGAAATCGTGCCTCGTAACCGCACAGTTGTTGTTTTTTGTTTGGTTCCCCCCCCCCCCCCCCCCCCCCTCTTCGGGTGTGACGTCACGCCAGCATCAGCACCACGGACAGCGCAGGAAGACGGCGGGATGGAGAGGGGGGGGGGGGGGGGGGGGCGGACGCCGGGGAGGAAGGGGTTAACCCCGGCAAACTGCTCTTGAATGGCGCATTTGTTGAACCATTAACTAAATTGATGATTAATTGATGGAATGGTTGGACAGATGGACTGTTGACACGGAACTGATACTTTGAATGACCACAATTTTAGAACTGTGTTTTAGCCATTCACTGTATGTAATTTAAATATATGATTTTCTACCGACATTAATAATAATAATCATGCCCATAATAATAATAATAATAATAATAATGGCATTTTGCTGGTTCGCTTCGATTGCCTGCTTTGCGCTGCATGCTGTCTATGAAGGTTTTCTGCACACATTGAGGATATTCCCATTGCTCTGGTTTTATTCCTTCCCCCTCCACCGCCGCTAAACTGTATCGCTCAGACAACAGCGAACATGCTTGTGTCCGTCGCCCTCCTCCAGAGGCGGCACTACACTCCGAGGACTCGGGGGTCAAGCGGCGGCGGTGCGATAAGGGAAAGTCTCCAGAGGGTCGACTGATAATACAGGGGTTCTAGTCCCAAACGCTGCCCCCCAGGGGCCCTGCGAGGAAGTGCACGGGGATCCGCAGCAAAATGATTATTGTAGAGATTCCATTGTTTCACATGATTTTATAGATTTTCTTTTCACAAAATATATTAATCAAACACGTTACAATCCAGATATATTTTGTGAATTATATGGACTCGTGTTTTTGTTGTGAGAATTGCGACTTTTTGTCACTTTATTCTTTTTTATTTAAGATGAAAGGTATATATATTATTTATTTATTGAGTTTATGTTAATGTGTAAGTTTGTATATATATATATATATATAAGCTTAAACGAAATATATAAATACACATACTGTATATAAAAATAAATAAACTGGAACTAAATATATACTGTATATATAAATAAATAAACGTTATATATATATATACATACATATATAAATAAACTTTAACTACATATATACATTATATATTTAGTTTAAGTTTGTTTATTTATATATATATATATATATACACACACACATACTGTATATATGAATAAATAAACTTAAATAAAATAAATATATATCTGCGCATACTGTATATAAAAAGAAATAAACTAAAACTAAATATGTACTGTATATAAAATAATATATCATATATAAATAATTTATAATAATAATATATAAAATAATACACTTAAACTTTATATATATATATATATATATATATATATATATATATATATATATATGCATACTGTCTATAAAACAAATAAACTCAAACTAAATATATATGTATATAAAATGAACAAACTTAAACTTAATATATATTCTATATATAAAACAATAAACTTTAACTAAATATACACTTTACATATAAATAAATAAACGTCAACTATATAAATATACATATTATGCCCCCACCCCCACTGGGCTCTATGCAAAAACGACTGCCCCCTTGAGACAGATTTAAAGCCCCCAAGGCGCGTGATCGCCACTCCACTGCGCGTTGTGCGCAGTGGAGTTTGCGCCTGCAAAAGAGAGGCGTGACGTCACACAGTCACGTTAAAACCGTTTCTACACCTGATGGGACCCTTCTTTCTGTGGATTAGAGGCTGAATCACCGGAATGAACCACAATGTCTGCTGCGGGAACCGTGGAACCACTGTCTGTAGATACTGTCATCGTGGGTGCTTGTGAGTAAAAAAAAAGGCTCTTAGTAAAATGAAGACGCATTGAAGTAACCATAGTAACGAGTAGCTAATACCATAACACCACATGGCTCTGGTAAAACTACCACATTGACGTTTTTACTGAAGTAAAAGTATTTCAATGTATTAATGTACTTGTCATATCAATAATACTGCATAAAGTGCTACTGTGTGCTTTTTATGTATGAGATGATATATATTTATATTTCAGCAGTTTGATAGATGCAGTCCCTGATTTAAAAATAATACGAAAGTGACCAGTAAGTCAGGGGTCTCAAACTGAAACGACCTGGGGGCCACTGGCCTGGTTGTCTTGTCCTGGGAATCGACTGTCCAGCGTTTTTTTTTTTTTTGTTAGTTTTTTTTTATAGTTAATTGCCTAATATGTCTGTTAGAAATAGAATCGAATAAAAAAAGCCAACTTTGTTAGATCCTGAAACCATGAAGTAAGATTGCTTGGATTAATTAAGCATTGTTCAAAAGTGAATTAACAATACATTATAAACATGTGGTGGGCTGCATTCAATTGTTTGCGGGCCACATGTGGCCCCTGGGCCAGTAGTTTGAGACACCTGCAGTAAATAATTAGAAATGTATAGTGTCAAGTAAAAAGCATAGATATTAGCTTTGAATTATAATGATGTGTGGACCGAATCGACCCAAGTAAATTGAAGTAAATTCTTCATTGCTTTCCTCCACCGCAGCCATTAACCATGTGGGTTTCCCGCCTCCCCCCAGTGTCCTGCATGGTGTTCCTCGTCGTGATCGTGGTCCTGCTGGTGGCTCTGTGCAGGGAGGATCCCCTCTGCTGTGGGGACAGGGGCTACCGAGGACCCCACCCGGTAAGAGACGCACCGTGCTGAAGCAAAAGATAACCGTGCGGAAAGACAGGAATTTAAAGAATGGGGAGAGACGCGGTGAGCTGGAAGTCAAATGTGAGCTTTTACCCTTTGAACTTTGCACGACAGGTCACACACCCAATGGTATGTTAAAAAACAACAACAAAAACACACTGGTGGACTGAAAGATACACACTTCGATAAAGTGGGGGGTGGGGGGTTACAGTGGTATGACGCCCATTATTCATCTGCAGGTGTGTGGGATAACATTCTCTAGAAATGTTTAACTTGAAGGTGTATGAAACTTAACCTCACTTAGAGTCAGTCTTTGTGGATTTGTTTGTATATGGACCAGTCGGAGAAAACAGCTGGAGCGTTGTCGGAACATTTCCCGGAATGCATTGTCATATTAGTCACAAACGGCCGACACGTTCTGTGCTTTACTGTCAATATTTGTCATGGAACATCAACACCGTGTCGTATGATACGACTATCAACACGATAGTCGCACGGACGTCCTTCTGTTAAAATAATAGCACGGACGACAACATCATGGGAATCATTTTCCCCGAGGCGGAAACCTGATAAAGCGCGGCTGCACTATTGGACTCGTCCGCCATCAAAAAGTGGAGTCAGATTAGTCATTCGGCGGCGCCAACTCTCTTTCCCTCTCTCAGGATGCTCCACCGCAGTACCACAGCAGAGCGTCTCTGATCGGCTGTGCGGAGAACGAGCACAGCGCCGTCCCGTCTCAGGTTAAGACCCGTACACAATACCCATCACAGAAACCCTTTTTTTTTTTTTTTTTTTGTACTGTAGCCACTACTATCTCGTTCGCTTGGATTGCTTGCCGCCGAAACTTTGACGTATAGAAGTGTTTATACGATCTAGCCTCCGGGGAGACCGTTCATCGTCGGGAAGCCGGATGACTACCACCTCCCCGGGCCGTGGCCGCGGCTGCCTTCCTACGAGAGCGTTCGGAAGAAAGACCGGCAGAGGCACGTCCACGCCCTGATCGCCCGGCGCTTCGGCCTCAGGGGCTCCCACGGTGACTGCGAGGTACCTCGTCGAAAGAGCTAGAGTTCCTGTGTTGAGATGGTGTGATTAGTAGCGGTCACAGAAGGCAGAAATAAAATGCCTACTTACCGTTGAGAAATATTGTAATCAGACTGTAACCAAGCTACTCGGATTAAAAGATGTTCTAAAAAGTACATACCTGTGCTTCCCCCCCCCCCCAGCAGTCTCCTCCATCGTACGAGGAAACCCTTCACCAGTCCCTGGACTTCTCTCCCCTGGACCTGCAGCCTCTGCACAGACATCTGCCGGCGGATGACGGCAATTGCGCCTCCGTCGTTCTCATCCACAACCAGCGGGCCGACAGCAGCTGAATAAAACGCGTTAGCTCTGAGAAGTGCAAGGGGCCTTCCCCGCCGGACCGCTGTCTTGCGCACCCCTTTGAACCGATCCAATGAAAGGAAATTGCACCGGGAACGACTCCTTTGAGGCCCAGCGGTTGATGGATGGCTGCCATTCTGCCTTTGAGGCTTTCCTCAGAGGATAACTCAAATCGCCTTAACTCAAACCGACAAGACACAGAGCATAATAATGACCGGGAGCATCTTGGCCTTTGCTGACATTGCTGAGTGACCAGTTTGAACAAGCTGGAACCCTTTGCATGAACAGACATATAGACAGCCACAATGCAGGGGAAACGTGGTTGAAGTTGTTGATCCAAGCCAACGTGTTCTCATCAGCAAAACTAGACAGTCTTTAAACTAGAACTCAGTGACAAAGAGGCAAACATCACCCATGATCATTACCTTGAGAGAGCTGACAACAAAGAGTTACTGGTTAACCCTGGTCAAACATCAGCCACTGCCAATAGAAACCCTCCCTCGACCGAGGGAGTGACGACACGGAAACTGAAATGCTGCTTCAAGAAATTGTTTTTGTCTCATGGTCCATTGTGGATGTTCTCTACACCGCGCTGTCTGTCACTGACCTAGATTAAACACGTACCGTACTTTAAGGCCGATGGCTGTTTGCCAACGTCATGACCCAAATGCCACTTGAGAAAGCGGAGGAAGTAATCTTGGACAACGCAGACCGGAATTTGAGCGAGTCACCAGAGCTATTTCTGCGTTCTCGGTTGGACAAATTCACGAAACAAGTTCACCTTTTTACCTCTCTTTCGATGCGATAATCAATCGTAAACATAACTTTGCATTCTCCTTTCAGTTGTGACGACCTATTCCCAGAACCAACAGCATTCCTCAAGTTGTGTGTGTGTGTGTGTGTGTGTGTGTGTGGACAATGTGGTGCTAACCTGAACTCTTCAGATTTCATTTGTTCTGGGTTGGCATTAGCGGCGGTGTGCAAACTCCCTTTCAGAGTACCAGGCACTGCACACACTACTCTGCATACCACAGGACACTGAAATACCACGCTGTTCAAATGCCCTCAAATCGCGCTTTCATGACGGCAAGCCGGCAAATACCTTTTATGGCAAAGATATGAGAATTTCAAATGTGAATAATATGCCAGCGGTTTCGCTTGTACGGCAGTATCTCAACCTTTAGCCGTCTCCATCAGGTGATCGGTCTCAATAAAAGGTATGATAGAAACCAATGTGAATAACTCTAAAAAAGCAACATTCTCAAATTCTGTATCATTTGTTCATTTCACGATCAAAAACAAACAAGAGAAACGGGTCAACTTCCTAGATTGGATTTTTTCAATAGGACATGGACAAATACAGGGATAGCCCTGGTTTATGCTCACTTTAGGTGAAGCAATGTGACATCTTGTGGAGAGTTAAAGTAATTACATCCTCTGAACTGTGACGCGAGATCTTTTACACAATATACATTTTTCTCACTCGCTACCAGCAATAAATTGTACAGATTTATGGCTATAATCGATCGAGAATAGACGAATAATCTGACATTCTACCAGAGAGAGCAGGAAAGATAACTAGCTTTGATAGAGTCACCAGTTGCTTTAGGTAATATAAGAAAACTTTATGTGGCAGAAGATCAAAACATCATAATTTAGTAAATTGAAATGGCTGTTGAACACACACATTAAATCCCAAATCAAAAGCAAGGCCTTTTGGGCCTTTGCTTTATAGCATCCTGGGCGACTTGGCCGCCTGAAGCATCTTTGTGCAGGAGGAATTGTTTTAATAAACAAGAGAAGACTAAATGGAGACGTGCACAGCAATTTTCTTTTCCCCCAGCACCGCTACTCCCAGAGGCTGGACTGGATACTGATGATTCAGCAACCAATGTTTTCTGACCCATCAAAACACCTGGATCCCCGCCACAAATGGAGTCCGAAGGGGAAAATAACAATAACTAGTCAGTCCTATTAAGGGTTTAATCGGCCTCAGACCATGTCCACCAGTTTGAAATTCCCCTGCTGTTGGGCGGGGATGACGTTGATGAAGGTCTTGTAGAGGACGGCTCCCATGGGCAGCTTGCTGATGACGGTGTTGGCCTCCGTGCTCCGCGGCGGCGGGATGTAGACTTCCTTGGTGAACCGGACATGGCCGTCCTCCAGGGCGTACAGCGTGTTGTTGGTTCCCTTTCCCACCTTGATGACCAGGGAAGAGGAAACACAAAGGGTTCAAAGAGAACTGCAAGTGGGGGGAAGAAATAACAACACAGAATTTGCTTGAAATAGTAACGATATAGGTTTTAGTCTAGTGTCGCATGTCAGAGATTGAGTCAGACTGCAATTGACTCCGATTTCTCAATCTTGGGTACTTAACAAATACTTACAAATCTTTTAATACAATAATGGTAAGATCATTGATATTTATGACCTGGTATTTGATGTGTATGTTCCAGAATTTGATTCGTTTAAAGTGGACCTATAATGCTCCTTTTAACACAAGTGCATACACTGTATAGGTCTCTGAGGTGCCCAAAACATGTTTTTGATTTTTTTTGCTGAAAATACCACTCAGATTATGCATTACAGCCATTCTGACATGCATCCAATCCACCCTGTCTGAAAACAGACTGTCCAGTGGGTAGACCAGGGCTCGACAGTAACCGTTGCCCTCGGCAACGACATTGCGGCTATTGACAACCATTTAGTGGCCTCTGGTTGCCCCCTTTGGCAACTACTATTTAAAATTAAAAAAATAGGGACAGCAGTCCGCAAAACACACACCACAAATAGATAAATGTGTTGCATTAGTGATATTTAGAGTTTCCGTGAGAAAAAAATTGGTGCCGGTCAACGTGTCCTGGGAGATTTCAATTTCCCGGACAAATGGGAGAGATTCGGGTCAAATATTATCTGTGTTTAATCAGCTTAAAAACAAATTGATAAGCAGGCTATAGAGGAATGACATCATCAAGGCATGTAGATGTAATATTTGTTATTGAATATTCAAAATGAAAGAAGTCCCGTCAAAAAACTGTTTGTTTCCCAATGACCCTTATCTTTCGGTTTCTACTCAGAGTTTGAGACGATGCCCCCCCAATCATCAACATCAATTAACATCAACATCAATTGACTAGTGGACTCGTTCTCTGATATTATTTGAGAACTAAGACGCGGACACGGCTCTAGTCTCCGGTTGAAAGTGCCCCAAAGCGACAAAACCGTAATGCTTGTCGGAAGTGATGCGTTCATGGAAACAAGGAAAACCGTCGGCTACCAACATAAGTGTATTTTAATCATTTTTAATCACATACATGTGAAACTAGACGGAAAGAAACCGAAAAGAAATTGAACTTATATTGTGTGCTTGCAAAACTAACCAAAGCCATATAAAAATATTAGTATTATAGTATTTTCGTTCTAGTGAATTTGGTCAAATTTGTAAAAATATAGCTGTTACAGTATAATAACCAGTTATCTTTGTAGACAGATAGCATTAATAATGAGCATGGCTCGGACCTCATCTGGTGAAGAGCTACTTTTAAATGGAAAGATGCAAATTAGAATTTCCCACTGTCAACAATGAGGCGACAAACAGGACGGTTGAGATTCTTAGTGGGTCATATGTGTCCCACCACAGCAAAAGCCGCCATCTCACACATTTCTAAAATCGCCAGGAGCAGCCAAATAAGTGTTCCTAAAAGAAAATTTGTGTTCCTTTGTGTTTTTTTTTTTTTTTTTTTTTTAATCTCTCAACGTATTTTCAAGACCGAGTTTGATTTATAAATAGTAGAAAAATGTTAAAGCGTGGAGTTAAATATTCCCGTTAAATTACATGGGGAAACGCAGTTCACTTACCGAGACGCGGAACAGCGCTCATCGATCGATTTGTTTAAAGAGAGCGTCCAGGTGAAGATCATTCATCCATATTCCATGTGATGTGAAGTCACAATGTGAAACAGTCTTGATGGAATTCAACCTTTAAATCGTACTACTCTTACACACATGGAGCCATTGTTGTGAAACGGCGAACTTCATCACGCACCTACGTCACTTCCGTATACAGACAGTTAAAGCGCAGCACGGGGGTGTTTCGGTCTCACTTGTCTGTGAAAACGTTCTTCTCCGTATCGTTATGGGTTACGCGAAGCGGGTGGCGGAATCTGACCAGTGCGATAGATCCAAGTCAGCGTTAGCAGCGCGTACTGGACTTCATTTTCCACGATGATAGTCAGTTCTCCGACAGCGACGCGGAGAACGACAGCGCTGCTGAATCTGATATTACTCCGGATTCGAAGAACATTTCAAACAGCGGATTTCAAACTTAATGTGACGATGAAACAGAATATTTTCAAGAACCACCGGAGGAGACCGACAATACGCCCATTGTTGTTACAACGGAAGAAGATAATGTCGTGAAGACGTCCGTTGAGGTTGGTGACAGATTTTCAGATTTCAGATTTTCTGAGACTCATATTATTGACAGACTCTACATTTTGTTGCTTTACTTTTAAACTCCAAAATAATTACACTTTTATAAAAGATGTATATTCTTACTGTTAAATAAAAGCTTTTTCAAAAACAAAATTAGTTGTGTGTTGTTGAGCTGTACATGACTGGCCCATTCAGCAGTATGTTAAGTAGCCATGAGGCTTTGTTTGTCCGTCAACTCCATTTGCATTCTGGGATCTGGCTGAATGAACCTGGTGTGGGTAAAACTTTGGAGGTGATTATCTCAGAAACACGGTTTGCCACACCCTTGTCATTAACAAGTCAGTCTAAAAATATTTGCTTGATTTGCACAAGTGACACCTTGTTTGGAAGCTCTGATTCCCAACTTTCAAATTATGCAAAACAAAAATTCATAAATAAAAAATCTCGAAAGCCGCCAAAAGTGCCCTAAAGTACGTGGTGTGTCAGATAGGCATGTGGGTGTAAGAGGGAGAGACAGAGACGCAGGCTAAGCGTGATCAGGCCAAGTGTGACCAGAGGAGTTTGTGTTATCACAGCTCTGGTCTGTCTTGAGGTTTCTTCCCCTCTGAAGATAAACCGACATTGGAACATTATATCTATCTATCTATCTATCTATCTATCTATCTATGACAGAAAATAAGGAAAAGCAGAAATGTGATGCAGCGTGAAACAGTCATTGATTTCCAAAAGGGAACTAAATGTATCTATGCCACATTATGTTGGTAACAGTTTTTTGGGATTATAGCTTCTTCTACAACTATACGAACACAGTACGGGACACAATATGACCATTGGTACCTAAGCGTCCCTCCTGGGCTACTTACATGGGCTCCTGGGTGATACCTCAGCCCCCTCTGTGTCGCCAGGATGTTCCCGGCATGGACGAAGTTTCCTTGTAGACAGAATGGAGGAGTGTCAGTTTACCACCCACGACACCTTCAAAACAGACACATGCACGGCATCTGTACCACAGCAAAAACCTTGGCAATCAAAGTGCAATGACAGAAAATCTTGGAATGTGTTGCATCCCAGGACAGCCCCGCGTTGTATAAAATGACGGTGCCAGGGCTCCCGAGAGAGAGAGCACATCACCAGGGGTCCCGGTGATAAGGGAGGTGGAATGTGACCTGTGACCTATGTAGGGGAATCAGATGTGTCAAATTTGTCTATGGACAAGCATAAAAGAACCCGCCCGAGTTGCATCCGGCAGAGAATCCATCCGGCTCGGTTCTCTCCTAGACGTCCATGGCAAGTCTGGTCTGATGCTGTTCTTTTGTAACAAACCTATTATTTTACTCAAGTCAGCGGTCACTCCTTCTTCGTCAACACATCAAATTCACCAAGAAACGGGCACAGTGGAATGGACAGCTCTGCGTCACCTGTTTGGGCTGGGAGGGAAATCGAATGTATTGCGGTTTACCGTCCTGCTTCTTGAAGCCGTATCTCCTCCCGGGACTCTTCCCACCGACGTTCTTGCTGCTGCCGCCGGCTTTCTTAGACGCGAACCTCAGCGAGTCGACCAGAGAGGCCTGGCAGGGCACCACGAGCCCTGAAAACAACACGACGACAGAGTCGACTCACCATTTGGCGCCCGAGCAGAACGCCATCGGCGAGGACCTCACGTAGTAGCGTTTCATAACGGGGGGAGGCGGTAGTGGGACATGAGCCGTTTACAAGTTCGGCGTCATTATCGCCACACCACGAAGCGCCTTCTGCGTCACCCGTTTCGAGCACAAATCATGACTATATATCGAATTTTGGAGGCGAAACCGCGTTAAACAGAGATATGATCATTTACCGGCTCTAGGCTTCAACAGCAAGGACGCCAGCGCCGCCATCTTGACTCACGTGACTCGGGGTCAACTCGCCCCGTTTAAGCAAGTGCTTCCGGCTCTGGTGCTGCGTTCAAGTTACGTAGGACAGGGGGCGAACGCGAATAATTTGGGATTTGGGTACTTTTTGCGAAAGCTGCGAGATCACAATATGTGATGTACCCGGTCTGAACAATATTTTTCGGGGTAGCAAAATCGAAACCCACCCTTTCACCGATCATTGTGTTTAATATTGTGTTCTATATATATCTATTTATCTATTTTATTTTTTTTTTTAACAAAAAAAAGAATCCTTATCATTTTCACATTCTAATGAATCCGCAGGGTTGGATCTACGTTTAGCGTGTGAGGCACGCGTGGAACAGACGAATTGTGAAGATGACCCTCCGGAGCTGACTCACAATCCAGTTCGTAACCAGACTCGGCACGTAAACGCGTCCGGGCCCCGAGCGTCCGTTCCGTTCCGGCCCGTACGCCCTGAACGCGGCACGTAACCCGGCGAATTACGAAAGGCGCCTTTGGGCGTGAAAGCAAACCCGGCGCACGGAGGACGCCCGTCGCCGCGCAAAGTAAAATAAACACCATCACCATCATCATCGTTACCGCTGATCCGCACCGCACCTCTTGCAGATCCGCTCTCACATCAACTAGTTTGAGTTTACGCCAAGTTAAGAAGGTGAGTGCAGCGCTTCCGTGGACTCTCTGTGTGACACTTTAAACGTTTGTTATTGTTGTTGTTGTTGTTGTTGTTGTTGTTGTTGTTGTTGTTGTTGTTGTGGTTTCGGGAGGTCGAGCCCTCTTGTGAAATGTTATTAACGTCAAACGTTGTTTTTTCTGCATTTCACCCTTTACTACTGAATAGTAGCAGCATGGGCAGCTGTGCCGACTCCAACAGTGACCCCGAGGAGGACTTCCCGGTGTATGGCTTCCTGCAGCCCGGTCGCTGGCCCTCCCGGCCCCGAACAGAGAAGGCCGATCCGGTGGTGCTGGATGGCTGCGACGCCGATGAGCCACGCCCCTGCTTCCCACCCGCCACCGCGGACCCCGTGGCCCCGGGCTCGGGCGGAGGGGCGCCCGACGTCATAATGCTCGGCAGCGACTCCGAGGAGGACGACGCACCCTACACCCCGTTGGCGCTGAGGCTCAAACGGAGGCACGGCCCCGCGGTCAGCACGTCCGGGAGCGCCGCACACGCCCTGCAGGGGCCCCTGTGTTGCGCCCCCGGGCCAGAACCCTCTCCGCCGGGGGCCCTGAACGTCACGGAGGAGACGGCTATCCCCCGGTCGTGGCCGCCTCCCAAGAGGAAGCCCCCCTGCGTCCCTACGGAGGAGATCCAGCCCCATAAGAAGCAGAGGGCGGCCCGAGAGAGACAACACAAGGGCGTGGACAAGGAGGCGCACAGGCTGGAACTGGAGAAACAGAAGGCGGAGAGGAAGGCCCTGGCTGAGGCGGCCAAAGCCCTGAGACCAGAGGAGTGTATCAAGCATGTGGTGGCGGTGGTGGACCCAGGTAAACTGGAGTGAGACCCAAAATACATCGATCCAACACCCACCGCACAGCGATTACAATGCTTTTGAGTGTCTGCACAAGCTTTTGTTTGTTTTTGTTTTTTGCATTTCAGCCCTGCTCCAGCTGGAAGGAGGGGGCGCTCTGTTGACCACCGTCCAGGCTCTGAGTTGTAGCTGCGCCATAGAGAAACAGCCGCTGCCGCGTAGTGTTGGCTGGGTCCGCAGAGTGCCTGGCTTGCAGGTGAACAAACGAACGATCGAACACACACACACACACACACACACACACACACACACACACACACACACACACACACACACACACACACACACACACACACTTATTACCTGATTAACTTGATATGTTTTTATCCATTAAGTAGAGCTGTCACAGCTATTAACAATTATAATCGTAATTATTTGAGCTGATCACAATCGTGCAAAATCATACGTTTCCATAAATTTATATTTTTGTCAAAATTGGATAGGAAGTGAGAAAATTTCAAGTGTTTTAATGTTCAGTGCTGATAAATGGCTCTTCTTCATAAGGTGTGTGTGACTGCACCGTAATCGGCTTTAGCAATGGTAGTGCCATAAAATGAGCAAAAACAATTAGAATTGTTAATCACAATTATTTAGATGATAATGAATCATCATCTGAAATATTATGACCATTTCAGCCCTAAAACTAAGTGAGATTAGTTAGCATTTTGATCACCCACCTGTTTTCTTCCTATGGACCTTTGTGCCTCTATTGTTCCTGGTACATTGCACCGCACTAATGTCCTGACCTTATTCTGAATAAAAGGTAACGATAAACATCCTATTATGTCTAACTGCTACTCTCTGCCCCTACTCTCCCCTAACACGGCAGCCAGGAGAGTTGGCGTCTGTACCGGAGGCCCATGTCGTGATGCAAGTGACGGTGGACGACCTGATCACTTTGATCCACAACCACACTCAGGTCAGCAATAGGACACCAATTGGTTGTCATCACAGGTGTGTGTGTGTGTGTGTGTGTGTGTGTGTGTGTGTGTGTGTGTGTGTGTGTGTGTGTGTGTGTGTGTGTGTGTGTGTGTGTGTGTGTGTGTGTGTGTGTGTGTGTGTAAAAATAAAAAAAATGTTAAAAAAAAGAAAGAAGGAAAAACATCTCACCCCTGTATAACTTACACACACACACACACACACACACACACACACACACACACACACACACACACACACACACACACATATTGCTGTTTATTGTAGGAACTGAAGCACGGAAGGACAGAACAGCGCCCTACCTTGACCTCCTGGGTCCGGGACCTGCAGGTCTGTAACCCCGACCGGGACCTCAACCTGGTGGTGGTGGACCTGGAAAAGTACTTTAGGTGTGTGTGTGTGTGTGTGTGTCTTGTTAAGGGGCCTCATCCAGATTTTCCTCAGATGCCAACACATGGGGGATGACGGATACGTACTCTTTGCTTTCCAGGTCCCAGAAGTCCCAGAGCCAGAAGACGCTGCGGGGCATGGTGCTCGGGGAGGAGCAAGTGACAGCAAAGAGGAGGAAGAAGCCCGGAGCGGAAGCATCCCCTCAGGTGTCGCGGGTTGAAGTAGAGGAGGTAGGTTGGTTTGGGAGGGATAGTGGGCATGTGTTACTGTACAAAATGTTTGGCATTTTACGTGTGTCTCGCATGGAGTTGCTGTTAAGGTAAACTGTATATGTCCGTGCTCAAACTCTTCTACAGTTAATTCAACATAATTTATTAAAAGATTGGCTTTGGCAAATAAATGAATGGGGGTCACTTGCCAAACTGGCAGGTTACTTTTTCTAGCTGTAATCAGTGCTTGACTTAAAGTGGAACATAGTCTCTGCGCTATTAATTTCATTATGAAGATTAGTACAGTGCCCGTTCAAAACATGCCTGTTGGGAACCGACTGCAGTGCGGACGTAAGTGACTCAGTCGCAGAGCCTTGAAGCCCCGCCCGTGAGCTGAGCAGCTCGCCATTTGCTTATTTATTCAGCGTTTATTAATATTATGCGTGTCCAAATTGCACCAAATTGAGGACACGCCACGTCCTTGGGTCCCCAGCAATACACCCGCCAATTGTGAAGTTCGATCGGATGAGCGGTCGTCCAGATGGTCAAAGGACAGATGCACATTCCTTCCTTTTATAATTGGATTAAGATCCAGCACACACTCAGGGATCGTGGGGGGATCAAATCAAATCAAAGAAAAGTATTACAGATGCCCGTGTTGTGGTCGCCTGTGAGGTATTCTCTCTCATGGCTCGTCTGTCTTTGAGAGATTAGGTTTAATAACCGCAATAGATGTGCTGTCACATTCTAGCACTAGATGGCAAAAGCAAAATTGAGGACAAAGAGAAAAGAGCAGAAGAGGTTTCATGGCTGGTACCGAGTGCCTCAAACATGCGAGAGGAAAAACTTTTGTTTGGCCAGAAATAATTTTCTTTTTGGGTCGTAAACTGTTCATCTTTACCTGTCGTTGGCCGGGGTTTTTAGCATAATCGGCCGTATAAAAACATTTGGAAACAGATCCGTTTGTACAGGCTGATGTGTTGAAACTAACTTGCAACCAGTGCCTGTATTTGAGAATCACACTGAGACGGGGAGGCTTGCGCCTTACAGCTCTATGAGGAATCATCCCAGTAAATATTAATATTCTCATATCTTAGGTAGAGTTATCTGTAAGAAAGGTAATGGGGAAGCAATAAAAGGATGTCGTTTCTGTATTGTCCCTAAAAGACAATTTCACCATGTCATGTATGCAGCCAGCTCGCGGGGGCCACAGTGAGCCACCAGTCCTCCACCTGTTCAATACCACATCCGTGCTGTGTTTACTAAATATGTACATTTTTGCAATCTCCTGCGGCGGATGCCTTTCATGCATGCAGAGACTGTGCCATGGAACCCCTCACCCGCAGACTTTTAGATCCCGCTTGGCTTTCGACTGTTAAGCAAAATGAACTCGCATAGGCTCGTTTATACTCACAAACCTACTACTGGGTGTCCATGGGTGATTAAAATGTAGTTAATCAATTTAGATAATATTAAGGCCTTAAATTGTGTCAGAAACTCGTAAATTATTATTTTTTTATTAATAAATAAATTGGTGGCTTCAAATTAAAAACTACATTTGCATAGATATTAAAAATCAGGGACCTTGACATTGCCAGTCCCCAGAAAATAGGTGAAAATATACAATTTTGATGTATTTGGGGCTCTAAACAGACTGCAGTTTGGTTCATGATTTGCCACTTCCAAAATCGGGCGCGCCTGATTAATGTCACGGCTTTCTGCGCAGGCCGTCGTGCACCTCCAGCTCCACGCCGGGGTGCCCGTGACCTTCCTGCCGACCTGGAAGTCCTTCTTGGATCACATCGCGATGACCACCAAGGCAGTTGCAGAGGCCCCTTTTAAGTGAGCAAACAGCCACTCCCTTTATTTGAACAACTCCTGAAACATGCGGCTTCTTTTAACGGTGGATATGACTTTTGTGGGGGTTTTTTTTTTTTTCTTTTACTCCCAATAAGTTTTCAATCAATTACAATTACTGAAAAGAATAGACCGAGCCCCATTGTGTGTGTGTGTGTGTGTGTGTGTTCAGACGGGAGCGTGAGAAGACGGGCTTCTCCTTCTACCTGGAGAGCGAGTGGGCCGGCGGGCAGCGGGTGGACCGGGCCGGCAAAGGGCTGCTGCAGGTGTGGAAGAGGCAGATCCAGCAGCTCAACAGGGTCAGTCCAGACATGGCCTCCGCCATCCTGGCCGCCTACCCCTCCCCTCAGCTCCTCCGACAGGTACACACACGCACACACTCTTTTCTGTTCGGAGAGGTCCCAGATACACACCCAACGTAGCCGTATGCAGTGAGCCGATGTTTCATTATCGCGGCGCGTACCTTCACTTGTTAACAACACACACCGCCCGCGTCGACCCCAGGCGTACCGGCGGTGTCGGACGGACGGCGAGCGCCTCTCTCTGCTGTCGGAGCTGCTGATTCGCCGCGGCGAGGGCGTGACTTCCACCACGCGCAGGGTCGGCCCCGAGCTCGCCAAGCGCCTCCTCCACCTCATGACCTCGTCCGACCCTCAGCAGAACCTCGACTCCACCGCCTGACCCCGCCCATGTGTTTTTAACTGCATTCTGTCTGTCTGTTAATGTATGAAAGTTAATTTGTTCTACTCCTGGTTGTTGTTGTTTTTTTTTTGTTTTTTTTTTTTGTTGTTTTTTGGGGTTATTTATTCTAAGCTTTATTAAAGTTTTAGAAAGCCTCGATTCTTGTCTTGTTTGAAATAAGTTGTTTCTTGGTAATACATTCATTTAGTTGTTATCCTTGCATGCTTTTGAGGGACTAAATCTTTTAAGTTAAAGTAATATATTAATTGACTTAATATATTAGCATTTTTAAAATGCGTATTAAAAAGTGTCTCTAAACTGTTCTAGGAGAGGTGCTTTAATCAAGGCTGCATAAATATATCAGGGGAAGGCTAAATAACCTCAGAAGTGATTTAATTAAAGCATTATTTGAGGCATAGCACACCTATTAGCCCTGGGGCTCAAATTTAATTTACTTTGGGTCAGCCTCAGAGCTCTATGTCGGCGGCTCTTCCCCGCGTCCCCACTCGCTCCTGGATAACTGTCCCTGTTTGTGCTGCAGTCGACGTCGCTCCGCTCCACTCGGCTCTGCAAAGCCCACGGCTCATTTCTAGCACATTAGCAAAAATGGAACCTGCCCAAGAAGTGATGAGTGCCTGGAACAGAAAAGTGTGCGTGCGTGCGTGTGTGTGTGTGTGTGTGTGTGAATGCGATGGGGTAACGAGCTGTTAAATGGGCTGAAGAGATGAGCAACATGCCTCACCCTGGGTCCTGCCTGGAGGGAGGGAGGGGAAACGGGTAAATAGTCCATGGTCAGTGTAGGCTCAGATGAAGTGGGGAGGGACAGGCCTTGGTCAGAGTGGGGGAGGGTATAATGGAGGAAGAGCCTTTTTTTTTTAATTTTTTTTTTTTTACTTCAGTAACTCATGTACAGTTGACTCAGAGAGCACTGAATTAGAGGTAGGCTCCATTAAGCGGAAGGAAGGCTCCTTCTTTGGCACAGGTCTGGAAAAGTCCGATTCCCCCAGTGAGTGGGTCAAGCTGGATGGTTGGCAAAGCCCAATGCAACGTCCAACTTCCTTTATTGAATTATAGAACCGAAGCAACCGCCTCCTTATCAAGGTATTGGCATTGCCATGGATACAGTCCAGTGGCTTTCAGCCCTGAATGTCGCAGTGCTGAGAGAGAGAGAGAGAGAGAGAGAGAGAGAGAGAGAGAAATAAACTTTTTCTTGAGCGAACCCAGCGTTACAGAACTTGGCAATCACAAGGCTTTGGATCCTCCTTCAGATAGGGGTACACGGTATTACTGGCCATAACCCGTGCTGCATTTGATGGATGCCATGGGGGACATAGCGGGAGGAGAGGAGAATAGAGAGGGTTTACAGAGTGAATGTACTGTATGTTGATGCATTGCCACAGTGTTATTTCCCCGTAGCCCCCTCCCTTTATCCTCCTCTCAAAAGGCCTCATCTCTTTGGAAAATGGGAAAGGCCAGATGCAGCAGCAGCAGCAGCGCTTTGAGGCTTCATATTTCCATGTGTTTACCAGACTGGCAGATATTTGCTTCAAGATCCGTTGTGATGTTAATTTTTCAACGTGTGGCATTTTTATGTATATACACACACACACACACACACACACACACACACACACACGCACACGCACGCACACACATACACACACACACACACAGACAGTATATTGTATTTGTAATGCTTTAATAAACGTTTCTTTTGAATCTTCAAATTGCAGCCATCCCCACATCACACGTTGAAAAAAACAGAGTATTTCCTTTGGTCTTTGATAATCAAGCAAGGCAGAGGTGCAATTTCTTGACGTCACGCTTGATACAGTCGGTCCATAATCATCGCCTCACCAAATGGCCTCAGTGTAATTTGCAATGGTTATGAAATAGCTTGTCACGGTCATTATCAGCCACCAGGGGTCAGACTTGAGCCACATAGGGCGATGGACAGCTCAGAATTGAATCCAAAAGTGCATAAAAAAAAAAATCTGACTCCAAAAATTCGGCCATTACTGAAGCTCAGTGAATGTATTTAGTGTAGATAAAACACGTAAGATAAAGATATAAAAAATTAAATCATATGTAGAATACTCATAACTTTGCTGCAGAACCCCCTGCATTTCCCCAGCTTGGGAACCCCCTGAAGACCCCCAAAAAAGGGAAGGAAACAGTGTGTTTGGACCAGAGAATGGGGTGGGGATAGGGGCTGAGGCAGGTTTTCCAACCCTCTAGACAGTGCCATTCAAATGTATGGACATGAAGTGTAAGAGGCTGCCTCGACAGACAGGCCTGTCGTGCCATATGCGCGCGTACACGTGCTGGCGCTTATCACCGGGGCCTGGTGTATATCATCAAGAGATCGATTTAAAAGGAAAGGGGCGGTTGTAGACCCGCTCACACATCATACCGCTATCGCTCCCTCCGCAACCTTATTTCCTTGGTAGGTAGCATTGGAGGCGGGCGGGTGGGGGCTTCAAACGGGCTGCTACACAGGAATCAGTTCAATTATTTTCTCCGCTTGCCCGACGACAACAACAGCCGCAGCAACACAGGAGCGCCGCTGGGAACCGTGGCCCCTCATCGGCACGAAGAGCTCCTCTCCGAGTGTGCCGCCCCCCGCCATCACGACGACGGCGGGTGGCACACTTGGAGCCGACAACGCGTCCAGGAGCAGTTGCCTTCAGGAACTTTGGAACCAGTGGACAATTTGAAGGACAATCCAAATCCTGATTTCACTTGCCTCGGTCGAAGACGGGGCCGGGGCCGGGGACGGGGGGTTCACCTAAATCCGTTGTCCTGTTGTTCGCTGCCTGGCCGACAAGAGATTTGGCGATGGAAGACTCGGAGCCATCGCAATTTCCACGGAGAAGAACCGGGCCAGCGCTTGTCTTTTGTTATTAGAATGCGCCCTGCATGGCCGCACTTGTTTATTTAATGCAACTTCAGTAAGCACAATTTGATGCAAAGTGGAGAGGCCGGGATTTCGCCTCATTAAAATACACAGACAGACCTTATTCTCTGGGTTTGGCTGCATCGAGGAACGGAGCAAGCAGCGCTGCACGCTGTGCACAGTGGAAAACACTATTAGTATGGAGAGGGAGTGGAGTCCGACTGCCTGCCTCTCTACTGTCCGCCGTTAATGACCCGCGGTGCTCAGTATGCAGGGCACATCGGAGGTGGCACACTGGCCCCGGCTCTCCCACGAAGCCCTTTTTTGAAATTATTAACATTCCAATCAGCAGCGGCCCCGATTGCTTGATCCGCGGAAAACAAATTGGGAGTAGCCTTTGAGACGCAGGCTGAGACTCACTCCTAGGGAGTTCACAGAGACAAGATGTGGAGTGTCCTAATCGCATCCGAGCAGGTACACACCAAAAGCGCGCGTGCGTGTGTGTGTTTGTGTGTGTTATCAGACACACAACACATACACGCAATACAAAGGTGTCCATATCGTTCATGCTCACACACACCCGTCTGAGTCATTCTGGGCTGCATTCTTCAATCACTCGGATCGCTCGGTGTGTGTGCTGCTTCGGCTGCAGACTGCGACACAGTGGCGCGCGCGCACGCACACACACACACACACACACACACACACACACACACACACACACACATACACACACACCCACACACACACACACACACACAACCTTACTCAAAATGGAACCCGCACTCCCTGGCAATCCACATAAAGTGCCCGTGGGCCCTTGAGGTGCACGGCGGAGACCACCTCGCCCTTCAAGAGGCGGGCACGGCCGTCTGCCATGCCAACGCTACCCGGCGCGCCGGTGCCGCGGGACTGCCATGTCGCCCGACATCTACAGACGCCGATCTCGACGGCGGCTGGCAACGCAGTCGGTCGTCAGGAGAAAGACAGGCATCTCTTCCTCCTGGGTAAACATGTGAGGAACAAAGAGACGGAGGAGGAACGAAAGAGACGGCGAGCGGGAGCCTGTCGTTCATCATCATTTTTTTGGCCTGTCTTGCACCCCGTGAGCCTCTGTAAACAGTCACGCTGCGGTGAGGCAGCCAAGCAGCGAGCGGGCCGACGGAAGAGGCAGAGAGGCAGAAACAACAGCGCAGCGCGGACGGCGGAGATGGTGGGAGGGAAGTCGGCAATGTTGCCCCGTGGCAACAAACACAGGTTCTCATTTTCGCCGAGTCTCTGGTGGAAGCCAGGATTCCTCCGAGGCCTTTTGAATCGCACCAAAACACCTCCACCCCAAAGTGGTCCATTCCCTTCCACGTTCTGGCTCCGGCGATTCAAAGATATGACTCAAAGGAGTCAATGGCTGTTGTCCACGGCCCTCGCAGAAGATTTCCGCTCCCTATAAAACCAAAATAAATAAAAAATAAAAGAGAACATATTGAACGCAACCTTGGCCCCGGTGTGGCTCGGCGCGGGCACCAACCCCAGCTCCTTGTTTACACGTTACAGGACGTTTCCTGTTTCTAGCCCATTACCCCTGATGGGGTGACACGGAGAGACACTCTTAAACATCCATCACTCCAACTGATTCCCGTGTTCGGCAATCAGCCGATAAGTGCCGTTAAATAATTGCAAGATGTGCAGCGTCGCCTGCATTGTGAAGCATTTGGGGATTCCTTATAATTCACGCAATTTGCCGACGCGTAATGGTGATGAATGGCGACATAATGAGGTGATTATCAAAGACAGAACGGAAACGCCCGTCGCCATTAAGTTGGGTAATGTTGCTGTTGTCCTTCGGGCATAGATTCGGCAATTTTGCTCCTATTCCTTTTGAACCAAACAATCAAAACTCTCCCGCGGCGGCGCTTAGAGCCAAAGGGCACCGGGCTGCCGAGTGGAGCGTGGGGGGGGGGGGGGGGGTGTAAAAACAATGCGCTTCGTCATTTTCCTCCGCGGCGGAATGCAGCGCCCGGCGATAAACAGGGATGAACAAGAGGGAACCGCCTCGCGCTCTGATGTCTCCGCGGCTGCACCGCCAGCTCTCCATCACCGACCGGAAGAAGGACGCCGTTTTAATCATCAGGCCCCGCGGGGGGGATCGATTAATCAGCTTGTTCTGTCGCAGATGGACAAAACCGGGCCGAAACTTCAGAAGTTTGACATCGAGACGCACCTTTAGCCGACGTCGATGTGCGCATCAATCAGCCAACTGAAAAAAACCCAAAACAAAACAAAACAAGAAACAGTAGTTTGAGAGTTTTTACCGCCTCCAACCGCCGACGAAGCTGTGCGCGCGCGCGTACATGTGTGTGTGTAAGCCAGAGCGAGAGTTCCTCAGTGTGTTCCCGTCCTGTTGCCATGACTACCCCTTTAACCCCTCACAATAATCTCGTCAGGAGTCAGAGCTCGTCCCGATGACTGACTCGTGTTTTAATAATGAGATTTGCCGAGGGTTTATTTATTTAAAACACGCTTTTAGAGGATTTGAAGGCTCTCTCTCGCCTTCGTAGAGGTCAAATTGATAGTTAGCTTGCTCTAACTCCAGCTCTGTGATCATAGGCGAAGCCCTCTAGCTTGGTCCTTATTGACTTCCCACATGCGCATCCTACGGAAAATTTGAATGTACCCATCAGCGGACGGCCTGCCCCTATGAAGGGGTCCGTGCGCCCGCTGTTATACTCCCTGAGGATCTTCAGCGACCCTAGGGAGACAGCAGGGCAGGAAAAGCTAGAGGGCCTCGCCCACAATCATAGAACTTTAGTTAGAGTAAGCTAATTCCTGCTCCATTTCACATAGCTTCGTCTTTATTGACATAAGGCAAAGCCAGTTGAGTCTACCGATACAACCTCCAAGCGATAGGCATAAAAACGCCCAAGAAATAACAGGGCAGCTGGAACGAAGTTATATTCATTCATGGTTTTCCACTTTAAAATAGCATTATGACTAACCCCAACAGAGGATATGGATCCTCCAGATACATCAAATCTGACGAAGGGGCACGGTGACGCCCGTGAAGCTGCCACGCAAATGTCCTTCACTAACACACCTGTGTGGACCTTGCCCTTGCAGTGCCGCCGCGCATCTGATATATGCATCCAAGGCGAAAATAGGACATAAGCAATGGAGGTGTTTATCTTGCTCGTTAGAGTTAGAGTTAGAGCTAGGATAGGATCCTCGAATGTTCTTCGGTATAAAGGCCGCATTGGGATTCAACGTAGCTTTACTCAGATCGCCATTCATGAGAAGCCGGCTGCAGTGCACACACAGGACGTCCAGCTTCCCCACGCTTTTAAGCAGATGTCAGCGCCAGCAGAAGCGGCGTTTGGACCGACAGCTGTTTTAAAGGGATGGAGTCAATCCGTTCAAAGCGCTCACCTGCACAGAACCAATGCCAGGTCCCATTTTGGGGTGAAAGAGGGTGACGGGGGGGGGGTCACATACGTCTTGCTTCCTGAAGGAATGTTTAATCAGGGGTTGGCTAAATGCTGGCTTTTTTTTTTTTTTTTTTACCAAAACCCTTATGGCAGGTCGAAACAGTCGATGCATATTACCTAATAGTGGAAGGGTACAAATCCATGCCCAATAACCACTGGAGATAGGGAATGATGTGTTCCACATAAAATGAGGTGGGAATGGCATTCCTGTCCTTCGCACCAGCATTCGAAAGATCTCCACTCCCCAGGGTACTGCGTGGTGGTAGAAGCTGCCCTGGCATTCTGTATTGTATTAATCACCGCAGATGACGACCCCCCTTTGCTGTAGCCCCAACCTCTCAGGTACCAGGCCAAGTTCAAGTTCATGTTCAAGAGGTTTATTCGTCACATACATATACATACTTTTATTCATATATGCAGTGAAATGTAATGCAACGCACCCGGTGATAACACACAATATGTCCTCGGGAAAGATTTCTTTCTAATAGACCAACTAAATGATTCCTAAAACGTAATACAGTACGTCGAATACTAATGGAATAAAATAAAAATATATAGAATAAAATAAAATACAATAAGATAAAATAAAATAAAAATGAATAGATAAAGGGAATATGCTAATGTATATGGAATAGGCAATTTTGTATATACAGATATGTGCATTAAGGTGCATGTGAGTGAAGTGAGGTAGTGAGGTAGTGGCCACCAGTGGGTGACTGAAAATCGGGCACTGTTTTATCATTCCTTTTGCCTGAGAGATGGCACCCAGGGTCCTGGGTGGTTCCATGGTGGCAGCCATGGTTGGTCTGCCAAGTCTGGACCAGCTCCAGGAATCAAGGTGCGGATGTGCGCTTTGGGGCTACTAGGATGCTACGAGGCATGCTCTTTCCGTTCTCACTCTCATTAGCAGGCAGTCTATGAGGTGGATCGGAGGGAACACGTACAGCAGTTCGGGAGGCCAGGGGGCGTGAGCGAATATGTCCACTTCCAATGGCGGTTCGTTCTGGCGGTGAAGGGAGAGAGTGGACACTGGGTGTTCTACTTGGTTGAAAACAGGTCGACCTGTGCTTCTCAGATCTGCCGAGCTACACCGAATTCCAAATGATTATGCAAATGATATTTTTCTCTGATTTTCCTAAATAGTTGCAAATGACCGTCAGTATAATTTTCAAGTCATCAACCATTAGGGTATAATTCGAATTTTATTGAACAAACCTCCCAGTGATAACAGTATTTTTTTTCAAAAATAAAAAACTCAAAATGCACTGTTCCAAATCATTATTCTAGTTTAACAGAGTTTCAAAATATTTTATAGGTTGTAGAGGGTCATATTTACTGAAATCAAAAGCTCAATGAAAAACATCTTAACAGGCCAAGTTACATGTTAACAAAGGACCCTTCTTTTATATCACCTTCACAGTTCTTGCATCCATTGAACTTGTGAGTTTCTGCTTGAATGTCTTTGCATGATGTCAGAATAGCCTCCCAGAGCTGCTGTTTTGATTCAAACTGCCTCCCACCCTCATAGATCTTGAGCTTGTGGATGCTCCAAAGGTTCTCAATAGGGTGGAGGTCAGGGGAGGATGGGGGCCACACCATGAGTTTCTCTCCTTTTATGCCCATAGCAGCCAATGACACAGAGGAATTGTTTGCAGCATGAGATGGTGCATTGTCATGCATGAAGATGATTTTACCACGGAAGGCACGGTTCTTCTTTTTGTACCATGGAAGAAAGTGGTCAGTCAGAAACTCTATGTACTTTGCAGAGGTCATTTTCACACCTTCAGGGACCCTAAAGGGGCCTAGCAGCTCTCTCCCCATGATTTCAGCCCAAAACATGACTCCGCCACCTCCTTGCTGATGTCGCAGCCTTGTTGGTGGCCATCCACCAACCGTCCACTACTCCATCCATCTGCACCATCCAGGGTTGCACGGCACTCATCAGTAAACAAGTAAAGACTGTTTGAAAATGAGTCTTCATGTATTTCTGTGCCCACTGCAACTGTTTCTGCTTGTGAGCATTGGTTAGGTGTGGCCCAGTAGTAGGTTTATGCACAACTGCAAACCTCTGGAGGATCCTACACCTTGATGTTGCGGGACTCCAGAGGCACCAGCAGCTTCAAATACCTGTTTGCTGCTTTGTAATGGCATTTTAGCAGCTGCTCTCTTGATCCGATTAATTTGTCTGGCAGAAACCTTCCTCATTATGTCTGTGCTCTGGATCAGCCACAAATCTCTTCACAGTACGATGATCACACTTAACGTTTGTGTGAAATATCTAATGTTTTCATACCTTGTACAAGGCATTGCACTATTTGATGCTTTTCCTTTTTCTTTCCCATATTGCTTGAAACCTGTGGCCTGCTTAACAATGTGTAACGTCCTTCTTAAGTAGTTTTCCTTTAATTGGGCTCACCTGGCAAACTAATTATCACAGGTGTCTGAGATTGATTTCAGTGATCCAAAGAGCCCTGAGACACAATACCATCCATGAGTTTAATTGAAAAACAAAAAATGTAATGCACTTAAATCCAATTTGCATAATAATTTGGAACGCGGTGTATGTCTGGGTTTGGGCACCACTCGCTCTCTGGTGGACCCCCGCGGGACATCAGATCAGCCCCTACATTCTGTTTTCCAGGAATGTAGGGAGCTGGCACCCAGTGCCTCAGTATGGCCAATGAGCGATAGATTCACGACCTCACTCCACCCTGTCGGCTGCTATAAGCCGCCGCTGGTTGATTGTCTTCCCTGACTAGAACGTTGAAGAGGCGAACTGTTTAAGCGGCAGAAGGACTGTGTTAAATTCAAACACGTTTATGCATTCGGATGGGGGATTCAGCCACTCCCCCCTTACTGGGAAGTGGTGGCACATTCCTCCCCATCCCGTCAGAGACGCAACTGTGGATATAGTCGGAACTGGGCATTCTCAATCCAGGTCTCACTCGCCTCACTCCTGCCTTTTTGGGAGTCATGAAGTAGTGGGAATAAATGCTTGTCCGGCTGTTCGCTGGTGGAGCGACCAATGTGGCTCCCTTCTTTAGAAGTGCCGCTATCTCCTCTGATAAGGCAGTCATCCTCATGGGATTTGATCACTCTCTGCGGCGAGTAACCACGTCTCAGTATTCTGTCTCGCCATAGTGTTAGCGAGCACCTGAGATGCCACTCAGGGTAGTACAGAGAGAGTGGTGATGCATCCAAGTAGGGGGCTTGAAGTCCATAAACTCCCTTTTAGCCATAAGCCTCCCTCACAGCCGCAGAGAGTGTGCCTGTCTTGCCCAAGGGGGGCCCTGCCCAAAAGGGAGGGGGCTCGCCTGGTGACTGCAGACGTACTGTAGATGAGAACAGCGTTGATACTCGGCCACACAGTTCTCATCTCGCTCAGCCGGGAGAGTGGGGGGCATAGAACCGCCATCGGAGGGGTTGCAATGTGCCAGGAGTGGGGAGCCCTGTTTGGGTCTAGTGGGGCAATAAAACCTGAAGAACTGGCCCTAGTGCCTCCATAATCAAGTTGTTGGTGGTAACATCACGGGCACATTTTCTGGTAATCAGGCAAGTAATAAGCTGCCCCGCAGAATCAGCGACTGCCCTGGAGAAATTCGGTGGCTTACCTGTGGCTGACTCAGGTCTCATTAGTTTCCCTTTTGGCAGGAAGAGCTGAGGGCAAGACGGTGGCCAACCTGGGGCACCGTCTGGAGCCTGTAGAAAAACTGCACTCCTGTATACCTGCACCATGGCTCAAAAAAGGCAGGGGTGGTAGGGTGTCATACGATTTTTCCTCTTTATTGGAGAGGTATTTTTGTTTATTATAATAAACCGTTTTCACATCATTCTTTTTTTTATGAGGGGTCCTCCCGGCACCCGCTGCTCTGGATTGAAGATGCCGGTCTGGCTGTTCCTTGCAGTGGCCAACATTGGCGATTGTCTGCTCGGCTTGTCGGTTGGCTTGGTTGGCCCGCGGAGGGTGACGGTGCTGGTCGGCCAAGAGGACATGGCGGCCCAAGTGGGCCCTCTCCTCCTCTGTGTGGCGGAGACGCTTGATCAGCCGGCATAGAATCACTGGCTAGCTGCCCATTATGAGCTTCATTTTTTCCGACTCTGGGAGAGTGGTCAGGTTCAGCCACAGCGCACGCTGGGTCTGTGTGGCCCACGTCATGGCTCTCTCCACCGATACCGCCTGGGCTTGAGTCAGGTGAAGAATGGCTCCGGAGGCCCTTGTTGCCTCATCCATCTCCTCCGGAGACAGCATCCCTCTGCCCGCCATCAAGGTGACAAGGGAAGTGCTGAGGAGGGTGATGTTGGCCGCTGCCGCTGATTGTGCCCCGCACTTGAAGCTCTTCTCCGCATACCCAGGTGCCCCGCCTTGCCGCTGCTGAGCGAATCAGCCCCGGGAAATCATTGCAGAGCAGACGGACCATCGGTACACTAACCTCTGCCGCCAAGGAGACGATTGATCATCTAACTCATCCACGGGGCAACCCACTCGGGATACGGTGGATGAGCCGTTGGTGGATCCACCCGGTGAAGAGGAGACAGGGGGATTGGACGGATCATGCACTGGTTCCTCTTTCCCCGCTCCAAACATAACGGTAGCGGTAGCGTTTAATGTACCCACAGCTGAGGCTGTGGGTACATTAAAATTTTCAGTAAGTTCCACATGTAGGAAGCCAATAAGGATGAAGCATGAGGGAAGACCCTATGTGAAATAGAACTGATGATTATCAAAAGATTGTTTCACGCAGCAGACCAGATAAGAGAAGCTTCAGTGATGAAGTCATTACTATGGGCTTTTCTGCGGAGATTCTGCATGAAATAAAATATTTTAAATACAAACCTTTTAAAAACGAACTTTACAGACTCGACAAGTGGCCGAAACCTCACTCGAGCCAGAGAGTTCTGCAGAAGAAATCTGGGTGTGACGAACATGAAGTAAAAATGTGTTTTGTCACAATCCTACAAACCCCATTCTGCTCGTCCACTCATCCCAGATTGTCACTCGCGTCGCACGGTGGCTTCCTGGCGTTTATCTTTACAAACCACAAAACACAAAATCCCGCTCGTTTCCCGGAGATTCTGCGGGATATTCTGGCGACTCAGCCGATAACCCCGCTAAGAAAGCACCTCTGATTCAGAATATTAATGCCATGCGGAGTCTCTGAATTCGGTTTTGGCGGCCCTCACCTTGTTATTTTATTTTGTTACCTGTTATTTTGCTCACGCCGAGGAGGAGTTGGGTGAGCTCACAGCCAATGGGGAATTGTCAGAGGGGAGCCAATTAGGGCGTTAGAGCCGCCGCCGCCGTGATCTCCGCTGAGCTCGTTCCTGGCCTCGGCTTTCTGTTTCGTACGGCGGCCGCCTGCCGATGTGAAATTTACCCGGCAAACAGTCCTTGTTTCCCGCTCGCGCTTACAGGAAAAAGGTTATGAGCAGAAGCCTCAAATCCAATTAACGCTAATTCCGTCCCAAATTCCATGGCTGCACGCTGTGTGCAAATTTCACCCTCCCAGTGGGTTAATACCCGTGACTCAATACCCTTACTTTAATTTTAATACCAAAAAGAGCTCTTTACCTGAGTTCCCAATGCATTATTCTGAAGGACGCCGTGTGTCCCCTCCATTGGAACCGTTGGAAGGTAAACGGCATGAGGACAGTGCCACTAAGCCCCTTTTGGACCGGATACATATTGCTTTGGGTTATTAATTAATATGTGCCGTTGTCCATGCGACAACACTAGTAGGATGTTGCGTACAAACTCATATCGTGCAAAGAAGTTGAAGAAACGGTGACTCTTAACTCAACACGTTGGCTTTTCAGGTTGGAGACAGTGATTGCAGGAATCTGTCGATTGATTATCTCTGTAGAAGCGCGAGACTCACATAAAGTTTTATTTTTGATCCCCCCCTTTACCCTTCTTCTTTCTTACTAAGTGACTTTGTTCCCGGCGAAGGAAAAAAAAAACGACTTGAAATGTCACAGCCTGCTCTTAAGTGCTGAGCCCCGCTGCGACGCCTCATTCAACCGGGAGACATTAGTCTGAGCAATATGAGGTTGAGACGACGGGAAATCGGTGGCGGCACTGCACAAATTAGCATCAAACGCAAAACAAAAAGAAAAATGAAAAATGCTGAAAATCTTACTGCTTCTACTGTTTGGGTTTCAGTCTGTGCAGCGGCTGGGAGTTCTAACACACCCGCGCACACGCACGCGCACACCTGCGCACGCATGCACGGACACACACACACACACACTGGAGGGACCACGCGTGTATGCATTCAAAGACACAAACCTAGAATTATACACAACATGCATAGATAACGCAGTGCAACTTTTACACTCGCTTATTTTTTTATTTCATTAAAGCTGCATTGAGGTAAATGCAAAGAGACGGAAATTGATGTAAACAAACCGAGAACTTAATTTCATCGACCGATGTTGGCCCAGAAGGAAAAACTGTGTCATAACACATAATCCACAAATATCTAATAATCTTTTTGATATATCATAATTTAGACTCCCTTCACCAGCCACTTGATGACTCACGCACAGACTGTCCTCAGTTTGACGAGCAGGGATATCGCTTGATGCAACTTTGTACAGAGTTAGAATAACTAAAGTACGGGAGAAGGGACCACGACCCTTTGTCACACTGTCAGATCCACATGACATTAGGTTGTTCTGCTTTTTTTGCTCTCCAGCTCTCTCTCTCTCTGTCTCTCTTGTTGTTTATTGGTTCCTTCATAATCAGGTTTCTGCTGTTGTGACATGACTTACTGAAGAGAAAGCAACCTTAAAAGTCTCTCTCTCTCTCTCTCTCTCTCTCTCTCTCTCTCTCTCTCTCTCTCTCTCTCTCTCTCTCTCTCTCTCTCTCTCTCTCTCTCTCTCTCCTCTCTCTCTCTCTCTCTCTCTCTCTCTCCTCCATTTCTCCACCAGGGGCATCAGAAGGCATGGCCGAGGCTTGCCGTCCTGAAGACTCCTTCCCCCATCCCAATCAAGACTCCTGGTGGTCAATTCTTCACCAGCTTGCCTGTCACTCGTCACCATCATGTCCATTCCATCAAATCTAGATTTCTTGCTTCCTATTGTCAACTAAAGTGGAACTACCGTAATTTGCTCCTTTTTAAGCAAGTTAATATATGTCTCTGAGGTCCCCAAAACATGATTTTGAGGGTTTTTTTTTTAATTTTGCTGAAAATGCCACTCAGGTTATGCATCCGAGCCATTCTAACGTGCCTCTAAATACATTGTGTTCCTGACGCTCTGTTTCAGCCTCCCGAGGTCACGAGTTCTGTGAGCCAATTGGGTTTGAGCATGGCTTCCGGGTTTCCAGTGATTTCTCCTTATCAATCCACCAAAATCAAACTCAAATAAAATTAATAGATCTACAATAAAAAAAACCACACTTTTTTTATTGGTTTTGTTTGGAGAACGGCACAGCGGACCGGATGGAGCGGATGACCGTATGAAAGAATCAGGAATATGGAATGAAGGAATACGTTGTCATCAGTTTACCTCATTATTTGACACTTTGGCCACGCCTAAAATGAACATCCCACATTAGTAGCATTATTTATATGACAGAAAATAAGAAAAAGCACAATAGGTCGCCTTTAAAGCAACAAACTCAATCTTTTTGTTGTAGTGTGGTCCCTGACTCGTGAAAGGGCTCTTCAACAGCAGGGAAAAAACAAAAGCGATGAGTTTAAAGGCAGCAGACCCAGGCCGAATTCGGGGAGGGAGGGTTTTTGGAATGGGTACCAAACAGCCAACTTACTCTGTGTTGTTTTTTAAAACACGGTGTTTGCGCTGAATCAACGGCGCTCCGTCTCTGAACAAGGCCGACAACACACGGCGCGTCTATGTTAGTACGGGGGAAGATCAATTTCCCAGATGATTGGCGCCCGTACCGTCGTGATGTTTGCGCGCGGCGGGGGGCGGCGGGGAGAAACGTTATTTGTGGATCAGGTCCCTGAGACGAAGACGCTGATGAATTATTTCAGGGTCCGCTGGAGGAACCCAGGCGGTGGAGGACGGGCCCGGAGTGTGAGCAAGAGAGAGAGAGAGAGAGAATAAGTGGGTGTGGAAGAGAAGCCACGGGGAGTAAAGTAAAGTGTGTGTGTGTGTGTGTGTGTGTGTGTGTGTGTCTGTGTGTGTGCGTGTTGTTAATTCCGGGTCTTCACAAACTGAGAAAAGGTGTGTGAGGGAGGAAGAGGGTGACTGATAATCACATTTTTTTCCATTAAAAAAAAATGCGGCGTTGGATTTTCACAACCTAAAAATGGACATTCCACTCCTTTGTCCTCTCTATTAGTAGAAAAGCTGCTTACCTAGCATCTACATTAAATGATACTGGGAACCGCTGTTCAAAAAACAAGGTAGGCTGCACCCTTAGTCAATTATATTTCCATCTGTTAAATGGGTTTAATCTTACTTTGGGGTGTAATCTCCTTCAATTTAGTCTTTAGAATCTAGTCTGAACGAACCATTCAAATGAACCATTCAAATGAACCATTCAAATGCTCTTCACTCAGTTTCAAGAAGACAATGGGACAAGATTATGAATATAGTATTTTAAATACTATATTAAATGACTCGGGAGTAGGGAGTCACTCCAGAAAGAGTAATTTGCTTGTTTTGTTTTCTACTCTAACTGCAGCCGCTCACGGGCTGAACTGAGACTCTGATACGGAACGAAGAGAGCCGAGAGCCCCGAGTCCCAAACAAGAGGCCGTGACGCCCGAACCCAGAGCCGCTGAGGGGATCTCTATACTGGACAGGAAGTGCTCAAGCTCTTTTATCGGAAATTGTATTGGTTTCTGTTAGCTCATGAATATATAATTCCAAATAGCATGTTCAAGACACATATTCTACACATATTCTGTCCACATTCTATCATGTCAACTTCCTCATGTATGTAAATTGTGACTGCTTATTTGGGATAAGTAGAAAAAACTGAATTGTTTTTCTTTCTTTTTTCCTTCTTGTTTGTTATTTATTTTTATTTATGTTATTCTTTTTTTGCATCCATATCAATTTCCGTTTTATACCTGATTTCTGTATATATACACCATATGATATAAACAGGTAATGGGCAAATTCCTTCATTCATTCACAAAATACGAATCTGTCTGTCTGTCTGTCTGTCTAACCCTGACATACAGTAAATGTGCAGTAGGGTGTATAACAGTTTAAGGACAGGAAAGCAATTCACCATCTCCGGGAAGTTGACACCCAGCAGGACTCTGTGGTGCGATGGGTTGCGATGCTGCCATTGAGTGCCGCTGTCACAGTCAAGTCAAGTCAAAGCCATTGTGTTTTTTTTTGTAAATCAGATGACTGGGGGAGACAACATCAGCCGGTAAGTCTCTCTGGAGAGATAAGTCACTGTGGGAGGACTTGGGGGTTAGATGCCAACAGAGCTTTGGAAAGGCAGCGCCCCGAGGGCGTGTTTTAAAAGCGCCCGGGAGACCGAGGCTGAGGGCGAAGGAGGCCCGGTGCCGCGGCGGTGTGGACACCGGCTTCCAGCACTGATGTCACAAGGTGAAGTCACGATTTTTTTTTCCATCTATGTCTGCAAAGAGACAGGTCGTTGGATGACTGGAGTCTTTGATGCCAGGTGCTCTTCTGAAAAAGCTGGCAGCACGTGTGCAGGCTTTAAAGCACCAGACCACGGCTGAAGGTGAAGGCAACCTGGTTGCACGGGGGTTCAAGCGCCGCCCTCACGGGCTTTTGTCAAGAATTTTTCCATCCGAGCCGCGTTCCTCGAATCAAATGGTTGGAGTACACGGCGAAGCCTTTAGACTCGGCGGGGGCAAAGACACAAGTCACCTGGCATCGAAATCCTCACGACCTCCGACATCGACCCTCTCATGCAGCGACCAATCATTTGACTGAAGGAACAGGACACGGAGGGAAGCAGCACGGCGCTGCCTCTCTGTCGGAGGGCTTCGGGGTTTGATGCGAGACGAGCTTTTTGAAAGCCGGCAACGCAGGCGCGCCCGGAGACCTGAAGGCTGAGCGGGAAGGCGACCCGGTAGCGTGATGGTGTTATATGCTCTCGGGGGTTTATGCGATGAGAGGAAAGCCGTGCGCGGCTGCAGTTTCGCCGCACATCACAACTGACTGTTATAGAGTTAGAGACGGGCTGTTTGTTGCACATCTTTGTTCGCCAGCGATATTTCAGCTTCTAGGTCGGAACTATGACGGATGGTCACTAAATTAGCAGCGTTCATGCAAACACCCATTGTCTCTATGACAGATAAAGACAAGACCAGGTATTCACTCATCCACATTCAGATGAACATGACTGCATTGCTTTGTTCGCCTGGACTCCTCCTTACAGTCAACGCTGTCTACAACAGTCAGTTGTGATGTGTTTCAGAAACGCGGCTGCGCACGGCTTTCTTCTCGGAAAAACACCCCCCAGCGCCATCCTCCCCGGACGCTGGATTTGTTGTCGGGATCCCGGCTCCCGGGGCAGAGGGCGGGGGTCGAAGCGGTCGTCTGCCTGACATCCGCGGACGTGTGATTACAGCACCATCGTGCCGCCAGGTGGGCCTTGGTCCCCAGGCGCTTTTAAATGACTTATCGCTTCGTGCCGTTGAGTCCAATAAAGGTTAGCCGTGTGCTCCAACCGTTTGATTCAAGGGCCACGACTTGGATGGAACAATAAGCACTTGAACCTGTGACAGTTTCAGACTTTTGTCTCAGACAGAGTTCATATGAAAAAAAAAAAAAATAAAGTAAAACCCACATAAATTCACAGCCCCCCTACGACGCCATGTGGAAGGACCTAACTCATCCCAGGAAAAAAGAAAACCCATTTTAAATTCTGGGTTTACAACGGAAACCCTAAGAAAAGTCATTGCGTAACGTGCCACGCGGTGAAGGTTCTCTGACCTGCGCTGATGGGAGATTGTTAATGTATTTTTCCCTGAGGCAAAAGCTCTTGCAGAGGGGAGAGGGAAACATGTCCGTGACCATCAATAAATTACATTTTATTCGGAATCGAGATGCCGGAGCGCCGTCTTCTACTTTTTTTTAATATTCTTACCGAGGTCTGGGTCTGGGAGTTATTATGGGGTTAAAAAAAAAAAAAAAAAAAAAAAAGTCACAATGTTTTTTAAGGAATTAAAAAGAAAAGGAAAAATGGAAGCTAAAGGCCGGTGAGAGAGAGAGAGAGAGAGAGAGAGAGAGAGAGAGAGAGAAACCCAGAAACAAACAAAGTCCCACCCACTCAATTACCCACTGTCTGCCCTTTTTTCCGCACCGACTTCTCGCCCGGGCCCACCGTCTGCAATGCATGTGACGTGGACAAATTATCCCTCGGCATACCCGACAGCCTGCGTCTCTAAAGGTTACTGGATTAGGAGTGGGCTCAGACCAAAAGTGACACTAAAACGTCTGGCAGGTTCCCAGGTAGCGAAGACAAAGCAACAATTAAAGAAAGAATAATAGCTATAGCTTCTGTCAATCCAGACCTTTTTAGCTATGGACAAAAATCCCATAATGCAATTTTGACCCACGCCTCCCTCAGCCCTCTCTGGAGATGGCACCTGTCAATGCTAATGTTGAATTTCAGTTTTTAGCTCAATAGCGCTTTGGCTCAGAGGTAATAAAATCAGCGGAGGCAAACTGTCGAACCGTGACAAGTATATTTTCAAACTTCCATTAAAGCGGATGCATAATTTGCTCTGTTGTCATTTGTCTCACTTTAAGAGTTTGCGCGTTACCAACATTCTTGTTTTGGCCAAATTGATTCACGTGGGTTCTGTCAGATGGAGGGGCGGCGAAGCACTCCCTACGCAACAACACAAGAGCCCCGGAGCAACAAACAGATCACGTTTCCACCGCACCGTGGACCTCTCGGCGCTGAAGCCTGGTGAGGCATTAAGTGGGGCGGCTCAGGTTGATGCAATGGATATTACTGAAGGGCTGCCCAATGAGCCCATGAATAATTAATCAAAGCCCATGGCAAGTGGTGGACACTTCTAGTCAACCCCCGGTTCCCGGGTCGAGCTCGTCAGAAGCGTTCGGGGGTGAAAGGGAGTCGGGGTTGTCCAAAGCCGCTCCAGGCCATGCTTTATTCTACTCCCTGCGACCCAGGGACTGGGAGATCCATTAAAATGTGATTAGTTTGGATCTTATTCTGCTGACTCTGCCAGAGGTCCGCGCTGGAGATCCATCTCAGAGGAGAAGCCTCATAAACTCAATTCAGCTTATCACTGTGTCAATATCGGCAGAATTATGAATAGTAATAAAAATACACACTAATGCAGGGGAGGGGATGGTAATATATTCTCGGAGCGTGGACGCACATATAGGCTCTTTCGCTTGCACGCACACATGCTCCCGCCCACGCACACACACACACACACACACACACACACACACACACACACACACACACACACACACACTTGAGGGTGTAAGTTAAGGCTTGGGGTCCAGACAGGCACCTATTGTATCTCCTCCAGATGATTGGAGTGGAGGCCCGAGTAAAAGCTCCAATCAGGGATGAAAATGAGGCTGAACCCAGCGCTGATGGAAGTGCTGCGCCTCGCCGTCGCCGCCTCACCCCGCAGGTCACTCCCTCCCAAGAGAGCGCCGTCACGGTGGGGCGAGAGAGAGAGAGAGAGAGAGAGAGAGAGAGAGAGAGAGAGAGAGAGAGAGATCAGGTAAATGCATGTCACATCCAGGCACAAGCTTCCTCTGCAGGTGGAGGTTTTAAATAAAGCAAAAAAAAAAAAAAAAAAAGCTTCAGTTTTTGGAACAGCACTGCATTTATCTGTTGGACTGTTGATTTTTTAGACTTCAGATTAGTTCGGGATAAATCCAGTCTATACGTTGCATTGAGCAAAATCGAATCTATCTTTAAATCTACAGCGGCAATGGAGATGAAAAACATGAATGCAGTAAAACGTTAAAACTGATTAGTGAGTCAGCAGCAAACCTCAATAAGTTATATAAACAAATCTTCTTTTTGTTCCTTCACATTTGTCTGTAATGTGATGAACTGTTTCATATTTGATAGAATACCAAAAGCAAAAGTTTCTTGTGTTTGTGTTAAAATTGTGATAAATATTTGAAAAAAACAAAACATTTTCTGGTATGGATGTCATTCTGCCATTTTGAGGACATCTTCCGTAGATAGAACAGTGGGTTTCTATCAACACAGAATTGACATATAAGTGGTGTCAAAACTGTCTCACGTTCAATTTGCTGATCACTGTAGATAACTACAGGTCCTGACTTAACAACCTACCTGTTTAACCACCGTTCTGACTTCAGCTCTCTGACCAGTCTGTATTGTACGCTACATACAATACCACGGCGTCTCTGAGTCAAGCATCTCATCGCGCATCACCCTTTATATTCTATATAAACTATACACACTATATACAATATATATTCTTTATACACTATACACACTATATACACTATATACACTATATATACTATATACACTATCCACACTACCGCGTTCCAAATTATTATGCAAATTGGATTGAAGTGTCATAAACATTACATTTTTTGTTTTTCAATTAAACTCATGGATGGTATTGTGTCTCAGGGCTCTTTGGATCAGTGAAATCAGTCTCAGACACCTGTGATAATTAGTTTGCCAGGTGAGCCCAATTAAAGGAAAACTACTTAAGAAGGACGTTCCACATTATTAAGCAGGCCACAGGTTTCAAGCAACATGGGAAGGAAAAAGGAAAAGCGTCAAATAGTGCAATGCCTTGTACAAGGTATTAAAACATTAGCTATTTCACAAAAACATAAGTGTGATCATCGTACTGTGAAGAGATTTGTGGCTGATTCAGAGCACAGACGGGTTGGTGCAGATAAAGACATAATGAGGAAGGTTTCTGCCAGACAAATTCATAGGATTAAGAGAGCAGCTGCTAAAATGCCATTACAATGCAGCAAACAGGTATTTGAACCTCAAGGTGTAGGATCCTCCAGAGTCTTGCAGTTGTGCATAAACCTACTACTGGGCCACACCTAACCAATGCTCACAAGCAGAAACGGTTGCAATGGGCCCAGAAATACATGAAGACTCATTTTCAAAAAGTCTTGTTTACTGATGAGTGCCGTGCAACCCTGGATGGTCCAGATGGATGGAGTAGTGGACGGTTGGTGGATGACCATCATGTCCCAACAAGGCTGCGACGTCAGCAAGGAGGTGGCGGAGTCATGTTTTGGGCCGGAATCATGGGGAGAGAGCTGCTAGGCCCCTTTAGGGTCCCTGAAGGTGTGAAAATGACCTCTGCAAAGTACATAGAGTTTCTGACTGACCACTTTCTTCCATGGTACAAAAAGAAGAACCGTGCCTTCCGTGGTAAAATCATCTTCATGCATGACAATGCACCATCTCATGCTGCAAACAATACCTCTGTGTCATTGGCTGCTATGGGCATAAAAGGAGAGAAACTCATGGTGTGGCCCCCATCCTCCCCTGACCTCAACCCTATTGAGAACCTTTGGAGCATCCTCAAGCTAAAGATCTATGAGGGTGGGAGGCAGTCTGCATCAAAACAGCAGCTCTGGGAGGCTATTCTGACATCATACAAAGACATTCAAGCAGAAACTCACAAGTTCAATGGATGCAAGAACTGTGAAGGTGATATAAAAGAAGGGTCCTATGTTAACATGTAACTTGGCCTGTTAAGATGTTTTTCATTGAGCTTTTGCAGAGGTCATTTCAGTAAATATGACCCTCTACAACCTATAAAATATTTTAAAACTCTGTTGAACTTGAATAATAATTTGGAACAGTGCATTTTGAGTATTTTATTTTTGAAAAAAAATACTGTTATCACTGGGAGGTTTGTTCAATAACATTCGATTTATACCCTAATGGTTGATGACTTGAAAATTATACTGACTGTCATTTGCAACTAGCGGTCATCCTCAAGCTAAAGATCTATGAGGGTGGGAGGCAGTTTGCATCAAAACAGCAGCTCTGGGAGGCTATTCTGACATCCTGCAAAGACATTCAAGCAGAAACTCTCAAAAAAACTCACAAGTTCAATGGATGCAAGAATTGTTATTAATTGTTTACATGTAACTTGGCCTGTTAAGATATTTTTCATTGAAATAGCTTTTGATTTCAGTAAATATGACCTCTACAACCTATAAAATGTTTTGAAACTCTTGTGCATAATAATTTGGATTTTGGATCATTTGCAATTTGAGTTTTCATTGGGAGGTTTGTTCAATAACATTCAAATTATACCTAATATACCTAACCTGACTTGAAAATTATACATTTGCATCAAATATTGAGGAAATTCAGAGAAAAATATCATTTGCATAATCATTTGGAATACGGTGAATATATTATTTATATACTATGCACACTATATACACTATATATACTATATACACTATCTACACTATATATTCTTTATATACTATACACACTATATACACTATACAGTATATACTACATTCACTATATATAATATATTTACCGTATATACCATATACACTATAGATACTATATATACTATGTACACTATATATACACACTACATACACTATGTATACTTTATACACTATATCTACTATATACACTATATACACTGGATACATCTCATCACCGTTCTGTCATGTTCCCACAGTCTGTAAGTATTCACTATACTAGCGTTCTCAATGGCCACGCCCCCTTACAATGAAATAACACTATATACACTTTATATATAATATATACACTATATGTATACACGATATATACTATATACACTATATGTATATACTGTATATACTGTATACACTATATACACTGCATGCATGTATATAGCATTCTAAATGGCCACGCCCCCTTACCGTCCAATAACATGGCTCCTTGTTTATCGACCAGTTCACCTAACAAACTGGTCGTAGGAACGCAACTCGGCTGCTCAGTGAGGAGTATCTGTATTGTATATCTGAGTTTGGCCAAATAACCATTGGGAGTTGAATGTTGTTTCTTGGATCAGAAAAGCCCTCCATGCAACACTGACCTTGACCTCTAATGCGGCGTCTCTGCGTCGTCACTGGCCCTGACTGTGGGCTGAGAAATGTTTGTGATATTGAGGAATAGAGATAGAAAAATGGTCTAATAGTAGGGTGTCTGGAAGACATTTTGGATTTGTACGTCTGACTGTTAGCAGGACCCCCCGTTGTCTGCCTGCTGGAGGCAGAACTTGCTGACAAAAGGGAAATGTGTGGGAAGTCTTCTCTCAGTAAACCATCTACACCGCGTTCCAAATGATTATGCAAATCTCGGATTTTCCTAAATAGTCGATGCAAATGACAGTCAGTATAATTTTCAAATCATCAACCGTTCGGGTAAAATTCGAATGTTATTTAACAAACCTCCAAATGATAACAGTATTTTTTTTTTACTAAAAAACTCAAAATGCACTGTTCCAAATTATTATGCACAGCAGAGTTTCAAAACATTTTATAGGTTGTAAAGAACTGAAAATGGTCATTTGTTGAATTTGCAGCACTAGGAGGTCATATTTACTGAAATCAAAAGCTACCGTTAACATAGGACCCTTCTTTGATATCACCTTCACAGTTCTTGCATCCATTGAACTTGTGAGTTTTTGGAGAGTTTCTGCTTGAATGTCTTTGCATGATGTCAGAATAGCCTCCCAGAGCTGCTGTTTTAAAGCAAACTGCCTCCCACCCTCATAGATCTTTAGCTTGAGGATGCTCCAAAGGTTCTCAATAGGGTGGAGGTCAGGGGAGGATGGGGGCCACACCATGAGTTTCTCTCCTTTTATGCCCATAGCAGCCAATGACACAGAGGTATTCTTTGCAGCATGAGATGGTGCATTGTCATGCATGAAGATGATTTTACCACGGAAGGCACGGTTCTTCTTTTTGTACCATGGAAGAAAGTGGTCAGTCAGAAACTCTATGTACTTTGCAGAGGTCATTTTCACACCTTCAGGACCCTAAAGGGGCCTAGCAGCTCTCTCCCCATGATTCCGGCCCAAAACATGACTCAGCCACCTCCTTGCTGACGTCGCAGCCTTGTTGAGACATGAGGGTCATCCACCAACCGTCCACTACTCCCTCCATCTGCACCATCCAGCGTTGCACGGCACTCATCAGTAAACAAGACTGTTTGAAAATTTGTCTTCATGTATTTCTGGGCCCACTGCAACTGTTTCTGCTTGTGAGCGTTGGTTAGGGGTGGCCCAGTAGTAGGTTTATGCACAACTGCAAACCTCTGGAGGATCCTACACCTTGAGGTTCGCAGGACTCCAGAGGCACCAGCAGCTTCAAATACCTGTTTGCTGCATTGTAATGGCATTTTAGCAGCTGCTCTCTTAATCCCATGAATTTGTCTTGCAGAAACCTTCCTCATTATTTCTTTATCTGCACAAACCAGTCTGTGCTCTGAATCAGCCACAAATCTCTTCACAGTACGATGATCACGCTTACGTTTTCGTGAAATATCTAATGTTTTAATACCTTGTACAAGGCATTGCACTATTTGACGCTTTTCCTTTTTCTTTCCCATATTGCTTGAAACCTGTGGCCTGCTTAACAATGTGGAACGTCCTTCTTAAGTAGTTTTCCTTTAATTGGGCTCACCTGGCAAACTAATTATCACAGGTGGCTGAGACTGATTTCAGTGATCCAAAGAGCCCTGAGACACAATACCATCCATGAGTTTAATTGAAAAACAAAAAATGTAATGTTTATGACACTTCAATCCAATTTGCATAATAATTTGGAACACGGTGTAGAGGTTCCCCCTCCCTCCCTCCATGTTTTGATGCCACCCGTCTACTGCTGCGGGTGAGAGGTTCGTTTTTCCAAAGGAGGGGGCAAGTCAGACCCGCCTCCGATGGCATCGTTTTCAAATTGTTCTTTGTGCAACGATAAAGTCTACTCACGCGGGAAGGTGACACAAGGACCTTGATCAGGATCGTCACGGCACAATATTCTCCGCCCGGATCCCAAAGAGTGTTTCATGATACCGCTGAAAGCACGTACACACGCACGCACGCCGTGCAATCATCCCTTTTTAAAAGCCGAGCGGCGCGAGATGGGACGGCGACGCGCCACAAAAGGGTTTCCGGGTGCCAGGTATTCTGCGCCACGCCCGCGCCCATAAAAATCAATTACCTTAAGTCGGGGAGATAACATTTGCAGGATGCCGAATACAGTGTACGCCGCTTATCAGACGCCCGCCTTTGAATCAGATCGGAGCACCTGAGTGTGAAGCCAATCCCAAACACCGCACATTTATCCTTGGCCCTGACAGCGGCGCGACACGATGCTTGTGTTCGGGCTCGCCTCGCCGTCACGTTGCCATTAACTTCGGGAGGTGGGTGGAGGGACGGCGGAGGAGAAGAAATATTTAGGCGGCGCCACTCTGTCAACGTCTTATTTAAATACCGGCCGGCTATTTTGGAAGTTCGAGGGGTGGTCAAAGTTGTCGTGCAGACGTCCTCTGGTGGAGGAATGTTTTCTCAGAGTGAAGAGGAATCTCCGCCCATTTTCAGCATTGTTCTTCCGAGGAGAGAACAACCAGGTTTGTTTGAGAGGCTGTGTAGTGCTCGTCGGCCTTAACCCCGAGAGCAACGCTTCCCAAAACCTTTTTCTGCCATGGCAATGAAATAAACCGACAGCGCACCAGTACCCCGTTAACCACAAAAAAAATAAAATAAATCAACTGATTATCATTATGACCTGCTCATTGTTCTCATTTTCAGGGTTAAACTTGACCCCCTTCCGACAGGCACAGAGCCGGAAATAGTGAATTAGTACAGCATTGCAATTTTGATGTTGCAACACAAGAGATCATTCTCATTAGTTATTCATTTTCAAGTGGAATTTGACATTTTTCACGGCACACCAGTGTGTTTTCTTCGCCCCTTTGCACTCTGGGCGCTTCTTTTTTTTTTTTTTTTGCTTGCGTTGCCGCCTTTGAGAAGCTCGCCCGGCGTCGTCCAACGCTGAAATGTTCTTTGAGCCGCCGGCTCTTCAGGCGCTCGGTCGTCTGCTCCAATGATTTGACTTCAGGAACAAGACTCGGTATGGAAAAAACTGAGGCTTTGAACCGGCCAACCGCAGCACTGGAAGGCAGCGCCCGAACCACCAGGGCACCGGATCACCTCCATGGGGCGTTTTTTCATAATGTCACCTGGCATCAAAGCTCTTAAGTCCTCCGATACTTCAGTTCCCCCCCGACGTCTTAGCTCTTTCCAGTCTGATCAAGCTTTGTACGACTCCTCCGATCATTTGATTCAAGGAACGGGATTCGGACGGAAAAAAGGAGGACGTGATCCTGTGACGGCGGCGTCTGAACCGTCACGCCACCGCGTCGCCACTTCCACTTCCAATCCGGTTTGTCGAATGGAGCTGGACGGTAGAAACTTTGAACGACGGCCCCGAAAAAGAACGTCTCAATGGCTCAAATCTGCCGCGTCGGGCGCCAGGGCGTCGAGCCGTACCGAGCGATTCCGAGAGGGATGGAAATCCTGCTCCGGTCAAAGAACAAAACTTTGCGTCCGGGGTTCGGGTTGAATTACGAGACAAACCGATCTGAAAATGCATTTAAAAAAAAAAGAAATCGATTTAAAATCGATATTTGGAAAGCCAACCCTGGGGCTGCTTGGAACTTCGACGTTTCTCCGACAAGAGAGGTGGCGCTTCGGGCGGGTGCAGCTGGGTATGCCGGGTAACGCCTTCGATGTCCCCGATAATTCTAATAGTAATAATAATTGTAATCCTAACAATTTCCTCTGAAGGGAATTGTTTGTTACCTGTGTCTTGATTTCTGTTGACGTTTCCGGGAACTTATGAATAAGCGCCAACAACACGCACTCACTTGGACTAGAGGCAGAATTTAACACGGTGAAGCTTCACCCCTTCTTTTGATTTTTTGATTCATTTATTTTTTCTAAATCTGTATTTCCTGACGCCTGTACGACTTCCCGCTGTGGCGACTAAACGGCCCGAAAAGCGGAGAAAATGAAGAATGGGAACCGACAGAGAACGGGGCGGCGGGCGGATAAGCGATAAAAACAGACAAAAAAAAAAAAAGAAGAAGAACAAGAAAATAGATAAAGCACTCGGGGAAGACAGTGAGTAATAGACCGAGAGACATTTCGTCTGAGCCGAGCCCCGCTTCCGTTTTGGAACCCGCCGTCCCCCCGCCGCCAGTTTGTGTTATTCTAATAACAAACGCCTTATCTGACTCCGTCGCTCCGGCTGCTGCTTGTTCTTATTGAGGGATGTGCCGCAGACGACTCGGAGGTTCGCTCCGTTCACAAATGTACTTGTTGTAGGTCGCGTCGGATGGAAAGCGATTGTAAATATGAACGCAACAGACAGGGAGACAGACGGGCGGAGGGAGGGAAACACGGGGAGCCACGTGCGTCTCCCTGCCGTTCCGTTTTGCCCTGTGAGGGACCGGAGGGACGGACGGACGGACGGACGGACCGCGTGGCAGACAGACGCGCGCACACGCGGGGGGGAGCCTGGTGTCACCTGTCTGTCTGCCTGATGTCGCCGTGCGCTCAAGGCCTCCCTGCTCGCCTCCGGGGAAACGGCTCTCTCGTCGTCTTTTCCCCGCTCTGGGTTTCCCTCTTTCCCTCGCTACCGCTTCGTCCCCCTCAGTCGTCCCGGCGGACGCGGGAGGGGCGGGAGTGAAAGGAGGTCAAGGTGCTGTTTTTCTCCTCGCCTGCATATTTCATTGGATTTATTTTAGTTTGTCTGGCGTGGTCTCGTCTCCCTTTTTTTCTGTCACTTTCCCCAGCACTCCTGGAACCTCACCCAAAGGGGTACACCCACACAAAAAATACACACACACCTAAAGACACACTGTACATCTCACACACACACACACACACACACCTAAACACAGTGTACCTCTCTCAGGAGGTAAACTGTACAAAGGAGGAAGTCTGGGCTACAAAGGGAGCTGTCCATATAGTGAATCTCTCTCTCTCTCTCTATACAGGAGGCATTTCCGTTGCGTTGCCGCGTTTCGTCATCATCGTCGTGGTCGTAGTCGTCGTCGTCATCGTCCTCCTCCTCCTCCACCCCTGTGGCCGGTGGCGATAGGACACCATTATTGGAAAGCTTGAGATAAGGATTCGGTGTGATTTTGTTTTTTCTTTGGTACACTTTCAAATGATTTGATTTATTGGTATAAATCTACACTGTATATTTAAAGCCCCTCCCCACCTACACTTTAAAGGAATTTCCTCCAATTTCGTCCGTGTGTGTGTGTGCGTGTTAGTGAAAAACACCTCCCAGCATCCCAAAAGAGCAGAGTTATTTAAGGGATGCATCTTGCGTCCTCATGACGAGCACAAATAAGAACATGAAAAAAAAAATTTGACGTTTGCTGCTTTAAATGGAACTATGATTGGATGTATTTTTGATGCATAACCATTTATCCATCTCCTGCGCGCAGAGATTATAAATAGTTGCGAATCATCTCCGCTTAAAATCGGACTCATTTGCATTTTGCTTTTAGACCATCGTCATGGATAGCGTTCACCGCTCACAAGTACCGAATGTTTATTTTAAAGAGCCCCATTTGCATTGTTGATGTTTTTTTTTTTTTTTTTTTTAATACGCAGAGCGTTTTAATACGCTTATTCCCACGGCCGAACACACAGGAAAATGCTGTTGGAACGGCAGCTGAAGTGCCGTGATGACGTCGTCAACCGAGCTACGTGGAGCTACTCAACGGCCGAGGTGGTCCCTGACCAACGGCCTCAAGCACCTCGTTTCAACTCGCGACGCTTCATGTGAGCCGCTGAACTCCAACATTGATTTAACGTTCCCCGAGGAGCTGAGGAGATTCCGCTGGTGTCACTTTGCGCAACCTGCAAAAAAAAAACAAAAAAACTGTCCAGGTGCAAAAAGAGAGAGACGGACATGAATAAAATACAGACAGAGCACAGCTGGGAACGCTCCATTTTTAAAGTGAGGTGTGAGTGAGTGTGTGTGTATGCGTGTGTGTGTCTGTGTGTGTGTGTATTGTTTGGCTTGTGTATGTGTGTGAGAGAGAGCTTCCCTTCTGCGTCAGGTTTTTATTGACCGTCAGGTTAACCATTACTACTATGTAATTACTCTGTAATTCCCACTATGGAACAACATTTGGGTTGGGTTGGGTTGTGTGTGTGTGTGTATGTGAACAAAACAAAACCCCCCCCAGTACAGTTACCGAATGGGAATCTACTTGTGAGAAATACTTTGTCAGTCAAGGCCTCCGTCGGGCAGTCGTCGGGCTGCTGGGCGGTACCGACGGCACCCCTCAGCCCCCGGGAGGGAAGTGCGTGAACATGCGGTGGAATTGAACCGCTAAATCACATGCATCACAGGATAATCTACAAGGTGAGCGCAAATACATTCAGGATGCATTATGCATTTTCAAGGCACGCAACCCAGCTACAGGCTATCTTTTAATTGGCTTTCCCCGGGACACGTAAACATCGCCTCGCAAAAATGCAGCCACGAACACGGCATGAGAGCGGAAAGGCGGGAGGGCGGAAAGCAGTTTGGGAACGAGGAACGACCCACAATCTAGACGACGGAGAGTTGTGAACTCTCATCCGTGTGGCACATTGAAATAAAATAAAATGAAATATACCCAGATGTATTTAGATGTAGCCCTTCAAAGGACACTAGGGGACATTCCTTAAGGCTAAAAGAGTTCAACACCTTTGACGTCCGTCAAAATTGATGAATGAAATTTCACCCAGTTGTAGGGCACCATGGGAACTACCATTCATCAAAATGAAAATGAAATTTTAATCGATTTTTTTTTTATGAATTAATTTAGGCGGAAAATTCCAGAAATCTGGCGGCTCAGGCATAATGAGCCAAGAGACAAGAGCCAATGAGACTTTCAAAACTATACCACAAACTGGAGGTTATATAAGCTACAGTAGATATGACCCAAAGTAGAGGGGTATAAGACATAGATTTGTTTTTATTGATTTATGAATAATACTCCTGCTTAATGGCATGAAGCCACATTTTAACCATAGATTCAAGAGGTTTATTTGTACATACATACACATACATTCATACATATATGCAGTGAAATGTCTTCAGGGACCAGGTTTAAGATTTTACATTCACTTCAGAGTACCAATACATACATGTCCTGAATTAATTAGGATTCTTTTTTTTCTTTCCGACTTTATCTTTATCATTTTGCCACATTAACATCACGTCACATTAAGGTGCGATCTTAATTGGCCGCCCAAATCTGGACTTGGTTCATTTCTTGCTGGTGGCCATGTGAGGAACTGCAGTGAGAGAGAGAGCGCGAGAGAGAGATGAAGACACAACCAGCTGTGGCAAGACCTCTATCAAACTCCGCTTTCGAGAAAATACAGCCTTTTTGTTGTCGGTTTGACCCGAAATAGAGCTCCACTGGAGTACCGCCGGCTGGGAGTGTTCTTTAAGGAGCCGCCGCTCGGCGCTCCGGATCGCCGGCGTTGCGACAAGATCTCTCGCCGCGTCTTATCTGAGGCGGCGGTTAAACGGAGAGAAGAGGCTCGACGGGAACACCAAAGGGCAACATGAAAACGCCGGGCGTGGAAATCAAACGATCGAACCGATCCCCGCGCGGAATCGTTTCTGCGCCCCCCGCCCTCCCCTTCAAACGGCGTCTCGAAGTCATCGAGATGATAATTGGTTTCCCACAGCCCAGGGTTTCTGTGCTCTGTGGGCGTTTTGTTGCTCTTGATTGTTCACGTCGTTCCCCCTTTTCCCCGTCGTCCCGCCCCTCCCGCCGGCTGATCGAACGGGAGACACCCTGCCTCGCTCTGAAGACCCTCCAATTGAAAATGGAGACGTCTCATTATGTGAGGACACGTCGAGAGAGACACTGCACTGCCTGAGAGAGAGAGAGAGAGAGAGAGGGAGAGATTTTCCCCCGGGGGATCATGGATAATACCTCCCTTTATTGACGACGCCCCTTCGCTAATACCCTCTTATCTCTTCCTATGACACCAATCGATAGATTTGAGAGGGCGGAGCCAGCCAGTGACATCTGAGTCGCAAGAGGACCCCTGCCACTTCTCCTCCTCCTCGTCGCCCCCTACGGGTTCCTCCCGGGAGTTCACTCACCTTAACATTGCCGGCGGCGGCTGTCCCGGTGCGAACCCGGCGACCCGTCTGCTCGACGCCCCCCGCCAACCTGATTCGGTTGCAATATCCTAATGGGGCGAACCCGGGGTGTGCGCGTGTGCGTGTGTTTGAGTCGAAACCGCCGCGGTCCAGCTACGCGGGGAAAAAAACAGCTCTGGTTTGAGGCCGGAGCCGGGTCACGGACAGGTAAAGCAACCGCTCCTCCTGTAATAACATAATGCACTCACTGTTGGACTGAGATTAGACTGGGGGTAGAAACTGTGGATTTGCTGACAATTAGGAATGATTGGAGATTACGGGGGGGGGGGGGGGTATAGGGAGGGGTGGAGTTTAAAAAACCCAAAAACATTAGGAATGTTAAAAATAAAAGGTTCTCCATGTGCTTACACCGACAAACACACAAACTTCCGGCGATCCCAAGGCAGCTGTTTCCTGCAATGGCCATTTGACCGCCATGGCGAAAAGCCGGCCCGACGGCAACAATTTTGAAGCGTTTCAGCACCTCAGCGTGAGTTATCGCTTCGCTTTACTTGCTTTCCCCCCCCCCCCCCCCCACCAGACCAGAAGACACAGCAAACGCAATGCCCCGCTCCTACCAGCACACAGCAGCCTCCCACGGAGAAGCGCTTGGAAACCGCCGACCGCTTCGGGGGCAAAGGGCCTCGATACTTATGCATTAATGCAGCTCTGCGACCAGCGGGGGCCCAGGGGTAAATCCCGGCCCTTCGTAAAGAGGCGAAAAAAAAAAAAAACAATCCGCTGACTCGGGATTGGTGCCGACGCCGTAGTTTTGTCCGGGAAAGTAAAAAAGAAAAAAAAAAAAAGAAGTCTCCATCGCAGTTGGATTGTTTGGGGGAGAAAAAACAAAACAAAAAAAAAACAAAAAAAACACCAACCCCGTCAAGGTCGAGGGCGGCCCCACGCAGACGCCAATAGATGATTCCATTCCCAGAAAAGAAACAGCAGCCGACTGGGTTTGACTTCGCCTCTGCCTTAAAACCTTTCATTCGACGGAGTGTCCCACGCGTCACATTTCCAAACCTGACATTAAGACGGGTCAATTATACCTGCCCCACTGTCCTTGGGAGGACATCTTTAAAGGCTTGCAAATGAAGTTCAGTCTTCAGGCAAAGACGTCTGCTTGAAACGATAGCATACAGCGAGACGGTCATTACGAGAGGCTGCTTCGCTGGCGTGACATTTACAATATGTTTGATCTGCGCTACTCGGATTTTGTTTGGATTGATGCCGCCGGCGCTATACATGCGTACAAACAGGCAGACGCTTTCTTTCTCACACACACACACACACACACACACACACACACACACACACACACACACACACACACACACACACACACACCACCGTTGTCCCTGTTGGTTCCACGCCACCACTCTGATCCTCGCCTTCACGATGATTCCGTCTCTCTTCGGCTGTAATTGTCATTTCAATGTTTGTCTGGTCAAGCCGGTAATCGCTCGACGGATCAGATTCGGTGAGCTAGCGACACGCGTTGCTGCACCCCCGCCCATCCAAAAAAAAAAAAAAAAGAGAGAGAGAGAGAGAGGAAAAAAGATCACTTCTCCTTTCCTGTTATCCTGATATATCTGCAGGAGGATTTAAAGGAGGGGAAACTCCCCCCATTATTTGGAGTATTTAAGGTTTCCTAGAACAGGGGTTCCCAAATTTTTTATTTTATTTATTTTTATTTTTTTTAAAAGGCCCCCCTGCCAGACCAGGCTTTGGGAATAAAACCTTTTTAAATATATTTATATATCAATCGAAAGAATAAATAACTCGATAAAAAGAGAAATTTACAATAATAATGATGATAATAATAACAACAACAACAACATTAATAATAATTTCATAGATTATAAGTAATACTACTAATAATAATAAATAGAAATATAAAATATACGAGGGTAAGTTTATATAATTAGTGAAGAAAGAAATATTTAGAAAATTGTATTAAATATTACAATTGTTACAAAAAAAGGTTCAAATAATAATAAAATAAAAATAAAAACAGAAGAAAGATGACAATCATGAACCAACATTTCAGTTTTACAGTCCTGGTTTGCTTTTCTTATAAACGGCCAAGGCTTCAAAGTCCAGGTGAAATTAAAATGCATTTTTGTTCATAAACATCTGCTCTGTACGGGGTCTCAGCTGCGTAGTCCTTATGGACAGTATCACCAAAAAGAAGAAATTTATATCAATTTGATCTTTCTGCAGTGATAACGCCACCTATATTGGCATTTTCTGCTCTGCCGAATATGGCAAAATATGTTCCCCATTGTTGAAAGGTGTGACGGGGTCGTTAACATTGTGATCCTTAAAGTGAATTCCATGTGTCAGAATTAGGAGGAAGTGAACTTTATGAAATTGAATTCCGGCTTAGATATGAATTCACTTACATACCGAGTTGCAGGAACCTTTGAGGTCAACGATCAACCTTTATAGAGCGAAACCAAACCACCCTGACACATCCACATCACACACGCACACACACAGTAAATGTTGCACCCTAATAAATTACGTTGCCACATCAGTGTGTCGGAGCCAGCAGTAGCCACTCCGCGGCAGTGACCCGGCCCGAGCTCGACCTGAACCCGGCCCGACTCCGCAGGAAGCGCACGTCACATGCTTCACTGGCGCTTCGTTGAAAACAAACCGCTCGGGCTCCCTTCCTCTTTGTTGCTCCCAGCACATCCCGGCACAAAATAAAGCGGCGGCGGAGGTCGGCGGCCGCTCGGGCGTTCTGCCTTTCACAGTTCTCAAATCCAATCCTGTTCTCTCCACCTCCCGAGTTTCTAGTTTAATGTTCCGGCGAGAGGGAAAAAAAAAAAACAAACCAAAAAAACGAAACGATTCGGACTCCTCGTACGAATACCTTGTACGCCGACAAGTACTTCCCGATTCCGCGATCCAGGCAGTCGAATACGCTCGGAAATTGGGAAACGCTTTGCATCCAAGTTGCCGCTCCGCTCCGCCAGCTGTTAATGAAAGTCACCGGCAAGACCTCAGTGAAACTGCAGATTGTTTACTCAGGGTGGAACGGGGCTGGGGGGGGGCGAGCGGGTGGTGGTGGTGGTGGTGGTGCTCAGGACAGGTCCAGTTGTCCTGGATGAGGACAACATTACACATCTGGGGCGTCCGTCCTCTTCGGAGGTCTTTAATATTCCTCCCCGCTCTCCCAGAATGCAGCCCCCCCCCCACACACACACACACACACACACACACACACACAATGAATAATTGATGTAGCGAGGAACAGCAGCGCTCGCTTCCTCTTCAGTTAATTGGATTTGAAGAAAGAAAAAAACACGACAGAAAAGGGCGTCGCAAAACAATATCACGCTGCCAGCCCGGCGGAAACTCGGCCATTCTTCTTCAACATTTAGAAATGTTAACCTCGAACAGAGATGACGGGGTTTTGGAGGTTCTCTTTCTGTCGTTGTTTGTTTATGCCTGCTGTGTTACCTGACACCATGCCACACACTGCGATGCTGAACTACAATACAGGTACTCCTCACCCAACCAGGTCGTTAAGGTGAACTGGTCGAGAAGCCGTGTTATTTCACGGTAAGGGGGCGTGGCCGTTGAGAACGCTATATACATGCATGCAGTGTATATAGTATATACAGTATATATAATATAAAGTGTATATACTATATACACTGCACGCATGTATATAGCGTGTGTTATTTCACGGTAAGGGGGCGTGGCCTTTGAGAATGCTAGTGAATACTGAGACTGCAGGAACGAGACTGAGAACGGTGATGATGTATACAGTTTATATAGTATATATGGTGTTTAAAATATATAAAGTATATATAGTGTATATAGTATATACAGTGTAAATAGTGTATTTAGTATATATAATGTATATAGTGTATCTAGTGTTATTTCACGGTAAGGACGTGACAGACTGAGCCGTGACTGAGCCGATGAGATTTATACAGTGCATATAGTACGTAAAGTATAGTGTATACAGTATATATAATGTATAGTGTATATATAGTGTATATATAGTGTATATAGTATAGTATATACTGTATAGTATATATGGTGTACATAGTATATACTGTATATAGTGTATATGTAGATACAGTCTATACAGTATATATAATGTGTATAGTATATATTGTGTATATAGTATATATAGTGTATATAGTATAGTGTATATAGTATATATAATGTATATATTATATAATGTGTATATATTGTTATTTCATGGTAAGGGCATGTGGCAATAGCGAATGCTAGCGTAGTGAATACTGACAGACTGAGAACGGTGATAAGATGAGATATATACTGTGCATATAATATAGTGTATATAGTATATATAATGTATATAATATGTATAGCGTATATAGTATATAGAGTATATATAGTGTATATAGTATATAAAGAATAGTATAAATAGTATATACTATATTTAGTGTATATAGTATATATCTTGTGTATAGTATATATTGTGTATATAGTATATATAGTGTGTATAGTGTATAAATTATATATAGTATATATAGTGTATACTGTATATAGTATATATATAGTGTATATAGTATATATAGGGTGTATAGTGTATGAAGTGTATATAGTTGATATAGTATATATAGTATATATAGTATATAAAGGGTGAGTATATATAAAGGGTGAGTATATATAAAGGATGTGTGATGAGATGCTTGGCGCTGAGACAGCGTGGTATTGTACGCAGTGTAGAATACAGACTGGTCAGAGAGCTGGTCCTAAGTCAGAACAGTCGTTAAACAGGTAGGTGGTTAAGTGAGGGGTACCTGTATTATATAACACTCAAGCTACAATTCAACACTATATTTTGCTCAAATTGATCCCCAATGTCGACGTTCTAAACACTCCTCTTTTTAAACTGAGGACCTGCTTCAGCATGCGAGGTGCAGCATTCTAATGTGACGGTTAGAAGGCCGCGGCACCTCGGAGCCTCTGCGGGCTGCTTTGGAAAGGCTTACCTTTAATTGCTAATGGCTCCGAGAGTTCCTTTCCAGAGTCACTGCGGCTTACGCCGAGACTCCCATGTGCCGCGGTGCTAAAAACACGGCATTAAAAACGCAAGGACTTCACCTGGCGGCCTCGCGCCCGAGCACAGGACGCGCGGCGAGAGTCAGGGCGGAGGAATAAATCGCGAGAAACAAAGGGGAGAACCGGGAGCCAGAGCGGGAAGTTTAGACGGCACCAGCCTCGGCGGACGGAGCCGAGCGTTCCGAGGCCGTGCCGCCTTCCAGGGTGGAGGGAAGATGAACAATGGCACCGAACAACGAGGGGAAAAAGGAAGGGAGCGACTTAGAGCAATGGGGCGCACGGTGAGAGATTCGGAGGCAAACGCACACCTGCGGCGCCGAGCCCTTGGTTGTGGGATGAAGTCATCCAAACAGAGGGGGAGAATAATGCCCCATCTGTCGGCTAATAAAACTGAAGCGAGTGAGCGGCAGAGAAGGAGAGAGAGGGAGACCGAGGCGATACCAGCAGCCAGTTTATTTATGTTTATGTCGAGGGTCCGGCCCCTCGCCCCTCTCATGGCGGCGGACCCTCCCTCCTCGTCACTTGTTCACACATATTGTCGAGGGCAGTTACGGGGCACAAACAGAATAACACAACCTCCTTGCTCGTGAACTCTGGGGTGTACTCACTGCGCGCACGTGTATGTGTGTGTGCGGTGTCCGTTACCCGGCACGTCGGAGTTCAAAAACCCTCCAGATTTGTTTAAGCAGCAGCAGCTCCTCCAGCCTGGCAACCACCACCGCCGCTCCCGCCTACTTACAGCCACAACCTGCGACAGTTAATTATGGAGAAGGTAGCAATAGGGGGTGTGCGTTTCGGCGTCAAACAACAAGCGGCGGCTGACAAAAAAACAATAACAAAAAAACCCCCAAAACTTAATTCTCAGTTTTCCGATTTCGGAATGTCGCGCCCTTTCCCAAGGGGACGTTGCCCGCGCGTCGCTCCACATGTGGCGCAGAGTAACCAACGATGCGTGCAAACCCGACGCGCCGCAGCGCCGTTTTGGACGGAAGGACCGGGGGGAGGCTCGGCGGAAGGACCGGGGGGAGGCTCGGCGCCGGAGCTGGGACTGGTGCCTTAACTTCTGCTCAGTTCAAATCTGTCGCCGCGGCGCGTCTCTACGTTCCCCCGGCCCCCGTTTCCTGCATCGCACCGCTGGGAACGCCGAGATCAGTGGATGGCTCCATCACTGAGTGAGTGACTTGGCTGAATGGTTAATCGGTTCTTCACTGGCTCGGTCGGTAACCAACCTTCCAAACCCAAATGCAGATCGGTTCTTATCCGTCTGTGAAGCCGTGCTTACCAACAAACCAGGCTCCGGTTGATGTCGGACCGCTGCATAAACGAAAACTGGACACCCCTTCTATTCACCAATTGGGTAGTCACTCAGTCAACCGGTCATTTGCCGGGCGTTATGTTTGTGGGAACATAGAAAACACCTATGGTGTCCCCGCATCACAACTTTGTGATGCGGGGACACAGGGATGAGGGGCCACAGGGGTCAAACCTCAAATCTCAGTTCATTCGGGACGCAGCGGAAACCCGGAAAAAAATAAAATAAAATGCAGCATTGGGGAACCGGTCAGGGACTCCCCACGACCACGCAGGACATCCGGTTCGTGTTTTCCCGGGGTCGCCGCCTGACGTCGGGTGCGATTGTCGCACGCCGTGGATTATCACCCCCCCCCTCCCACCGCGCACGACTCCGCGTGCAGCCCGCGCTGGTCACGCTCGCAGGCGATAAACAATGCCGTCACGGGGGATGAACGGAGGCACGGTCGCAGCGGGAGCGTAATACATCAACGGCTAAAATCAATTAACATCTGGCGTGACGGCACGTTGCGAGCAGGGCCAGTTAGCATGCGGTGTAAAAAAAAAAAAAAAAAAAGACGATACGTTATTCTACGTTAAAGGTGAATTGTGTAGGGCCCTTTTTAGAACATGGCCGACGAGCCGCCGCGTGCGTTGGCTCATATACGTGGGCGTCGTCCTTCGGGGGAAATCTCTGCGTTGCTCCACGCCTCGGTCGCGGTTTTTAATTTTGAACAAACTCGCCAAACCTCAAGTGCCTCAGACGGAGCCGCTCTGGAAGGTGTTGAAGACGATTTGTTGCGCGGGGGAACGTTGACCACCGTATGTGTGTGTGTGTGTGTGTGTGTGTGTTATGGCCGAGGTGAATCAACAATTGAGAAAAGATCCGCGTCCAGACGTCTCTTAATTGTATTAAGGCGGAAAACATCTTTGGGGGGTTGGGAGGGCTTTTATTTTTCACTCCAGAAGCAAGGTAGATTGAAACACACACACAAACGCAAACACACACACACACACACACACACACACACACACATTTTTGATTTGGCCCAGCAGCTGTTGGACTCCAGCCCTCCTCCCCGCACGACGTAGCCTTATTATGCTGTTATTAATGGAGTGCCATTAAATGTCCCCCTGAACATCTGAGTGCGCCTGTTTCACCTGCCTCATAACATTCATCCGATTTGGCAGGGCCAGGCAGCGGCCAGGTCCAGAGAGATCTACCGCATCTGGACCGCGCGCGTGGATTCGGTAGTATTTATTACCTGTGCTCTGAGTTGGGCTTCATCCCGCCTCTGATAGATCAGGTAGAATAATGGCATCCATAACCTTGGCTACTGGCTGCCTCTGAGAACTCTCCTCAGTCGTCCCCTTCACTATCTTTTCATTACAGATCGGTAAAAAAAAAACCCCAAAAAAACTGATAAGACGCGCGCGCGCGCGCACACACACACACACACACACACACACACACACTTTGAGGCAGTATTTCTCCCGGCATCAGAGCTAGAAGACGGGGCATCCTGAATTGATCGGGAGATAATGAAGGAGGAGTAGGAGAGAGGGATCAATGTAGCAGAGGCCAGTTGAGGGGAACACGGAACACACACACACACACACACACACACACACACACACACACACGATTGAGTGGCTCACACACTGGATTGAAAATCTATCACAGGGCAGAGCATCAGGATTTTTTCGTGTGTGTGTGTGGTTTCCGCCAAATGGCCTGGCTGTGTATCTTTATCAGCAGCGGCTGTTGCCCGCCCCCCCCCCCCCCCCCCCGCCCAGTATCCCGACCGGATCGGCAGCTTCCTCCCACCCCAGCGGTCTGAGGCGAGAAGCCCCCCAAACCTCTTTTGTGAAGCTGATAAGCGACGGTCGGAGGAGGCGCAAAACAGGCGACGTGAGTAATCCAGGGGTGAGGCTGGATTAGAATGCCGTATCCAGATCAAATGGCAGATAGTTCTCTGGTTCCCGCGAGGCAGGGCACTGGTAAAACACCGTGCTGCCGGTCGGAGATATCTCGTTGTGGATCAACCCCCCCCCCCCCCCCCCCACCCCGGAGGGTGATTTAAGGGCGATGTCTTTTAAGAAGGAGCACTGACATAATCAGCAAGTTTAAATATGGAACAGTACACATTTATTGGGCTGATAACATTACTCAAACACAGTGTATGACCATTTGTAAACAATAAAACAGAAAAAAGGCAACAGCTCAGACTCGGAACTGCCTCAGAATTCAAAGTGCGCCAAGCTTCTTAAAATGATCAACTTTTTTTTTTTTTTTTTTCTCTTTAATCTCTTTTTATCTTTTTTTTCTTCCTTTTTTAAATCCTCTTAGCATCTTTTGAAACATTTTTTTGTCTTGTAACTTTTCTTCACATATTCATTTCTCAGCAGTAATTGAATAGTTATAATATGTACAAACAAGGCCGGGACGCGATCGGGCCCCGCCCCAAAGAAAATGCCGATGAGTACGTCGCTCGTTTCCCGTGAGGCGGTTTTCTCCTTCCGTCTGAGGATGACAGGACAAGGCTGTGGGTCATCCCTCTCGGGGGGTTGCATGCCTTTTCGGTGACACCGATGACGGGCCCGGCGAGACCCTCGCCGACCAGTTTCATCTTGTATGTGCCAGTATTGAAGGGTGGGGGTGGGGGTGGGGTGTGGATGGGTGGGGTGGGTTGTCAGTGACAAAGTCCTTTTCAGTGTCTCGTCTATGGCGGTAATCTTTATTTACAAAGGCCCGGCGCTGTCCGACTGGGTACGGAGGCCATTAAGTAAATGCTTCCATATTTTGCCGGGGCGGGGGGTGGGTTGGGGGGTGTTTTTTGGTGTGTTTAATCTTTTTTTCTTACATTTTTTCCTTTTCGCCCCAAACAACCAAAAGAAACAAAACAACGAAAACAGAATTGGTATCAAAACGTTCGTGTAGATCGACGGAGAAGCGCGTCAGCGCGTGGTGGGCTTCCCCGACGGCTCTCGCTGTGTGGAAAAACAGGCTCTTTGCTCGCGGCGCAAAGTCTCGACGTCCACCGCAGCTTTCTTTCTTTTATTTTATTTTTTTTAAACCCTTTATACAATGCCATGAAGTAATCTTAGATGAGATGCGGCCCCCCTAACGCCCCGACCACCCGCCCCCTCCACCCCCCGTTACGGCTGTCTCGGCATCGCCTCTCCTTCCTCCTCGTCTCGCCAGCCTCGCTTCCATCAACGCCTGCGGCCGTCCGTCCTTCCATCCGTCCTTCCGTCCGTCCGTCCGTCCATCTTGACACTCATCTGAGGGAGGGGTGGGGGGAGGCGGGGTGTGGGGTGGGGGGGTGGGCGCTACTTCAGCAGCCACTCGTTCACTGGAACAGAGGAGAAGGACAGGAGTGAGCAGGCTGATTTTCTTTTTCTTATTTCGCTCCACGGTGCACCGTGTGGCGCTCTGTTTTGCTCCCCTACCAATTGTCAGAAGCTTCCCGCCGCTGTCCACATGGTATTAGTCAGTTGCCCCCCCCCGCTCGCGGTTTAATACAGCTTTGCTTTGAAAAGGAACCGGCACTCCAGCTGAACGGCTTGAATGGGCTGGAGTGCGTGAGGAGCGGGTGGCGGGTAAAGGAGAGTCAGACTGTTTAGGGGGAGTAATGTGTTCTGAGCGACAGCCTCCAGCCCCAAGGTAGTTCAGGAACAAGGAGGTGTCATGAAAAGGGTAAATATTGGAATCGGTTTCTAAAAAATGGTGCTGGTCATGTGAAATCTGCCCGTGACAGCTGTACCCAACCTTTTCTGACTCAAGTTCCATTTGGAAAAAAATAAAAAATAAAAAAAGTTTTCGGCCCACAACCGACGAAAAAGAACACGGTAGGTTTATTTTAGCTCCTATTTATTGGCATATCGCACTTTTTTTTTGAGAGAAAAACAATGACTTTAGTTTAATATTTATCGATAAAAAAAACAAAAACACAAACATTAATATTTGGCGGCCTCCATGCCGCACACTCGTCGGATCACTAGGGGGCCATGGGACACAGGTTGAAAATCGCAGGCCTGTGACTCGTGCTTCATCTGCACATTTAAAGACCTCAATTGCCATCATTTCAATGACGTGCGCCACGCCTCCATATCTAATCAACTGCGTTTGTTCCCCTCGCGGAACTCCGAAATTGCGGCATTAATTGACGGAGGACTGAATACCAAAACACAACATTGCTTTGCATTCTCTTTGCTGGTGCCCTTCGTGTTGTAACACATGCGCGGTCCGCCCCCGTGCTCGCCAGACCTCCCGCATTTCGCATTCAACTCGCCCACAACATCTTCTCGTTCGGGGAGGGAGGAGTCGCTTGTGTTGCCCCTCACCCCAATGGTTGACCTAAACCGAGCCAATAGGAGATGCTCCCCCTTTTTTTGATTTTGCCTCCAGACAATTATCACCTTGAAGGTATTTACATCTCTCAACAAAAACAAATTAGGTGCGCAGCTCCGCTTTTCTCCCTTCCTGCTCTCTGGGGCAAAAGAGGGAGAGAAGAGGCAAATGTTTGGGCATGAAACTGGTGTGTGTGTGTGTGTGTGTGTGTGCGTGCGTGTGTTCTTGTTTAGCCATCGGGAGGGTTTGAGGTTGGCGGGGAGAGTTTAAATCTCTCAACAACTGCTGCACAGAATGAGAAATTCCATCCCAGAGGCGAGGAGAGCGGAGCGGAGCAGGGAGGGGGAGGGGGAGGGACAGAGAGAGAGAGAGAGGGAGAGAGAATCTGAATATCTGACTATCTGTCATTTACAGTAGAGTGAATCCTGAATAAAACAAAACGAATAATAGGAATGTGTGTGTGTGTATGTGTGTTGGGGTGCTATGGCTCCCACGTGCCCTCAGTGCATTTATGGTGTAGGGGTAAAGATTTTAGCATTTTGAGTCACAATTTGTGCCCTGTTGTGTTGACTGAAACAGTGGAGAGGAACTGGTAAACACAGGCTGTGCAAACAAGCTGTGCGTGCGTGTGCGTGTGCGTGTGTGTGTGAGTGTGCGGGACGGCCATTAGCATCTGGCCTGTGAAGCTGTAGCACCGTTCCTCAGCGTCGGCACATGCAGATGTATCTGGGTCACATTAAACAGGTGTTACATTCTTCCCTGTCCTCCTCCGAGGCTTCTTTTTTTTTTTTTTTTTCCCTTCACCGGCTCCTTTGTTTCTTTTCTTCCTTTAAATGCACAAATTGCCCAAATTAAATGCAGTTAAAGAGGATTGATGTTCAGCAAACAGAGCAGGTGGCCTCATTACATGTTCCTGCTCCAACCACTTCAGTTCAAACAACGCAGGGAAAGAGCCGTCACATCCGTCTCCGCAGAATTGTAAAAACATTTTTTTTTTTAATAATTATACTGAATTTTTAACTGCGAATGGTATGACTTAGATATTAAAATACAATTCTAAAGCACCGGTTTTCAAGGGATCAGTGCGCTCCATGTCAAAACTATCGCACCGATGAATATCTAACCTGCTACACCCGCATCCACTGACAAATGAAGTGACCTCGGTCACGTCTGTGGTAACGGGACTGCACCTTTTAATCACTAAGCTCTATGCCGGTTTTACCAAACAGCGGCTACTTGTTGTGAGAGACATCACAGCACTTTGAAAGGCAGGGTCACTTCTCTCTTATCTTGCCTGCAGACTCTCTGCAGATCTTCCTCGATCTTCAATAGCTTCAGCTGAGCTTAAAGAGTCAGCCATCACACCTGGAGCAAGATCGAAAAAGTCCCGATGGCTACGATGTGTTTGTTTCCTTTCCACTATGGAAACCTATAGAGCTTGACTTGACGTCACTTTCTGTACAGTGCTGAAACTGCAGCAAGCCCCCCCCCCACCCCCCCCAGCGGAATTCACAAACCCAATGACCTCCGGTTGTCAAAACCCCTGGTTTATGCGTATCAGGAAGAAATGTCGTGGGTTTCATTAAAATCATGCATCGTGTCTGTAACCCTAGAATGCATGAGCAACTTGGCCGCCCCCATAGAAGGCATATGTTCGGTCAAAAACGACCCGGCTCCAAAGTAGCTGAGTAAAAATGAGTTCACATAACCAACACCTTAATTATGGAATTCCTAGAACTTTAGATGATTAAAATATTTTAGTTTGAAAGGACATCATCCCGGTCATTTTTCTTAAACATCATGCATGCATTATATGCATTCTCGGGTTAAAATAAAGAAACACCAGTGGTCGTTGGTTTGAGGCGGTGAGACCACGGAGCTCAGGTGAGAGGATACGGATGAGTTTGTGTGCAATAACAACATAATGTGGATCTCTATCCCGCGGAGATGTTCTGCCCACCTCGGTACTGGAGCTTCTGAGCCCTGTTGTTGGGGCAGTCCTTGCCCTGCATGCTGAAGTTGATGTTGGTGCGGATGCAGCGGTTGTTGAGCGGCTGCACGGGGCGCACGTTGTCACTCATGCTCAGGAAGATCTGAGACGGCTGGTTCTGGCTGAGCAGCCGTAAGGAGTGCATCTGGGAGCGACAGGGGAAGAGCGGGAGGGAAAGACGCTAAGGATGACGACGTGAGGACATAAACATGAAAGGCCCGACCACCAGGGGTCGGGGTTTTTTTCTCTCCCGCCTGCTGTAGGCTTATACCGGAGGGGATTACTAGAACCGTAGAACTGGGGAAGGAAAACTATGAAATCAAAGCCTGATGGAAAGGCACTGAGAAAAGTGACTAGGTGTCGGGAAAACTCACAGTTACTGTCAATGCGGTTCAGTATGGATGTAGGACACTTAGATACAATGCATGGCTTCCTATGTTCCCAGTTCGATCCGGTCCGAGACTCAGCTCTGTTCTTTCTGCAGATGGTCAAAGTTTGGCGCAAATATGTCCCCCGAATAAGAAAAAGTCTGTGTCCGTGCCTTTTCTGCTCACAAGACCTGTAGTAAGTCAGGCGATACTGGTCGTAGTACAAGTTTGTGATAGTATCAGTGGCAAAACGGCAAAAAAACTCGCCAATCCGCGATGCCGTTTGTTAGAAATACAATTTCTGATGCAGTGTTAAACGGCGAGGGGACCGAACGACATCTCAACCTTTCGAAGCTACCACGGATAATTGTGCGCCAACATGGCCGCCCTGTTGGCGATCGCTGGGGCTCACCTGCATCCGTGTGATGTACACCGGCTTGTTCATCAGGATCCACGTGGCCGTCTCGAAGCAGGGCGGGATGGTCATGGAGCCGTCGTACGTGATGAAACTCTTTGTTTCGGGGTAAATCTCCTCGATGTTCAGGCCCGTCAGTAAGTAGGCGTCGTCTGGGGGAAGAGTTCCGAAGAGCTCAGATCGGCAGTGTAGGACGTCGCTCAGACGCTTAAAGCCACGTTAGTTTGGCTAATGTTGGTTGGTTTATTGAATACACTGCGTGTCTTTCTGTTAACATATCTGATGTGATTTACTCCCCCAACCCCCACTACATAAAGAAACCCGCCACGCATCGCAGCCCAAATCCTTAAACAGCCTCGGTTCTCATTTCACATATCATTTAGCATGCTGCCTGATGGTGGCGTAAAATAAAGAAGAAAAAAAGCCCCCCTTTTTCCCCCCGAACCCTTTCCCCTGTCGGGGACAGTAATTAGAGACATCTCTCTCTGTCTGTCTCTCTCCCTCCCTCTCTCTCTCTCTCTCTCACACACACACACACACACAAATGGACAGCGGTGCGACGCTCGCTCGGCCCGTGGTGATGAGCTGGCGGTGGCGCTCTAGAAGCCGCCACGCTGCTTTTCCCCATCAGTATTCAGCGGCGCGTCTCCCGCACGCCCACACTGCAGGATGACATTAACCCCCTCCCTCCGAAAAAAAACAAAAAACAAAAAACAAAAAAACAATACACCAAAGGTGAGGAAAAACACCCAAATAGAGACCTGAGAATCGCTAAGCAGCATTCTTTGTAGATTCTTTTCAGCTACAGCTTGCTTCTGAAAACTGCACGGGGGAAAAATCTTTCATGCCTGGTTGGCATTCATAATTCTGTTTGTGTGGTGTGTACGAATGTGTGTGTGTGCGCGCATGCCCTTACATGCATGGGAAAATGTGTGTGTGTGTGTGTGTGTGTGTGTGTGTGTGTGTGTCAAACATGCCGGTTGTGAGGGGGCTATGACTGAGGACTCGTGAGATAGAGGCCACTATATATGTGTGTGTGTGTGTGTGCGGGCGCGCGCACACATACACATGCCAGTGTGTGTGAGTGCATCTGAGCTTTGACAGCTGTCAGAGCCCATGCTGCCTCCTAACCCTCCGGATGGACTCAGAGGACAGAGCACCAACCCCGCCCTCCCCAGCCCCTCGCCTGGAGCTCCGCCTGCACCGTGGAGACCCCTCCTGGTCACGAGGGGTCACTGTGTTTATTCACTGCACCATTAATCCAATTATTGGGCCCTTTTTTTCCGCCCGCCCTGGGCGATTTCCACACAACCAACCCCCCCCCCCTCCACCCTGGCTATACTATGGCTTTTTTTCGGTAGAGCGAAGCTGTGGACTGTTTACTCATAGAGAGCCCCGCTACTCTGTGGTCTGCACCATCTTCAGAATTCTATTTAACGTCTCAGATTCTGTGGGGCCTGTATTTACCATTTTTTTTAATGAATTGATCTCTTTGATGCTTTTTTTATTATGTTACAAAAGGGGAACAGGGCACAGGGGGAAAAAAAAAATGATTCAGTTGGGTGTCCGAGGCCCATTAGGCAGGCGTGAATCGGCACTTACTTTTATATGTTATTCTTGTGATGGTATCTCTGTTCAGCATTCGGTTCAGGAACGAGTTGGATGTTTCTGCAATCTGTGAGTGGAAGCGATAAAAAGAAAGAGAGAGACAGAGAGTGACTTTGAATTAAAATAAAAGGAAGAAAAATAAAGCACAGGAGCCCCCACAATAGATTGAGAATAATGTATTGCCTGGGAAATCTCCCTCTTGTGCATCGCATGGACTGGATCCAAATAATAATTTTTAATAAGGCCAAGAGCCAAGCCTTTTTTTTTTTTTTGTGCATTTTTCATGCTTTATTCGACAGTATAAAGAGAGAGAGAGGAGAGGAAATGCAACAAATGGCTGCAGCAAGGACTTTTTAGCCCTGCAAAACTGTATGTGCTCTAACAGGTGAGCCGCCCAGGCGCCAAAGCCAAGAGAAGCCTAAGTTCAAAGCGAAGCCGAGGGAGCAACGTTCCGGGCCAGCGGGGGCAAGACGCAGTCGTCCGTCCCGAGACCCTGGGGATCTCGCTGTCAGGGGAGACCTCGCCTCCCTGACGCGGCGTGCAGTTACCAAAAGATGTGGAGCTACTGCAAAGTCCTAGCCCGTCCCCCGCCACCACCACCACCACAACGATAACCTACTCACTAATGGCCGAAAAATGCATGTACTGCACCCCACCACCGCCCCTCTGACTTGGCTCTGTACTTGTCTCCATCCGTCCCTCACTGCGCTTTTCACAACTATAATTGCCGAGATGTCTTTCGCCGCGGTCAGTCAGTCCAGCCCTCCCTCCCTCCATCGCTGCGACTGAAATTACTTACTCCCTGACCTGTTCCCGGTTCTCCGCAGGTACCAGCCACTCACACCCCCACCCCCCTTTCTCTCTGAGATTCAATTTTTTTTCTCTTTAGTTTCTCAGAAAGGCACCTGAGGGGCTAAAGACAATTTCGATTCCGTTTCCCCCTCTTCTCGCAGGAACCGATTAGCAAAGTGTTAGTGATGTGTAATAGGATCCTGTGGAATGTTATTTGTTTCTTCTATAATGACTGGAACAAGGCATCATGTAGTAGCACCGCGTTCTGTATTAACTTCCCAAAATGTAATAAATTGTTTTTTCCACATTTTGTAATAAGCTATTCCATAATGCATGTGTTTTGTTTGATTCAGTCATTACTTTGTGTAAAGAGCACAGTTAGTGTAAATAGCGGTTTCTGCATCTTGGTAAAGTGTTGTTTGCACCGTAGTTCCATGTAGTAAAAACATGGATTCACTTTAAATAACAAACACTGCTATGTTGTTTTAATTTTTAGAATTATTACTTATTTATCATGAACTTTTGTAGCCCCTGAAATACTTAATAAGTGTAAAAACAACATTAACATAAACAGTATGTGTAAACAAAATACAGCAAGTTAATAAACAAGCTGGTGTTATAATAGACTTACAATGATGTTTACCCAACCTGGTCTCACGGTTTTTCAGGCTCATAGTCAGGAAAATATTGATCTATTGAATCGTGTCCCGGAGTACAAGTGTCTGACCTTTTTCGTGCCACACATCACGGAATTTCATTCATTTGAATGGGGAGATTTATTTTTCCTTATTTTTTGGAACCCGTGCTGTCAAAATGCTGGGCATACAACACAGAGTATTTGTGTTGCATGCCTATTGCATCCAGGACAGAGTTAGTCTGCAAGGGAGGTTGAACTTCTCAACCTGACATGCCACTTTTTATCCCTTCTTTAATCATCAAGAACTGCTTTCTATAACTCTGTCCTGTGGACGACCTGTGGGATGACAAGAACACAGCTTTTCATTATACAAGACCGCCACCAATCCCCCTCTTTGGAGAACGATCTTACCATGTTTTGGTCTTTAAACAACTAATCATCATTACTTCTCCAAGAGGGGGGAACCTCCATGGGTGAGAAAGATAAACATAGCGCCAAACCACAACATGTACAAGGAAAAACATGAAACGTAAAAATAGAAACATCAGACGACAACGTGCATTGACAAAACATAAATAATGTGTGTGTGTGTGTGTGTGTGTGTGTGTGTGTGTGTGTGTGTGTGAAGTGTGTGCACGGGTCCCAATTAGTTCTGGTGTATGAGGTCGGTATTATATTGTAGCACCTCCAAGCAGCAGAAAAGGCCCTGCAGTCCCTCCTGAGTTCTGCAGGACAAGAAGAGACCTTTCCAAAATTGTGGTCTTGTCCTTCCACAAAGTAAAAAAATAAAAAATATATATAAATAAAAATAAAAAAAAATCTGATTTGATTCAATTTAGAGTGTAAATGCTCTTTGAATCCACACTTGGCACCCCCCTGCTATGGCAGGGTTGGATTTTCTTCTTTTCTCTTCTTTTCTCTTCTTTTCTATCATATGTTAGTTTGAGATATTTCAGTGGACCCTAAACTGAGATATTGACCTTTGAACACCAACCAGAGGTCACCTTTGAAGCCCTATATCTCAGTACTTAAAAGCAAAAAAGGGAAACTGTTTTGGACAGCTCTGGACTTTTAGCTAGTGTCAACCGGGGCTGCCACTGAAAAGGCCTCACATGTAATTCAGGGCTTATGTCAGGGCATATGTAAAAGGCAGGTATATTCACCGACCAAATTAACCCCTACTAACACATGCATGTTGTTTTCGTTTTTTTTTACCTATAAATTCAGTCATTTGTAGGTTTTCTTAATATAACTACCTTACCTATAAGGCAATTGCATCAAGATGCATTACAAAATGGTGCAGAGTTGTAGTTTTTGTAGTTTAAAGGATTAGGGTTAATGTTATGTTTCAAATGTTTATAAATAGTAGCGTAAGTATTATGCAATGGATATAATCATTTGTATTTGCTCCTGTAGAAGCCACAAGTCCAAATGATGCCAACCTTGTTTTAAGAAAAACATTTTATTTGTGATGTCATGGAGACTACACTACCCATAATCCTAAGTGTAACAGCAATGTTTCTGATTGTGGCGCTCGCTGTAACCATGGAAATGTTTACCGCACTGGCTGATGGGTTATAATTTTTATTTCTATTTTCTATCCTCTCCCAACTTTTGATTTAATAGACCATTCAGAGAAAAAGCAAAACCCACCCAGGAAATTTAAACCCAAAACATCCATTGGGGGTAGCATGGATGTTTTAAACCCCACCACCTCCCCACAGTGGCGTACTTTCGTCAGGTTTGTTTTATACCCCTTTCCCACTTCACCAAAAACCCGGTAACACCCACTAACATCTGGCATTTGTCATCAGTGGGAAAGGAAATTCCCGGGTTTCAGTCCTGGGTCAAATGACACTGCAATAGACACGGGTTTTAATCGGCTCCACCTCTGATCGGCTCTGATGTGAACAGGACACCCTGGTTGACCCGCTAATTTTGGCCCCTTTACTGGCACAATGCGATGCGGTGTTAAGTTCCAATGTTGGCGCGTTAATAGACAATAATATCCGTGTGTCATTCGATCATTTCATATCCCATTTAGAATCCAAAATCAAAATCAGAAGTTATTGAATTTTTTCCCCGCATGGGGGACCATGAAATGTTTTGAGTGTGGGGTGCACAGCGGATAACCCCCACGCTTCCGAGTCACCCCAGCATTGCCCCATGCCGGCACCTACGCTCCGCCACTGAAGGACCGCTGCGCAGTATCCTGCCGGAGCTCCATGCTGCTTCTAGTCTTGTGTTGGGTCATTCATGAATGACCCGATTATTAAGGCTCAAAAAACTTTTTTGACAAGTTTTACAGTTTTACATAGTTTGTTAAAGTTGCCGTCTCCTCTAATGTTTTGTTTCCAATCACACTGGAACCATTACCGCCCCTTTTCCGACATGTTTGTGACGTCGAACGTGACACCAGAAAAAAAAACGGTATTTCTCCTGGCAATGGGGAAGTTGTCAATCACCTATTTTTAGCGGGTTTAAAAAACCTCGATCCGCCAATTTTGGTGTGAAAACGGTATTAGTGTGTGTATCTGTGCCCTCCCCTTCCCCATGCCCCCTTCTTCCAAAGTCGAATACAATCTCCCCATTCAAACGAATTGGCTTGAATTTTGTTCTGTGTAGTACAAACAAAGTCGGATATTCGTACTCCTGGACACGATTCAAGAGATACATTTTCGTGACTATGAGCATGAAAGCGTGTGAGACTGGGTTGCTTTACCGCTAACTACATTGTATGTTTTGTTTCCCTCCGGCACTGCTGTCGTCTCCCAAACTGAGGCCCCCGACGGCCCCCGGGGGCGCTATGTCCAGAGAAGCGAGCCGTGCTAACTCACCCAAATGAGAGCGCAGTGTGTGGCGATATGAAAACAAACGGGGGGGCCGCAGACAAAATAAGTCACAAAGCCGGAATAACATCAAGAGAGATCTGCGTGCGGGGTGTGGCTAAGCACTGGCTCTCTGCTTCAGTGTTGTTGCCCATGAGTCTCAACTACGGGCATTGGGACTGTGCGAGAATAAAAACTCAAGTCCTGGCAATGTATTTCTGTCTGCGTGGCAAGGACGGTTTTCCCCTCTCAGGGCCATGTTTCTTTATCTAGCATGGGGCCTGGCTCTGCCTGGCAGGCATTTATCGCAGTGATTTTCTAGCTGGTCGCTCCGTCTCTGAACCGCATCGCTCGCCGCGTGAGCATCGCTGCAACGACTCTCCAGAAAGACAATTTCGGTCATCTAATAATACGTGGCAGTGCTGCGGTGATGATGATACACTTCGCTAGAATCCCTGTGTTTCGTTAATTTGGATTGTCAGTCGCACACGGTTTTACATAATGACATTGATAGCTCGTGGAGTTGATAAGATTCCCCGCCCGTGTCCAACTCGCGTGCCGCGTTCCGGGCCGTGATTCGCCACTCGGCCGGGCCATCGCGAAACGCCCACCGGTGTGGGGTCCGAGTACCGGGCCCTGAGCGACACCCCTCACACCCCGCCCCCACACTTTCAGCGGCGGGGGATGGGACGGACGGACGGACGGAGGAGAAGTGGCGCCACGAACCGAGAAGAGAATCTCCTCTGGTGTCGAAGTGACAGCACCGCTGACAGTGGGGACCTAATTAACAGTTAGCAGCTGAACTTAACTTCCTTAGTCCTCGCGGTGTCGCGGACGTTCGCGGCACCTCTGATCTCCAAGCTGCTCATTCAAGAAGTGCGTGTGTGTGTGTGTGGAGATGGAGGATTAAGGGTGGGGGGGGGGTTATTGCCGCCACCTTTTTTTAATTTTTTTATTTTGCTCCTGCACTGAGCTGACAGAGTCGGGGAACACACTGTTTCACTTACGCCGGGATAATTGGATCGCTAATTGTTCCTGAGCCGCCGGTTTTCTCATGCCGTATATTTCCAAGCTTCAATTCACAGTGAGATAGAGGGAAGGAAGAGGGAGGGGAGGGGGGGGGGGGCGTCCAAAGAGATGAAGGCTCATTTAGATTCTGGGACGGCTTTTTTTTTAAAGACTCAAACAAAGATAACAAATCTGTTAGTGTGCGGTTGCACTGAGCGCCTGTGTGATGAAAGGTGACTTGTGTCAGGGGTGGCCGAGGCCGCCAACAAAACTTTGCCAATGCCTCGAAAGGACTCGCCTTTAAAGAATTGTACTCGTTTATGAACTGATAAGTATGTCTCGGCCCCCACGGTTGTACGTTTTGCCCTGAAACCACAATATCACGCCTGTGAGCAGCTCTGTTTGTCTGAATTCCTCTAACAAGGTCAACGTGGATGTGCAATGTGTGTACAATGTGCGTGGTGATGAAGCCGGAATCCTTGAAAATAAACTCAATCTTGGAGGAAAGGAATGAAACTCGCTGCAGTATTAAACAAACAACACATACAAACAATATACACCGATCGGCCACAACATTAAAACCACCACTAATAACCACTTATATTGTGTGGCTCCCCCTCGTACCGCGAGGGGGAGCCACCTCTGAAGGTGTCTTGTGGCATCTGGCACCAACACGTTAGCAGCAGATCCTTTAAGTCCTGTAAGTTGATCCAGCACATCCCACAGATGCTCAATCGGATCGGACCCTAACCCCGGCCATCCACATGATGTAGAAGAAAACGTGAATCATCAGACCAGGCCACCTTCTTCCATTGCTCCATGGTCCAGTTCTGACGCTCCCGTGTCCATTGTAGACGCTTTCGGCGATGGACAGGGGTCAGCATGGGCACTCTGACTGGTCTGCTATTACACAGCCCCATACACAGCAAGCTGTGGTGCACTGTGTGTTCTGACACCTTTCTATCCTAACAGCATGAACTTTTTCACCAATTTATGCTACAGTAGCTGTTCTGTGGGATCGAACCAGACGGGCTAGACTTTGCTCTTAATCAGTGAGCCTTTGGCCGCCCATGAACCTGTCACCGGTTCACCGGTTGTCCTTCCTTGGACCACTTTTGGTAGGTACTAACCACTGCATACCAGCAACACCCCACAAGACCTGCTGTTTTGGAGATGCTCTGACACAGTCGTCTAGCATTACAATTTGGCTCTTGTCAAAGTGGCTCAGATCCTTACGCTTTTTTCCTGCTTCCAACACATCAACTTCAAGAACTGACTGTTCACTTGCTGCCTAATATATCCCACCCCTTGACAGGTGCCATTGGTCAGTGGACCTGTCAGTGGTTCTAACGTTGTGGCTGATCGGTGTATATACACGTTAACAGAGATACTGTGGTTTGTATGCAATATCACATTAGGTACTGTAAATAATGGGGTTAATATAAAGTACGATTCAATTCCTAAATCGTTTCATTCGAATGAATCGATTTAGCAAATTGCAATATTAATACTTTGCTTGTAGCTTATGCAACCATTTTTGTACAAATTAAATATTCCTACTACTGACAGTTAGGTATATAATTTTTATATTTTGAAAAACTATCTTTAAGGCAAAATTTTTCTTTATATATTTTTTTATTAGCTTTTTGTTTTGAACACAATGTGCAATGAACTCTAGTAAATACATTTATATACAGTAAAAAAAAGATTCTATGAAACATTCCATACGTACTGAAAGTTATTGCCAGTGGAATTTAAATATCAAATTTCCATATTGAACATGTAGAATTTGATCCATGACAATTTTTTAATAGACATCACATGGTACACTGAAAAGTCGGTCGCAATTCTCATTATGTATATAATGTAATAATATATACAATAATATATGGCTATATATATATAGAATCATATTAGAGTCTGTCGGTGCTGGAGGTACGTAAGTTCAGCTAAGTTTCATTTAGGAGGATTTAAATGTATATTAAATACAACACAGTCAATTAATTCTATTATATAATTATAGGACCCAGAATCGCGATTGTGGCGCCTCCCCTTGCGGCTGCCTGAGCGAGCACCTTGTGTCGATTACGCACATTTTGGTATTTTTTAGTAGTTTTAGAGCTTATAGAGCTTATTGTGTGTAATTACCGGGTGTCATGACATTTCACTGCATATATGTATGACTGTATGTACACGTATGTGACAAATAATCTCTTGAACTTGAATCAAAATAATATCTAAATGTGAGATCCTTCCCAAAAGCAGGCTCTAGTGAATACAACTGCACATGCACATGCACTGTGAAATGAAACTCACCTTCATGAATATGGACACTATGACCAGTCCGTTTGGGCTCTTAGCTGCCTCTGTGTAGTTTGTGTAAAGCTCGTGATTGTAGTGGATCAGTTGAACCTGGAAAACAAAGAACATCACGTTGAACTCACGGGAATAGAACCACGTCCACGTCTTGCAATTTCCCTCTAGACGCGAAAACCCTGCTCGGCACTTGAACCGCCCCTTCCGCCCCTCCCCCCCGTGGTAACGTGAAATAGATTTAACAGGAGATATTGATTATGGATCAAACGTTTTGGCATAGATTGGATCTCATAGGACCAGTGATCGGTGATCAGAATGCTGCACCTTTTCCTGCTTTTCTGTTGGGGTGCGAAGAGAAAATCTTACAAGAGAAGGAGCAGGGAGGATGTGTGGAAAAATGGGTACTGTTGGACCCTCGCCGTTCTGGCAAAAGCTACAGTCCGTGTCGTCTGAGGGCTCTAAAAAAAAACCCCCCACTATAGTGCCTGAGGTGATAGGTGTGCTTTCAGCTGAAACAGATGGTTCACCTGCTCCAGCTGTTCCAGCTTCAATATTCAAGCACCTTAATGATGTTTACACATTGCAGGTTTCTGCAGAACTTCTGACTTGTAAAAATGAAAAGCTGCTGAGGTGGAGCGTGGGAGTCCAAGGTGCTTAGATATACTGTATATTCAGATAACGGCCTGCGGTCAAGTCCACGGATGCCGATTGACCATACAGGAAGGAGACAGAATTTCATTCACTGCTTTATTTCTTTTCTCCCATCACATTTAATTATGCCTTCGGTGGTACTGTCACTGAGCCTTGACTTCTGAATGAGAGAAAGATAAATAAAATGGTGAGTTATATCATTAGCGCGCCCCCACAACAGTCCAGGAAACTCTCAGGCTGAGGCAAAATTAATGGGAAGTCAGAAAGGTGCTTAAACACAATGAGGGGTCCAAATGCAAGCCCACAGCGAAGCAAACGACTTTCACATTGCTCTCTCTCTCTCTGGATCTATAACTTCTCACTCCCTGTTCCCCAGCAGAAAGATTGGCACGCGCAATATGAGAAGGAATTAAATTAACAAATGCAAAGAGGAGAGTAATTATGAAGAGGGGGTTGGGGTGGTGCGACAGAACGTCTATAAATGCAAACTAAACGCAGGCGAGGGAGGAAGGGCGTGATGGGGTTGATCTGATGAGGGTTCTTCTGCCAAAAAGAACGCCCTCATGCTGCCTCTACGACAAACTGGAGACACTTTGGTCAGTGTTGGGTAATAGTGCGACCAGCGTGGCGTCTGAAGAAAAGATGGGCCACGGCTGCCAAATGCAACGGAGAGGAAAATGGAAAAACACCAAGATGGATAAAAAGAAGGACCCTTGAAGAGATGGGGAAGGCAGGCGTATGGAAAGAGACAGAAGGAGTCGGTGGATGCGGGAGCTCATTAAAATCAAGTTAATAAATAGAGCCAGAGTAAAGACAAAGCTGCGCTTGAGAGGCGCTCCAGAGGGTAGAGACCAATTGAACCCCACAGCACCTCAATATTTACCACATTTTCTGTGTGTTCACTGAAGAGCTGCATCAACAATTCCTGACCATTACATACATAGAGCTAGAGGCACGCCAACCTCAACAGATCAGAGACAAGGACATTATATGGAGCAGTGATGCTTGACCTTTTTCATATAAAGGACCCTCAGTTTGATAAGCAGTATGCCACACCAGCCCCCTTTGATGGATGGATGCACACCCAGAGACAAAAAGACAGAAGCCCACTCGTGCAAACGGATATATATACAGTATATATGTTATACCATTTGGTACGAATCTGGCAGAGGAACTGGCAAGGCTGATTTGAAGACTGTTTCCACTGGTCACTGCCTTGTATTTTTTTCTCAGCGAAACGCCTCAAACAGCAAAGATTTTCATTGAGATCGCCTGCAATCTGCCAGGCCCAATTACTCCTTTAACTTCCCTGGCAAGGCAGCAAGTTTCTGTCCACTTGCTAATTGGCGGAAGACGTACATGTAGTTGTCAAGCAGTCTGAAGAGACAGCGGCTGTTCTGTGGGTTTGTAAGCTTGTCCCCGCCCCCCCCACCCTTTCCACAATGAATTCCTAAGTGATGTTTGCCAGACACGCAGGATGCTCAGGCGGCCTTGCCAGCAATGGATGGGAGTGATATTGAAACCGCAGTGAATACATTGCCAAAGGTGATGGTGGGGGGTGGCATAACAGCGGTATGAAGCCTCTTTATGTGGTGATGGGTGGCCTGGCTCCCGGGGGATGTAGGGAAATATGACGACAGTTTGTCGATAGTGGAAGAGAGGTGTGCGGCGCTAACGGGGAGCGATGAGCTGGAACTGACTCTCTCGGTGCCTGGCTCTCCATCCTGGCTCCCCTCCTTCACATGGATATAAGTGAGTTCTCATAAAGCTAACAAACGCATCCATCCATCTACTAACCTACCAACCCTATCCATCAACCTACCTACCCGGCTATCAATCAATCTACCTTTATTGGCACAATCACAAAGACCAAGACTACCCACCTACATACCCGGCTATATATCTACCTACCTATCAACCTTTCTGCCTAACTTCCTATCAAACTTCCTACCGCCCCTACCTTACAACCAAACTTCCCACTTACCTGCCTACCTACCTACATCAATCCTACCACATACCAACCTATCTACCTGTTGTCCTACCTACTGTACCTCTCATGACAGATGCGGTATCAGTTATTAAACATTATCACAAAGCCCGGGTCGCCAGTTTGAGTGACTAATCGACTAATTCAAATTATTGCGGTTGTGAGTACTTAATTCTGGTATTTGAATTGTTCTTTCCTTCATTACGGGCAACATGTCAGCGTTAGATGTAGATTTAACCGACAAGCCCTTCTCAAATTAGAGCATCGCGACGAGGGTGAAGTGTGCAGTTTAGTGGCTAATGATAATCATTTGCGGATGAAAAAATAAAAAGCTGTACTGCATAAGTGATAATCTGCCATGGTGATATTACCTCAGTGTGAGTTTCTAATGTGCAGGTCTATTCAGACAAATCCACACAGAAGTTGTGTTGATTGACAGGGATTTAAAGGAGCTTGGAATGGTTGCTTATGGTGATCACATTCTTACACTTCACAAGATTAGTATTAAACATAGCTGATTTCTTATATGTAATACTCACTCAATCTCCTTATACTCATTATCTATAATATGTGCCTGGATCCTGGACTCCTCACAACCAGGCTCCAGGTGGTTAGAGTGGGGAGGCACATGTCCAGCTCCCTCACCCTGAACACAGGATCCCCCCAGGGCTGGGTTCTCAGCCCCCTTCTGTATTCCCTGTACACACATGACGGTGTGGCCAGGTCCAGCTCCAACACCATCATCAAGTTTGCTGAATACACCATTGTGGTGGGCCTGATCAATGACGACGACGAGACGGCCTACCGTAAGGAGGTGGCTGAACTGTCACTCTGGTGCCAGGACAACAGCCTCCTCCTGAACGTCAGCAAAACTAAGGAGCTGATTGTAGACTTTAGGAGGGGATTACAACCGAGGACGCACGCACCTTTGGTGATTAATGGGACTTCTGTCGACAGGGTGAGCAGCTTCAAGTACCTGGGAGTCCACATCACAGAGAACATGGACTTTACAGACACTCTGGTGAGAAAGGCAAGGCCGCGTCTTTCCCACCTCAGGCAGCTGAAGAAATTCCTCGGTGAGGATCCTCAAGTCCTTCTACTGTGGAGCGGTGGAGAGCATCCTGACAGGCAACATCACTGCCTGGTTTGGGAACTGTACTGCTCAGGACAGGCGGGCCCTGCAGAGGGTGGTGCGTTCAGCTCAACGTACCACTGGAAATACCCTCCCCTCCCTGCAGGACTTATACACCAGGAGGTGTAGTAGCAGAGCCCGCAGGATCATGAAGGATCCTCACCACCCCAACAACGGACTGTTCCAGCTGCTGCGGTCGGGCAAGCGCCTCCAGTCATACAGTGAGAACAGAGAGACTGAGGTTCTTTCCGCAAGCCACAAGGACTGTCAATGTTGAACTCACCAGGGGTCCTTACTGAAACACACACACACAGCCCCCACTGCTTTACTGAACTGCATGCTGTGCCGTACTGTTGTAATAACTGTACTATGTATCTCAACACACACTACCTCTCTTTATTCACATGCCACTTTACTGCACAGCTCTGTATACACATAACAGTGTATTCCTCTTATTTCTATTTTGTATTCCCACACAGAATATTACCTTTTTACTCTTATTTTATTCTATCTTATTTTACTCTATTCACTAACTGCATTATGTTCAGTTAGTTCAGCTGGTTTAGTTAGTTAGTTACTTAGTTATCTATTGTGTCAGTTAGTACTTATTGTGCATAATCTCTGGGTGCGTTGCAATGACATTTCTCTACATACATGTATGCTCGTATGTGTATGTGACAAATAAACCTCTTGAATCTTGAATCCATAATGCACATCTTAATCATCCCTTTTTAAGTGTGTCTGCCGTTTAATTTCATCGCAACGACAGATGATCGCCAATCAAGACATCAAGTCCCTCCAGGTGGAATCCATTCACTCAAACCGACCCCCCATTTCATAATGCCCAGTGGTAGCGTAAAGCGGATTAAGCGGGCGAGTTTTACTGAGAACAAGCACGGAATTTTACTGTGCGCAAAAGGACAATTATCGCGACTGCAGCTGTTCCTAAGTTTAGCAGCTGATTTACTTGGACCTCCTATCGAAACCATGTCAAGTGCAATGTGACTCAGAGCAAGAACATAATACTATCAAGAGGATGTAGCCAGAAAGGAAATAATTATAAATCCACATAATCTTTTTGCTGTGAATGAAATGCTGTATGGGAGAATATTGCAGAGAAAAATCAATGCAACCAAGAAAACAAGGTCCGTATGGTTACACTAATTAGCCAACAACTATGTTGAAACGAAGCAATTCCAATGCTTCCTTCCTTACATAACACCATGATCCAAAAGCTTATTTGTGGATAGACGGTGAAATTCATTGGCTCGCTGACTTTACACAAGGGGTCTTTGGTGTAAAATGCTGCATCGTAGGCAGGTTATAGACGCAAATGCTTGCATCGGTGCTGCGGTGTCTCTCATTTTGGGTCGTGGGCCAGACTACTGGAAAGCGTCCGCACATACATACTGTAGCTCACATTTCCATGTTGTCTACGTTCCGTGTCGTGGTGTCATCAAAGATTCCTCACACGACACCTACCGCATAAACAACCCACATGCTTCACATTTCAATTAAGGGATTAAAGTGTTTAAAGTTGGGTAACAGTAACCTTAGACTTCATTTTAGCACAGGGAAGAGGACAGCTAGGTCTCCTGTGATTAGATGAAAAAAAAAAAAAATTAAAAATACAGGGAACCTGGAGAGGGAACAATATTTGGAATATTTTAGCACTTATTAAAAAACCAAGGTGTTTCATTTGCAGATTTGACTGTGAATCAGCTCTAGGGAGCGGAGCATAAATTAACCCCGAGGTGTTGGAATGCCCGCGATGGTGGAAGCGTGTAAGACCCCTGAACAATAACAATCAAACCGTTACAGCACACACACACAGGCTCACACACATACAGGCTCTCACACACACACACACACACACACACACACACACACACACACACACACACACACACACACACACACACACACACACACACACACACACACACACACACACACTTAAAAAGCCTTTACTAGGGTAGTTGGGAAAAGGCAGAAAATAAAGAGCAAGATGAGTTAGAAGATATATTGGGGGTTTTTTTAGACACAAATTCTTTGGAGTGTTAATGCTGAACCCCCCCACATCTCTCATTTCGCTCCACATCCTCCCACAGGCTGCCATTTCACAGGGATGTTTTGCTTTTTAAGTTTTAATATTTTTCTCTTTGTTCTTGTTTCAAGGACATGCACAGCCACCACTCATTTGCAGACGAGGGCGAGAGGGAGAGAGACAGACAGACAGAAAGAGAGAGAAAAACAGATGGAGTGAAAGAGAGCGACAGTTCTCCATATTTTCCATTTCATCTTGGCGAACCTTGAAGCCGCGGCTTTGGCTCCGTGAATATGTGGTGGTGGGCTGCGGATGTTTTAAGGAGGAAGTTTTTTTTTGTTGCCAGCTCCATGATTGAGGAACGAAGTGCGGGAGAGGAGCAGGCCAAAAAAAAACAACCCAAAAGCAACTAAAGAAAACTAAAACAAGAACAACTCCTCTTGAAAAGCAATGTGTTGCACAACCGTCATTGCTCGTGTTGTATTACACGCTGTCGAGTGTAGCGACTGGGATGCAGGCGGTCTCAATGAAACCAAAAAATAAAGGCCTGAAAATTCCAGAACTTACGATACCCCTACCAGTACCTTAAAGTGATACCGATACCAACAGAGTACTACCCTGCGTGCCAAGGTCTTCGCATTTTATCTTTGCAAACGGAAATGATGTACGTGTTTATTTGCGTACTGTATAGAGCGAGGAAGCGAGACCCGATCACTCAAGACGCATGTGGACACATTCCAATGCCAGGTGTAGACAGCTATAGAGCTGTCCACTTGTGATCAGATCACCCAAGACACATGTGAATGCGTGCGCGCGGGAACGTATTTTCAGCAGAGAGGGCTGCCTTGCATACGCGCGTGCGCCCGACAGCTTACAGGCACACAGGTATTAATGTTTCAGTCAAGACAAAACCCCCTAACCCCAAACAATTGTGTTTCATCAGTCAGTCAGCGATCACACATTTTTTCACGTTTCAGCCGTGATTTTTTCTTAGTGGGCAGCAGGGCTGCCAAGTTTCACCAAGAGTTTCGGAGTGAGATTAGGAAGAAAGAAGGAAATAAATGTGGCATGTGAGCGTATGAACTGCTTGATAGGCATGAGTCTCACAATCAATTTGTGAGGCTCGGCAGTTGTGGTGGGCGGCGTTGGACACAGTGCCGATCAGACGCACCTTCTTCCCAGCCCCATACCCTTCTCCGGAGACAAGCTCAATAATAATTAGAAAAAATGCGTTTAGGTTCTCCCAAAACCAACAGAAAACGGACATATGAATGAATCGAATCCGCCGACCCATCAATCACTGTTATAATATATACAGGCAGGCAGATCCTGACTGATTGTTGCACTGCATCGGCGGCTGGGCACATTTCTATGAAGCCTGTCGCTTCGTGGAGATGGATAAGGAGGCAGGAAGGACGGTGTGGGGATATTGATATTAAACTTATTTCAGTGATCACCTGCGGGCCACACAGGAGGCTCCTACAGGAGTCAAATCTCTGGTGCGGTCCATCACCCGGTCCAGACTCCCATCACCTCGGAGGTCTATCGCAGTGCCAAAGGACTCAGACTCAAGCGTCTCGCTCTGCGTGAAGCTTTGTTCGGATGGAAGGCGAACGCACGCTCCCAACTCAGCTGGTTTTAAATTCACTGTGCAGTGCATCTCTGCATTAATTGTATCCCTCACAGCCGGTCAAGGAACAATGCAAGGACCTTCATACACTCGTACGGAGGGGATGGAGGGATGTAAAGCTCTCCTACCTTTTTCATTTCCAGCGGCAGAGTTAATTGTGTCCCTCCCCCCTTTGCATCATTTTCAAGGAACATGTTTATGGTATTTCTATGGACTTCCTGAAGGCTGAAGCACTACTTGCCGAAACCGACTAGATTCAAGATTCAAGAGGTTTATTCGTCACATACATATACATACTTTCATACATAAATGCGGTGAAATGTGAATGCAACGCACCCGGTGATTACACACAATATGTTCTAGACTGAACACAGTAGCTACCTAAGAATTTCTACTTGACCAGCTAACTGATTCCTAAAATGTAATGCAGTAAGTCTAATACTATAGAATAAAATCAAAATATATAGAATAAAATAAAATAAAATAGATAAGGGAATAGGCTTATGTAAATGGGATAGACTTATGTATATGGGATAGGCTAATTATGTATATACAGATATGTGCATTAAAGTGGCATGTGAATAAAGTGAGGTAGTGTTTTTGAGATATACACCACAGTATACAACAGTACAGCGCAGCAATACGGTAACACCGAACAACCCTGGACAGTGACACAGTATGTAGTACAGTATGCTACATACAGTACAGTAAGGTAGTGGAGCATATGTGTGTGGCTCAGTGAGGACCCCTGGTGAGGTCAGCATTGACAGTTCTTATGGCTTGCGAGATCCAAAGGTGGAGGCATCTGCCTCATGGTAAACAACCGCTGGTGCCCCAGCAACAACATCAGGACTCTCTCCCGCTCCTGCTCGCCGAACCTGGAACAGCTGACCATCTTATGCCGTCCATTTTATCTCCCCCGGGAATTCAGCACGGTCACCATTACAGCCGTTTATGTTCCACCGCAAGCGGACACGGACATAGCACCGTCGGACCTGTATGATGTGTTGTGCCGATTTCAAAGCAAACATCCCGACGCGGCTGTGGTGGTGACTGGGGACTTTAACAAGGCAAACCTTAAAAAAGTTCTGCCTAATTTCAACCAACACATCGCGTGTGCCACCAGGGGAGATAGAACTTTGGACCATTGCTACACACCTTACAAGAAGATACAAGACCGTCTCGCTCCCTGCTTTCGGGAAATCAGATCACGCCACAATTTTGCTGGTTCCCGTTTACAGGCCTCTGATCGTGCGAGAATTGGTGGTGACGAGGGAAGTAAACATGGATTTAACATGGACTTTAAAAACAGACACTCTGGTGAGAAAGGCGAGGCAGCGTCTTTACCACCTCAGGCAGCTGAGGAAATTCCGGGTCTTGGTGAGGATCCTCAAGTCCTTCTACTGTGGAGCATTGGAGAGCATCCTGACAGGCAACAAACATCACAGCCTGGTTTGGGAACTGTACTGCTCAGGACAGGCGGGCCCTGCAGAGGGTGGTGCGTTCAGCTCAACGTACCACTGGAACTACCCTCCCCTCCCTGCAGGACTTATACACCAGGAGGTGTAGTAGCCGAGCCCGCAGGATCATGAAGGATCCTCACCACCCCAACAACCAGCTGCTGCGGTCGGGCAAGCGCCTCCGCAGTCATACAGTGAGAACAGAGAGACTGAGACAGAGTTTCTTCTCGCAAGCCATTAGAACTGTTAACGCTGAAATCACCAGGGGTCCTCACTGAGTCACACAATTAGGCTCCACTGCCTAACTGTACGCTGCATACTGTACTGCATACTGTATCACTGTTCTGGGTTATTGCATACTGGGCTGTATTGCTGTTCTGTTCGGTGTTGTGTATTGCTCTGCCGTACTGTTGTATACTGTACTGTATATCTCCACACACACTACTACCTCACTTTATTCACATTACTGCATTGTCTTTTAGGAATCAGTTAGTTGGTCAAGTAGAATTTTTTTTAGGTAGCTATTGTGTGCATTGAATTGACATTTCACTGCATATATGTATGGAAGTATGTATATGTATGTGACGAATAAACCTTGTGACCTCTTGAATCTTGGAATCTACATGAACAGATATCGGAAGTATTTTGACGCTAATCCCATAACTCCCTTCAGCTCAGAGGCAGGGACTGTATTTGAACTCTGCTTTTTGATGGGTTTTCATTGTCCAAACCTTCTCCGGCCCGGGTCGTGTCACTTTCATAAAATCACGAAATCAAAAAAACATAAAAATCTTCCCTTTGTGTCAATAACAATTTCAAATACCAGAACAAAAGGCTCTCCGTTGGGGGACAAACGATTATCATTGATTATAATAAATTTGCCTGTCAGGGTAGCAATTATTTTGTTGCCACACAAATTGGTAATTAATAATAAAGGCGATGGTGGAACGTGGCGATGGAAGTGACAACAAATGAAAGCGGTGGCAGCTGCTTGGCTCTTCAAAACCCACAAGAAAACGCTGCCTGCCTGGTTTTGTGCGTGTGGGATAAATACCTCTTTATGTTAAAATATAAATAAATACAGATATTGTTTCTGACGGACAAACTGTCACTGAGGATAATTGATGGAGTTTCTAATTTAACGCAGTCGTGTGTGCAACAGACGGTCTCCTTAAATCACACATCTCTGTGACACATTGTGTTAAACGAAACGATTGGCGGACTGGATTCCGAGACGATGGAAGCTAAAAACATCAATGCCAGCGGATATTTTTCTTAACCCCCCCCTTGCAAATTTGGTCTGACAAACAGCTTACGGCGGAGTTCTCTCCTGTTGCTGGCACAGCAATGAAATGAAGTGAAGCGAGGTGTGGAGAGACAAGCTCGGCAGGCGAGACTAAGCCTGGTCTATAATACAGAGTTCTCCGACCTCTCCACCGAAACGCCTGCACGCTGACACACCAGCGGGAAGACATGCACACGCAGCAGACACCCACAACAAACAGCCACAGGCACACACGCACGCGCACATACACACACGAAAACCAAGCTCACAAAACCACTGAAACACACCTCTCCGGAGAAGGCCTGTCCATTTAGCAGGTGCTCCGATCCCTGGCCGTCCTCGCTGCCAAAGTGTAGCCGGATCTCCTCCAGGCGGTGGCTGTACGTCATGGGCCCACCGGAGATGTTCACCAGATGCTCCTTGTCCAGCCGCAGGGAGACGTGGCGGCCCGTGTTGTACATTGTCCCGCCCACCTGGAAAAGGACAAGATGGAGGTTTTGGGAGTGAACAACAGCAGTCCTCTGTTATGATGAAACTGCGTTAGATGAGATTCTTGATGCCAAATGGCATGAAACCAATGCCCTATACCTGTGTTTTTTCTTAACAGGGGTCCTTCAAGGGGTTCCTTAGCAAAGTGATTAGTAATTACACACAGTTCACAGTTATTTGATTTATGAGACGTTAGCAGCATCAGAGAATGCTGAATGATAATGGATGTATTGATCCTAGTTTTACTGTCATCTCCATAACTGGAGTACAGACTCCCATTGGGGTCTCAGAGACAAAATCGTATCCGTGGCCTAACGTGTATCAAATTGAGGCTCGTCAATACGAAAAAGCTTGAGAATCACTTATAGATGCTGTTTTCCCAACAGGTGCATTGTGACCCCTACCTTATCCACCCTATAATAGAACTGTGATATTTGATCGAGGTAGAGTGATAGGAAGGTACTGTCGTATTGATCAGCGTGCCACAGGGATTACTTCACATGACGGTGCCTTACAAAGATTTACTCCAATTGCGTTTCATAAGGGAGCGTTGGGGACGATGGAAAGGTTTTGAAAATGACTATGTTGCCATAGTAACAACCAAGCAACAACCGTATCTTTTCTATCACAGTGAGTGTTAAAGGTACGATGAGTGATATTTAAATTGCTCATTGTATAAATTAACCATGATGCATAGCACTGAGAGTTTCCAAATGTTGTTGATCAGTGCCAGTCTGCAAGCTCTCGAAACAGGCAGTCTGCACCGGACTCTTTATAGGAGGAAATGCCCCTCATCCTTCCAGGCCTGGTATTCTCCGCTCAAGCCCACCCCCTGAACTATGCCGCATAGGTCCCCGAGCTGGTTTTATTTTAGTTTGCTCAAGCATGGACGAACATTCAGCACAACAGGTGTTGCAAAACCCCTCTGCTACGAAGGCTAAGAAGCCTCACGGAGGAGGAACATCTGCGGTTGTGTTTATTTATTTATATTCGGGAGACACTTTTAAAGCCAAGCCCATTCCCATTCCAGGCACGGCTTTGGATGAGCCTCAGCAAGCTCCTATCGCTCTCCTTTCTCACTCTTCCACCTAGTCTTTCAACCCCCCCGTGTGATTTCCAAGCTCCATCTCTTTCCTTCTTCCCGTCTATCCCTCACTCCCTTTTCATCACTGGCTTTCAAAATGCCCCAAATTCCCAGAGAAAGAACTCTGCCCACACACTGTAAATATTTTATAGAACCTTTGAAAAATAAATGATTTAAAAGGAGAGGGACGGAGGTAGGGAGGAGAGAGAAAAAGAGATGCAAAGCAAGATAAGCAGGTGCTTGAGTAGAGAGACATGTCAAATTGGAAAACAAAAGCAATGCATGAAAGAAAAGGTAGGGGAAAACAAAACTGGGACAAGTGGACTGAAGCGGGGGCTCCATGAGCTCCAGGATCCCATCTACACCCCTGCAAGACCCCACACGGAACCTTCCAAGATCCCTCCAAGACCCCATCCAGATCTCTCCAAGACCCCACCCAGACCCCTCCAAAATCCATGCAAGACCCCAATGCAGACCCCTTCAAGACCCCAACCAGACCCCTCCACAAACCCATCCAGACCACACCTTCTCAACTCCTATTCATGCTCTTGAACTCCCTCCCTCCCCATTGAGTGTGTATGTGTGTGAGTCGCTCTTCTACAATCTCTTAAAAAAAGAAGAAAAAAAGTACACTCAGGTAATGACAGACACCATGAGATAGCAGGACGAAATTGCACCGCAATTGCAAAGACGCAGGATTACCGCGCCTCGAAGATAATTATGAAGCCTGGGAAACAAGGTGTGGAGCGCATATTGAGTGCCTCTCTTGGCTTATCTCCACACGAAGTGCATCGCACGTTGTGTAGCCAACTGTGAGCGCCCAGGATGACAAGTCGTCGCCCCCCCCCCCAATCCTTAGTCAATATTAGTCTTTCAGGCTGATTGCCCGTGTCAGGGTAATGGCCAGACGTCGGCCAAGAAACAGGGGTAGCGAAGTGTGGCGGGAAAGTAATCGCGTTTGCCTTTAACACTAAACTTGACATACCTAGCCATCGCTAAGGGAACGTGAGCAGCAGGGCTAAATCTGTGCCGGATTCTGCCGGAACACGTTCCAGGGCCATCCCAGAGAGGGACCGGCACCTATTCGATTTTATCTGGCACCTCCGCACAAGCTGCGGAACTGTGAGCTCTGCGTTCCCTGTTTCTCCAAACAAAACAAATAGAAACAGTGTGTTTTTAGACGATCACGAGCCATTTTCATGGCTGTACCCGACTCGACTATTTGCCAGCAGTGGCGTGCGGGGGGTGGGGTGGGGGGTGGTGGACTGGCTCTACCTAAAGGCAAGATAGGCGGCTGGGGCGCAGAGAGGGAGCGATTGGGGCGCCATTTGCACACCGCATCTCCGACGGTACGGGCGACGCGAGGGCGCGCCCTTTCATCTTCTGAGATCAACGAGAGCAGCATAGTAGGCGTGGAAGAAAGTATCGCTTTCCCAAGCGTCTATTATCTAAAAGTGCTGCTTCTACTTTTCGTCCTCCTTTCTTGGTCTTGCTCGTCTCACCCCACAGACCTAAGAAACTACGTGATCGTCACGCCGGTCCAGATAACGTTCCGGCAAAGACAGGAAAGTTTGTATACACGACCGGCTTCTTCCGAGAACTGCAGAACATTGCTCTCTCCGCGTGGCGCGACCGAATCAAATCGCTGAACGCGGTCGGATCGAGTGGAAATCCAAGTGGTGTTTTGTCATCCCGGTTGATGCATAAATACTTTGAATAGTCACACCTCTGTGAAAGCAGAATGTTATCAGCAAACAAATCACTAACATGATGTCGAAAACCATTAAACAGATCAAACCACGGCCTATTTAGGTAAGTGCCAAAATTACCAGACAAACCAGCGCGGTGGAAAGGTTGCCAACGAAACAAAATTGCGATATTCTAGTGTCCTTATTTAATAACGGCGCCAGTATTTGTTGGGTGATAAAATAATTCGAACTGAAAAAGGGATTAAAATAGTTATGGGGAGCAAGCGTATTGTTTATCGGCTGCGTTCTTTGTTTACCGGAGCAATTGCAGCTCATCAGAGAAGCCAAGTAACGTTGCGATGACGGGATGCCGCGCTTACGTAAAAACCTCCGCTCATCAACTCATCCCACGTCTCGGTGTCCATTTATATTAATGAATCCAAATATCAGATGACTTAATGCCTTGGTGCACTTTAATTCCTTTAGTCAAATGTTATATACGAGTGCAGCTCTCTGACAAGGGCTCTCACCATCACAGACATCGGGCTAATTGGACGCGCACACACACACACACACACACACACACACACACACACACACACACACACACACACACACACACACACACACACACACACACACACACACACACACACACACACACACACACACACACACCTCCTGCCAGCAGAACAATCCTTCATCCCAAGTGAACTATGCCAGACGATGGGAACTGACATCTACACATCAAGCCAACACCCAAATCAAGAGCGAAAAAAACTATAACGATAAAAAGACATGACAGACGACCTATTTGATCACACACCTCATTGAAACAGGATCCCCCATACATACTATACACACACACATATATATATATATATACATATATACAGACACATACTGTATATACATACAGTATACTGTATATATGTACATATATACATACACACACAAATCTATTTATACTGCCAAAAAACTGTCCATCCCAAGTTACAAACAACATCCACTCCCTGTCAGCAACAGAAAGCACTAACGTGCCATAAGTGCTCAGTCTTGGTAGGCAGCAAAAAAATAATACAGCATAGATTGATTTTATTTAGTTACGCAGCATCATTGTCCAACCGCTTGCAATTCATCATTTATTCATCCAGTTCTAGATCCAGCAGCAAACAATCCACGTCAATACAGACGTCATCCACAGTGGAAGTCAACAATGCAAACTTGACCATCAGACCAGTAGTGGTCTGGGGTTGAGGTCTTCCCGGGTCAACCAGCACCCGACCACCAGGACCTGACCCGGGTCCCGCACTTGGTTCAGGTCCAGGTTTTATTATCATCTCAGATATGCATTGGGTGGGTTCTGTAATATCTAGGGAAAAATGGGTCCAGGTATTAATACATTTTTTAATGGTTAGCTCTAATCGGACCTCAGGACAAATGTCCCAGGTCCAAATGGGTTCGGTTCTGTATTTTGGGAGCCGTGAAGCCCTCAAGTCTGGTGTCAACACACCGATAACCACAAGTACTGTATGTACGTCACCCAAAGCAGCCAGTACTTTTTGGTGTTCCACTCGGTGGAAAAACTCCTGCCCCTTCGTTCAGGGAAGATTTACAAGCCCAGGTGTCTCCAGTCACTTAAAAGCATCAGTGTTTTTTTAATGGAAGCCTCGCTCTAGGTGATTGATATCAGAGTGGCTGCATACTTGTTGCTCGTTGGTTGGTCTAACCAGCAACAGGTAAAACCTCCATCCCCACACACACTCAGGAGAGGAGCCCTGTCATGACACACTGCTCCTGGGCAAATTCCACCTTGCCTTCTCTCTGCAATAAACTGGTGTTTATATCCTCCCATCTCCTGTGTCTCTGTGCCGGAGGGCCCTGAAAACGCCACTTGGGTGGCGTGTGGTAGGCGAAACTGCCACAACGTGATGCCGTCAAGTGATGTGAACTTGTTCAATCCACCAAGCACATACTTAAGAAATAATATGAAGTCTCCATTCATAACGTACATTTACGCAGAAAGGCACTGTAGCCCTGTGCCTTCCCATGGAGATGTTGAACAGACTGCGCATGTGCCCTATAACAACGGCTGAGGCATGGACTCCACAAGTCCTCTGAAGGTGTTCTGTGGTATCTGGCGCCAAGACGTTAGCAGTAGATCCTTGTAAGTAAGGTGTCCAGTAAGTTGCGAGGTGGGGCCCCCATGGATCGGGCTTGTTGTTCCAGCACATCCCACAGATGCTCGATCAGATCGGACCCTAACCCCGGCCATCCACATGATGTAGAAGAAAACGTGATTCATCAGACCAGGCCACCTTCTTCCATTGCTCCATGGTCCAGTTTTGACGCTCGCATGCCTATTGTAGGTGCTTTCGGTGGTGGACAGGGGTCAGCAGGGGCACTCTGCGATGCACTGTGTGTTCTGACACCTTTCTATCATAGCAGCATGAACCTTTTCAGCAATTTGTGCTCCAGTAGCTCTTCTGTGGGATCGGACCAGACGGGCTACACTTTGCTCCCCAAGCGCATCAATGAGCCTTGAGTGCCCATGAACCTGTCGCTGGTTCACCGGTTGTCCTTCGTTGGACCACTTTTGGTCGGTACTAACCACTGCAGGAACACCCCACAAGACCTGCTGTTTTGGAGATGCTCTGACCCAGTCGTCTAGCGTCACAATTTAGCTCTTGTCAAAGTGGCTCAGATCCTTACGCTTTCCCATTTTTCCTGCTTCCAACACATCAACATCAAGAACTGACTGCTCACTTGCTGCCTAATATATCCCACCCCTTGACAGGTGCCATTGGAACGAGATGAGCCATGTTATTCACTTCACCTGTCAGTGGCTTTAATGTTGTGGCTGATCCGTGTTTATATCAGAGTTTCCGTTATCTGGTAATTGACGGTTTTTGACCGGGAAAATCTGTTGAAGTCCAACATATTTAAATCTCCGATGTCCGGTGAAAATAATTCCCCCCAAGCACAATTTGAATTAGTACCGGGTGGATCATTTAGATTAAAAAAAAAAAAAGTCTGCAGATCTGTTCATTTCCACACTCGGCAAGTTGCAACAGGAAGCCAATCAGTTTGGATGATCTAACGCTGATCTGAAAGCTTCCCCTCTGACCAATCACATTTGTCGATATAGAACTAAGTGCCGCCCCCCTCCCTCCAGACAGGTTGCGCTTGTAAAACACACAGGGGGCGGACACAGCCGCCACAGTTTTTTTATATATTTAAGTTCCGACCCACAGCAGACAGTAAATATCCATTGTGTAAAATATGATGACCGGATGTCCCAACCAAGATGTGCCACACCACAAACATTAAATTTAAATATATTTAATAAACTTAAACTATTTATTTAGACCTACTTGGCATATTTATTATGTTTTTGATTTTATCAAAATTGAATTTGAGTGAAATGTTAATTAAAGTGGCTGCACTTGTTACTTATTATTATTATGATTTCAAGTAGAAATATTCATAATTTTCATTTAATAATAGTTACATAAATAATTTTCAAAATGCCGTTAACTGACGGGACTTATTTTATTTTTAATATTCAATAAAAAATATTAAACATCTACGTGCCTTGATGATGTCATTCTCTATAAAGCCTGCTTATCAATAGTTTTTAAGCTCAATAAACACAGAAAATACTTGACCGGAATCTCTCACATTCGTCCGGGACATTGAAATCTTCCAGGACACATTGACCGGCACCAATTCTTTCGAATGGAAACCCTGGTGTGTGTGTGTGTGTGTGTGTGTGTGTATATATATGTTGATTTGCATGATATACAGTATATACACGTGTGTAGACATTATTTACATGCTCCTCATGCATCTCCTGATTTAGTTGTATTCTAATTAGTGCTTAAGTCAACATATTCCCAAGTAAAAATTTTCAAAGATTTTTCTCGATGTCTTTACAAACCATCGATACCGCTTTGTGTGTGTGTGTGTGTGTGTGTGTGTGTGTGTGTGTGTGTGAGCGAGAGAAAGCCGGCGGAGTCCACGCACACATGATAAGCAGCCTGGCTTCCATTGCAAGCTTCCCAAAGGGATTCCCTTCCTCCATGTGTTGTTAAGGGCGAAATTAAAAAAAGCCCCGCATCCATCAATGGCGTCTCCAGTTCCTACGCTTCCTATAACGCTCCACATCCTTTCCCCCGCTCACCCCGCTGATATTACTGAATTTGTACGAGTGCCCTAAGCATGCTTTTAATTTGTCCAGAACAGCCTCTACAAATTAAAGGTGCTTGAAAGGGCAATTGCAGCGAGCGCCGGCCCTCTTACCACTGGTAGTCATGATCCAAGGGCGCATTAGGGGTAATAGCTCCGCGAAAGTAAACAAGTCATAAAAGAGATCGCTGTCTGTCGTGGGGGTTTGGTTATGTGCTATGAGCTAATAGGAAAAAGACGAGGGAGGGGGGCGGGGGGGCATGTGCGTAATGAGAAAACCCCAGCAAGGAGAGCAGGGATCTATAGAACAAAGCACCCGCTGCTCTGCACTGTACGTGCCGCTATTAGTCTGACACGAAACGATGTTAACGGAAATAAGGACACCCAAGCATTAAAAAAAAAGAAAGAAAGAAAAAGTTTTCATTTGTCATGGGCCCTGTGCTTACTGTCAGGCACCGTAAGCGAGGCCAACAGCGAGACGGAGATAATGAACGATGAATACATTAGCCAGCCAGCGTGAAAGCCGTGCTATAGGAATCCTCCGGTTTTTAATATGTTCTCCTCCGACCTGCGGCGGGAAGCGCTGAATCATGGAGAAACCATAACGTATTCGATTAAAATATACGGTCGGGCCTCTTTAATTCAAGGTGCGCAGATGTAGTGGATAAAGGAGGAGAGATTGTATGAGAGAGAGAGAGAGTGGGGAGGAGAGGGGGATGGGGAGGAAGAGGCACCAGCCACTGATGAATTAAATATAGGACGGTTGTGTGAGTTCTGGGCAGGTAAAGTAAGCCTGTTTTTTTTCTCTCTCTCTCTCTCTCCTTTCTCCACCATCTTTGAATGAGTTGGCGCTTCACAGTAGAAGCTGGGCGGAGACGGGCGGAGACAAGACGAGAAAACCACCGGGGAATAAAAATGAAGCCCTGTTAAAATTGCACAAAACTCCCTGTATCATTATTATTAATAAAAATCAGTGGATACTTGCTTATCAATACTGCAAAACAATTGTATTCTATGGTAGGTCCAACCCCACACAGTACAGTGTATTCCCATCAAGGTACTTTGGAAAAGTCCCGTTTGGGTACATCAATGGAACAGTAAAAAGAAAAACAAACTGCATAATAAAAAATAACCATCAGAAATTTGTACGGCTTATTACTACTGCGTGGTTGCTGTGATTTCCGCTTAAACTATTATGCAGTAATTAACATGTGCCACGGAGTTCTCAACCCCTCCATGTGCTGCGGTGCCATATTAAGGGGAAATGACAGCGTGCATTAGCAGGCATGCAACCCTCCTCGAACATTTAACAGCTCTCGTCTGGAAGCTTCTCAACACTAAAAAAATGGACCGGTACTATCGATAGATGGAGTGAGTGGCAATTAATTACAGCCTGTGAAACGTGCGCAAATTTAATCAGACTCCTGCACCCCCGGAGGGCCCGGTTTCTAAAAATCTACTCGGATTCCCCGCTCAACCTGATTGCGAGATGATTTCTCCAAATAATCTCGAAAAGAAAAAAACAAACAAAACAAAAAAAAAAAAAACCTTGGTGCCCATGATGCTCCCTTCGGTAAAGGACTCAATATTCAACCCAGAAATCACTAATGTGAATGCTTGTGAACGAGCCGAACCTCGACATAATATAGTATATTATACTATGGCCCCCCAGTCTGCATCGTCAGCTGAATTATCTTTGCCTTGCCTTGCATTTAAGGCACATTTCACTTCAAACTGGCCGGGCATTTCAATCTCCAAAGTGCCAGAGAGGGCATTTTCTTCCCATAAAAGCAACGCAATAAGACTAACAAATAGCTTTTCCGCAGGCTCTTGGTTGTGTTGAATATTCCCAGGCCGTTTTTTTTTTTGGAAAACAGGAGAACATCCCTCTCCACCTTTAACCACTTGATGGATTAGATTCATTAGACGACTATGGTCAGGAGGGCACTGCGGTTGCGATTCTAGGGGGTCGCGTCATTGCCCCCCCACCCCCCCGCAGCCGCCCCAGATCTGATGGGCGGCTGGTGGAGTTCATCAACCCAAGCAGGCGGGACGAACGCTGGTCGGCTCCGCTCACACGCCCTCCCTGGTTCCCTGTAGCTCAAATAAACATTTGAAAATGAACGAGTTCAAATGAACGTTGTTTGTTCGCCGTTAACGGCAGGTTAGGTTTTGGGTGCTTTCTGGCCACCCCCATGAAAAATATCTGGTGATGCCACTGGGACACCGGTGGTTTTATTTTTTATTTGTGATTATGTTGCATTTTTATTTACCAGCACCATTCGGAAAATGTTTTTTACTTTGCATTTTTCATGCTTCATTTAACCGGGTTAAATAAACCATGAAGTTTTATTTAACAGTATAGACAGACAGGAAGGGCAGGGAAGAGAGAGAGAGAGAGAGAGAGAGGGGATGGCATGTAGCAGATGGCCTCAGGCTGGATTTGAGCCTGGGCCGGCTGTGGCAAGGACTTTGGCCTTGAAAGTGGTACGCACTCTACCAGGTGAGCCACCGGGGTGCCCCCACTATCCTGAACTTTTAAAGCTGGCCGCAGCCTTAATATTCTTGGTACCCCCCCCCACCCTTTGCGCCAGACAAGCGTTAGAGGATAACTAATCGTGATGCCGGAGCGGGGCGACATAAAGCGGAGATAGGAGACAGGAATTTAAGAGGTTCTTCTATGCGGCATGCGCAGGCACATAAACCTCGCCGTGTTTCTACAACATTTGTCAGCAGATCAGTTACAGTCGGTCTTCTGAGGCGGGAAGATAAACGCCGTGGGAACGGAACGAACGTCTTGCTCCGTCGCACCCCTTCTACCTCTAACGCCTTTTACCTTCGCATCAATCCGTCTTCCCACCCCGTTGCTCCAACAGTCTGGCCCCAGGTTCTCCTCTTCCTTCCCCTTTCTTTTCTCTCATTCACTTTCGGCCACTTTCCACCAGCGCGCCTTTTTAACTCGCGATTATAGGTTTTGAGTAGTGGCGACGTAATCGTACCCGCTCTCCCCGTGTGCCCGGATCCCCATATCCAGAACTGCTGAACCTTTCATCTACCCCCACCCCCGATGGCCCTGCACCCGGCAGACGGTATCTGCCTGTGAGTGCCGCGAGGCGTCCGGTGGAGCGTGCCACGCCAGGGGAGGCGAGGGAGGGTTTCCATTACTGCCGTTGCCTCGCCATGACGTTCATTAGATTGTCTCTCTGTTTGTCGGCGCGTCTCTATCGCTACCCGTCTCCCTCGCTGTCGAGCTGAGCGTGTTTATTCGTTTGTCTGTCTCTGTTGATGCAGCGTCGTCAAGAAGGAGATGTTCCATCTTTTCTCTCGAGAAAGACCAACCTGGTATCGCGCGTTTTCGTGCTCAGAGTCACGAAAATTTATCTATTGAATCGGGTCCCGGAACACGATTGTCCGACTTTTTCTTCGTGTCACACAGAACAAAATTTAAACCAATTAATTTTGCACCCTCTAGTAGTTATTTATACGTCAAAACAACAAATACAGGGTATTTGCGGTGTAGTATGGATACTCCGATATTTTTTCCAGATTTTTGCCCCAGACCTCTACAAAAACTAAAACTAACCATGTCCCTTATGACGCCACCATGACCACGGGAAGGTTGCGGGGGTGCGAGTGAATTTCATTCATGACGTAGATATACTTTAAATGTATATAAATGTCAGCATTTATTTATGATATACTGTACATATAGCCTCGTATTTGTATTATACATATTATAACATTGTCTGGTTATAGAGCTCAACAGTGACCGTCCACACTTTTTGAACTGCTCCATTTCAGGAAGTGAATTTCACGTTTATTCAAAAGTTTAAGAAAATACCAAAGACTTAAGCCTGGAACCAAACTAACCAACTAGCAGATGCATCATGGCCTTAAAACATTTGATTTGGAGCAAAAAACAATTCGGAAAATGGAAAAAAAGGTAAAAGATACAAGACCGTGTACATAAAAAGAAGCTATTCATCCCATAAACAATTGTGAATGATACCTTGACCTCCAACCTTAGCGCCGCCCTCTAGTCTCTACTCGTCCTTATTGGCTACCCATCAGCCAGTGCGGCATGTAAAATGTAACAAATGAAAATCTGGAGATATAATATAAATATAATATTATAATATAAATATATAAAATATTTAATAGTTACTTACTTAGTTACTTAACATACAGCAGTTATTGAAAAGGGTTGGTGTCTAAAACCTGTTACTTACTTATAATAACACAGAATCTGCTAATCATCCTTGTCGCACTCAATGTGGCCTAATGCACATGTAGCATATATGACATGAAGGAGTAAATGCAGCATCAAGTCTCTTCCAACAGATGGCAAAGAGGGTCAGGCCTCATATCGAGAAATAAGAGGCCTCATCCTCATATCTTATAATGTTATGGTACGTTCCGCTGTTTACGCTCCCAAGAAGTTCTATCAGATCCCAACAGAAATAACTCCAAAGCCGTTATGAATGATCCGTGTCATTTGCGTGCGAGAACCAAAATAAACCCTCCAGAATCAGGCCACATCGTAGCGGCAGTGTGAACGTACACCCGAACGCCTAAAACCATAACTCCTCTCGCTTGTCACATGACAAGCGCTTCCCCCGAGATTCCTGAACCCGACACGTACAGAGGAACAGTAGAGCAGCGGAGTGCAGCACTTCACAGAGGAGGAGGGATATGAATGCACAGATAAAAGCGTAAACAAGGTGCTGAACGGCTCCTAAATATAGATAACATACCATAACGTGGGACGATGGGGAGTTACTGATTACTCCAGATGCTATGCGGCGTCCTTATGATAGGAGCAGTCAGCCCGGTCCCGAGGTTTTAACTCTTTATCTGTTGTTCACGTTTTATTTCTGTGCTTTAATTTGAATTTGCTTGTTTATAATGTGTTGTGTAAAGCACTTTGAACATACACCTTGTGTATGAAGTGAGCTGTACGAATAACCCTTCCTTCTATAATGTCTATGGTTCATTATCAGAATAAGGGTTATTCGGATCCAGCAGTCCTTTCCTTTCCAACTTGACATCCCATCCAAACTTACCTGAATATTTTTCTAACCACCCCTCCTCAGATCTCTGGGTCTGGGGCACGAAACGCCGAATAGGAAGAGGAAATAAGGTAAACGGGAGAAGACGGGCTTCTCCGACCGCCCGTAAACCCGCGGGCACCGCACCGCCGTCCTCGGCCGTCTGCTGGCGCTGATTAAGATGGAGGCCATGCCAGCTCGAGATGACAGCGCTGTGGGGCCGCGGCAGGAAGTGGCTGGCGCTCTGGAAGGCCTCCCAGAATGCCATCTGCTTTTTTTTTTTTGGTTTGTTGTCCTCCCCCCGCCCCGCACGCTCACGTCACCGAGGAAAAATGACAGCGAGGGGTGCGTCGAGTGATGTTCCTCCGTTCACCGCGTAAGGTCGGCAAAGATGTTTACGTGCATCTTCACAGGAGCATAACCCATGTTACACACACACACACACACACACACGATACAAGCAGTGACGCAAGCACAGACCGAGCCAAACGTGTGGTGAGCTGAGGTGTGCGAATTCACAGTGGCATATGGAGAAGCGAACCCGCCCCCCAGATCCCCACCATTTGCCAGGGTGGGGTTTGTTGGTGGAGGACCAGACAGCTTCCCTCCACCCCAGGCAACAAATAAACACTTCAACACACCCCGCCGCTCGGGGTCGAGGATAAAATTGAATTAGCGGCGGCGGAAGGCTTCGGCCACTGGCGGCTCTCTCCGCTCCGAGTCTCTGGACGCCGTGCTCTCATCAGCATTCCGCAGGGGATGGCCAGGTTGCAGACTACTTATCATCGGGCGGCGCTTCAAAGCGGAGCCGTGCGTACGGGAAACGCTCCCCGCAGATACAGCGCCGCTCCATCTTATCGCTCTCCCCCCGCGACGATCTGGATTCCGACCGCAGACGACCGAGAGAGAAAACGGCGGCGGCTGTATTTCAAGTCGAGCGCTCCGGCGATCGAGGGCCCCCGCAGTGCTACGGGGCGGGGACCGACCCAAACTCTACCGCACGATTAGGGACACACTCTTAGGAGTTCCTGTTTGAAAGGGAAGGGCTACCAGCTGGACTGAACAAGGAAAAGGGATAGAGTTAAAAAGCGGGATTTTTTTTTCCCCACGGACATACTGGGAGAAAGCCCAAGCTTGCGAAAACACAGAGAGCTTTGTCAACAATTAATCAACAAGCTGCGTGACAAGGAAAAATGACTAAACGCATCCGCGGCACAGTGATCTAATAAGGGAGGGAGGGAGAGCGGCGCGACGACGTCAGAGAGAAACATCGCACTAAATCTTGTCCTCATGATGTGATGTGTTAAAATAAGTCTCTCTCTCTCTCTCTCTCTCTCTCTCTCTCTCTCTCTCTCTCTCTCTCCCCCCCCCCCCCCCCCAAATTATTAAGTTGTTGGCGGTGAGGCGGTGATCCGCCAAGGATTTGTGTAAAGATGGGGGAAGCCACGCTCCAACCATGAACCGCCGCAGAGTTTCTGACAGCCGGCCAGTCAGCGGCCATCTGGAGGGTGGGGGGGGGAAGTGCACGAAAGCGTCTGCGGGACCACGGGTGCTCCGGGGGACGCGCGGAGTCGCAAAAAAGAAGAGAGCGATTGTTTTCTTGGAGAGCGCTTCTCCCCGGGGGGGGCCGAGCGGCGTCGGCCAGCGCGGCGCGCACACCTCCTTTTAAAGGATTACAGGATCACGGAGCAGGTGAGGAGGCCAGATTAAGTCGGGCGAGGAGAGAGGGAGAGAGAGAGAGAGAGAGAGAGAGAGAGAGAGAAGCGTCTGGCAGAATGAGTTCCGCGCATAGAGATGAAAGAGGTTGCGCGCGTGCGGATCTGCGCTGTGCTGCTCCGCCCTAATCCAAACTCGTTTCCCCCCTCAAAAAAAAAAAAAGACCCCCCCCGGCACCACTTTCTAATCGTCCCCTCATCTGTTTCTCTTATCGAAAATAAATAACTTGAGAGTGGTAATGCTACTCGTTCTTCTTGAAGGATGATTACGATGATGATGTACACTTGGCCTCGTTACTGCCAAGTAATTAGTCTAAGCTGCTTTGTAGAAAAATGCAGTCTAGATCACTACATGTTGGGGGGGGGGGGTGGAACTGAACGTTTTCAAAGCCTTGTTTCGACCGAAGCCGGGATCGGCGGGGGTCAAAGGTCTTTTTTGGACGCCGGACTCCTTATCGCCCAGAAACACGAGGAGTTGGTAGTTGCACGTGACGCATGTTTCCCAGGAAACGCAGACGGAGCCTCCGTGCAGGCTCTCCCACACCCTCCCGCCTCTCGCCCGTCCGTTATTCCTTTTCATCGAGGCCTCCGGTGCGACGCTTTGCCCAGATTCATAGAAAAAAAATATATATATCGTGTGCAGGAATTTGATTGGCACGGAATAAAAGTGGAGGGATGCCGGCACCAATGGAAGCAACGATAATCCAAATGAATTCCCGGAGTACGAACACGGGTGCTCTCACATAAAATAAGACCCTCAGGTAATACAATTCATCTGCAGTGGTGGTGCCGAAAAACAGGGTGTTTTACAGCCCCGGCATGGGAACGACTACTGTGTGCGGGTTCGATTTCAGGGGAGGTGCGGCCATTTTAATTTTAGACCTGAACACGGTATATTTAGTAAAGAAATGACACCCTGTGGCATAACAAAAAGGGTCGGTGCGAATTCATCTGCGCGGCCTCTTCACTCTTACGTCAGCTCCGTTTGTGATCACGCCAAGTCATTTATAATGGATTCCGCGTCGGCACGGAAAGGGTAATATCAAGAAAGAAAAGAAAACATAAAAACAAAATAAAATAAAAAATCCTCAGACGCATTACATGAAAGCCTGGGTTTCAGAAAACATCAAGGGACGCCGCGGTTTACCGGACGCGCGCTCGGGCAGTCGTCAAGGAACGCAAAAATGTTTTAACTGTGAAAGTAAATAATTCAGGTCAACATCTGTTTGAACACGAATTAAAACCGAAATGAAACGGTTGCCGTCCTCTCTCCCTCTCTCTCGCACACCTCCTCCCCCTACGTTTACTCTGGGATATACAGACGGACGATAAATTAAAGGAAAAACCCGGACAAACGGGCGGAGAAACGAATTAGGTTACGGATTACGAATGCAGATGCTTCCATACGGGAGTTCAAGCAATGAGCTTCTCATCATGCCCCGAGGCGCCCATCGGTGATCTGTGGGACGTTCCCAAATGGCCCGGGTCAATACGCCGCTAATGCCGGGTCAATATTCGGCGGCATCCCCCAGCGTCCCTGATGGCGGTTGAATGCCCTCCCAATGAATGGGAGGGCGCACGTGATTGTGGTTTCACTTTGACATATTTGATAATGTGGAAGTGATGGCTGTGCACTGTAAAAAAAAAAAAAAAAAAAGAGTATGATTTTTTTTTATTATTTATATTTTATTCCTGACTTTATTGCTACTAGCTTTTTATTTTTAATACTATGTTTATTGTTATGCACCAAAACGCCAAGGCAAATTCTTGTATGTGAGAGCCTACTTGGCGATAAACCTGATTCTGAATTTCTGCTACTTACTTAAAGGTGCAGTGTTAGAATTTACGGAACAGACTTAGCAGAAATGGAATATAATATTCACAAGCATGTTTTAATTAGTGTACAATACCACGAAAATAAGAATTGTGTTTTTGTTACCTTAGAGTGAGCTGTTCTTAACTGCATACTGTTGGGAGCGGGTACGCTTCCATGGAGGCCACCACTAGCTCTAGAGAGGGACCATTGCGAGTTTCGCGGCCACCACCTCCTCCACGGAGGCTGCTATGTTGGGCAAAGGACCTCTCTAGAGCCGGTGTCCGCTTTGTCCGTTCTGGGCTACTGTAGAAACATGGCGGTGCAACACGGCGGCCTCCGTGAAGCGTACCCGCTCCCTGTGAGGATAAAACCAGCTCATTCTAAGGTGACAAAAACACAATTCTTATTTTTATGGGATCATACGCCAATTAAAACAGACTTGTGAATATGATATTCCATTTCTGCCAAGTCTGTTCTGTTAACTCTACAGACTGCACCTTTAAAGCCCCCTTGGAGTACCTGGAAAATGAATTGTCACAAAGCTGAAAACGGGGCTGTTTTTCTCAGCTCCTGAAAAGCTGACTTTTTGGAGATGCGAGGCTCTCGCAGGACAGCGACACTACAAACATTTGATGATCTTATAGAATATGATGCATCGCTGTCGAATAAACTCCCCAACAGTGTATAAAGTAGCTGAAATGAGCACATTCTGTATACTCTATCGTTGCGTTTAGATTGTGAAAGGTTTGTTTGCCTCCCACAGGATCCCACTGTTGAAACACGATGAGAATCAAAAATCAAAACACACACGTCAAAACACTTTGTGTCTACCTCGATGAAAATCCTGAAAGCTTCATAAAGGAACTACTTGGTAAGTTGCAGCACACGGTATGAACCGTGGGCCAAAAGAAAAACTAATTTAATCTGGTATTATCAGCCGATATTAACATATTATTTTACATAAATCATAACATAACCAAACAATATTGACAAAGATCCCCTAACATTTTTTTGTTGATTATAATGAACTGTGACCAAGATGTGTGACATTTGTGGCCTCGCCACTTTTTTTTGGTCAGGGTCTCGTAAGAACTGTTGTCACTTAACACCAAGTGTATTTGCATGTTGTGCCGATTTGATTTGGCCAATGATGACAATGCGAGTTTAAATCTTTCAGTTCTCTAATTAAGAGTTGAAAGGATTACTTCATTCATCGGATTTGTCAGTTGGTCAAAGTAATTGGTAACTATTTTTGGCAATATTGTGCTTGTCATTTTTTTAACCAAAATACCAAACAATAATTCAGTTCCAGCTTTTCAAATATAAGGATTTGCTACTCTCTCTTTTATATCATCGTAATCGAGCGTCTTTGGGTTTTGGACTGTTAGTTGGACAAAAGACGACGCTTTGGGAAATTGTTACTTTTCCAAATTGTTACTGCTAATTTTATTATTGTGTGACAATTAATAGTCAATCGATTAAGAAAATGAAATTAATTCGAAATAAGATTGATACTGAAAATGAAACGTGGCAGGCCCAGTTCTCTTAAACAGATTTTCATTAATACCATGCTGTAATTCCATTTTGAGAATGTTGATCCTGTTGCAAGGAGAAAATAAATCAAGGTGCAGAGCCCAGGAGATGACTTGGTCGGCAGAAGAATGGAGCTGGAGGTGTGCGTAGACTGCAGTTAAACACTTGGAAACTGTTGACCATGGAAACAACTGGTGCAGCTTTGTGATGGGAGTTACTAGTACTTACAAAGTTGTGTGGTTGTTTATTATCTTGAGCAGTATTATATTCGATACAGCTTTTTTTGTTGTTGTTGATTTACCTTTAGTAGAAGAGTAAATCAAAGTTTTTGCAGAGAAGTCAGTCATCTCTCAAATGTGACCCACCGCAGTAAAACCCGCCTTCTCGCGCATTTCTAAAATGGCCAGGAGCAGCCAAATAAGTTGAAAAAACCTTTCTTGAAGGACAATTAGATTTTTCCAGATTCGTGTTCCCTTGTGTTTTTTTTTTTTTTTTTATCTCTCAACGTATTTTCAAAACCGAGTTTGATTTAAAAAAAGTAGAAAAATGTTAAACCGTGGAGTTAAATATTCCCGTTAGATTACATGGGGAAACGCAGTTGACTTAACGACACGCGGAACAGCGCTGAACAACACCGATCGTTAGTTTCCTTTAACGCGAGCGTCCAGGTGAAGATCATTCATGCATAGCCCATGTGACGTGAAGTCACAATGTGAAACCGTTTTGATAGAGTTCAACCTTTAAATCATACTACTTTTACACACACGTACGGAGACAACGTTGTGGAGGGGGCGTGTCACTGACGTCACTTCTGTAAACCAGACGAGGCTCCGGTTTCACTTGTCTGTGAAAACTCTGTGTTGTTATGGATCACGAGAAGCGGGTGGAGGAAGATCTAAATCATATCGCTGACCTTAATGTGACCAGTACGATAGATCGAAGTCAGTTTAAGCAGCGCATAGTGGACTTCATTTTCCGCGATGATAGTCAGTTCTCCAACAGCAACGCTGAATCTGATATTACTCTGGACTTGGAGAACATTTCAAACAGCGGATTTCAACCTGAATATGACGATGAAATGGAATATTTTCAAGAACCACCGGAGGAGACCAACGATACACCCGGAGAAATTGATGATGTGATGAAGTCCGTTGAGGTTGCTGATTTAAAAAATAAAATGAAATAATTCCAATTTTATAAAACATGTATGTTCTTACTGTTAAATAAAAGCTTTTTAAAAAAAACAAAACTAGTTGTGTGTTGTTGAGCTGTTCGACGTTCCCTCAAAACACAAGAGCAAAGCAGTGATTGGCCCATTCAGCAGTATGTTAATTAGCCACACCCTTGTCATTAACAAGTCATAGCTTTAAAAATATTTGCTTGAGTTGCACAAGTGACACCTTGTTTGGAAGCTCTGATTCTCCTCTTTTAAATGGTTCGTGGAAAAAAAAGTCAAAAGCCGCCAAATGACCCTAAAGTATGCGGTGGGTCACAAATGTGCTAAATATTTGTTGTTTTTTCAGTTGAGAGAGTTCGGTTCAGTTTTTTTTGTTTTTTTGTTGTGGAAATGTAACATCTTTGCGTTATTAGATGGTTTGTCCTGGAAAAAAAATCCAAGTAATTTGAAGACATCACCTCTGACTCTAGTAATTGTTGACATTTTTTATATGTTACCATGTTTGACATGTTAAAGACCAAGTTATTCAGGCGTGGGATGAGTGCACTTTAAAGGGTATTTCATTGAATCACTGTTATGTGCATTTGTCTTTTTTTGTGGGGGGGGGGGGGGCGGTTTTTGCAGTTTGATAAGTCATTATTTGTACATATTTGTCCTTATTGTATTTTCTCTTTCATTTATTATTTATTGAATGTTTAAAGTGTAAACTGCTAAGCAGTTGGAGTGAGTAGTTGTTCAAAAAAGTCTATACTTCTCGGGGTTTGTTTGTTTGGCACTTGATTCACTGTTTCATGTCCCAAAGATGTCTGTCCGACCAGAATATACATTTTTTCAAGTCAGGTTAAGTGAATTGACTTAAAGTGCCTGTAAAGTGAATTCATTGATTTGTTTGGATAATGTTTGAGTAATTGCTGAAAACATGTGAAAAGACTGAACGATGTAGTACTGAATTGTGGAGTTAGACCGTTAAACTGTCTCCCACCATTTTTGTGGTCCGGATTTTTGGGGCGGGGCTAAATCAGGACCCGATGACATAGAGCAGTCATACTTGGCATGGCCCCGTCCCAAACACTATATAAACACCGGAAACGTGCTTCAGTGGTGAAATACATTAAGACATTAAGACATTTCACTGCATATATTTATGAATGTATGTATATTTATGTGACAAATAAACTTCTTGAAAGAAAAAAAATAAGCTAAGCTATTAGCCCGGAGTTTGGGATAAAACGCTGTTTTAGGATTAAACACCTGGAGTAAAAGGCGTCTTCAAGGGGACGGTGAACTTCTGCCAACCCGATCCCGTGGGTGACTCCACCCCCAGCAGCCCCTGGCATTGCGCCTACGATGTTGCACAGCGGAGATTTTCCGCTCCCCCCTCATGACATGACATTGCGTCATGTCAATCAACAAAACCCTACAACATAAATACATCTTATTTGTGTTTAGTAAATTTAAGATAACTATATGATGCAGCATTTAATTTGGTGGTTGACAGTAGTTGACGGTTTGGTGAGGTTTTTCTTAAAAGCTAGTTTCGTGGGACTGGTTGACATAACTAAATAACGTAAATGTCACATTTTATTTCTTAGAGTGCATTTAGAGAAAGAAAATGCATTTATTTAGACAGTTTATTAACATGTTTGAATTAAAAAAAAATAAAAAATTGGTTTTTTTTTGCAACACTCCTGACAGACAAGTTAACTTGGGCTTTTGCAAAGTAAAATAAAACATGTTTTTCTTTATGTTTTAAATGTAAATGGGCTTAGATTTAGATTAAGCTTTTCTTTATCAATTTTAAAGATAATTATGTTTTTTAGAGGTGTATGACTCTATTCTAACAATTAATATACGTTAAAAGTAAAAGATTTCATGGAATTCTTGGGAGATTTCTTGTAAAATTACAGTAATAGATGTTAATTATGGTAAAGATAATTACCGCTTTTTTACAGTTTCTCTGTTTTAGTCGTACTTTCCTTCTTTCTTTATTATACTTTTTTGTTTTTAACAGAAATTTTCTGGTGTCCAATGTTGGCCACCATTGACGACGTCAGGACGTGATTCATGTCGCAATCAAAAGAAACAAACGGAACTCCCGGACGCTTGGTGACGCATTGCCCCGCGTTCCATTTTGCTCAGCTTGTTTTGCCATCCTACTCCGGGCATTATCGAGCGCCATCTACGTCTAGCCTCACTTTGAATCCATTACGGTGCCACTCTCTCTTTTTATTGGCGTTCGGATGAGTTGCAATCCTTTCCCAGCATGCCCGCCCTACCTCCCCCTTCCGCCTGTACTTTACTTCCAGGCAACCTATCGGAAAGTGAAACATCAGTGTCTTCTTCTTCTGGCGTGTGGATGGACGGTGGGGTAGACACACACACACACACACACACACACACACACACACACACACACACACACACACACACACACACACACACACACACACACACACACACACACACACACACACACACACACACACACACACGTTTCATCCAAGTAGGCTTTGAACCCCTTGAAACCTGCCTGAGAATAACACCAAAATCAATCCCTGTGAAGGATAAAACGCACTTAAGAAACTCATGGCTTTCTGCAGTCCAGCCCCAGCCCCATCACCAAACCACACACACACACACACACACACACACACACACGCAGGCGCACACACACACACACACACTTGCTGGGACCCGGCGTTAAAAGCATCCCAGGGCTCAACACTATCTTTTAAAAGTGGTTGCCAGGCTGGCAACCAGGCATCAGCTTCTGGTTGCCGAAACTGAAAATATGGTTGCCATTTTTATCACCTTATATTTGGAGTAATTAAGATACTATGCAGTTATACGTCAGCTAAATAATGAAAATGTGCCATAAAATAATGTTTAAAAGCTCAATTACAGTAACCAAAGAAAATTCTTTGTAGTTACAGTTTTATCTGATACTTTACGGAATTTGAATCTTCAGAGGGGAGGAAACGTCAAGACGGACCAGAGCTGTGATTACACAAACTCCTCTGGTCACACTTGGCCTGATCACGCTTAGCCTGCGTCTGTCTCTCTCTCTTACACCCACATGTATATGTTCACTACAGACAATAAGAATCTCAACCGTCCTGTATGTCGCCTCATTGTTGACAGTGGTAAATTCTAATTTGCGTCTTTCCATACGAGCCATGCTCATTATTAATGCTATCTGTCTACAAAGACAACAGCTGGTATTATTGTAACAGCTATACATCGACAAATCTGACCAAATTTACTCGAAAAAAAGACTAAAACTAAAGACATTTCCTGTATATATTTTTTTAATTTTATTTAAGTTTGTTTTAGAAGTACACAAAATTGTTTCAGTTAGTTTTCTCCCCCCCTGACACCTCGTTTTAGTTTTAAGTTTAGCTGCAGTTAAACTGTACAGGGACGCAAACACATGTATGGTGAAAAAAAAAAAAAAAAGGTCTGAAATTTATTCATGGGGGTAGCTGACAGTTTCCACAACAAATGTATTCATTTTGGGATGCAAATTTTGCGCTTTGCTGTCCCTATTTTTTGTGTTAGAAAGTGGTTGCCAAACGGGGTAACCAGAAGTCACAAAATGGATGCCAATTGACTCGATCTGGTTGCAGAGGGTAACCGGGCAACCCTTACTGTTACCCTGCCATCCTAAAAAAAAAAAAAAAAATCCCCCGCCGCCAAACGTAGTGAAATCGCACATTCCCACGTGTTGAAAACACAAGGACGCAAAGAAAGCAGTTAATGCAGCCTCCATTTTGTGTGTCACGGCTACTCGGAGATAGATGGAGAGCAGAGCGAGGGAGGGAATGAATAAAGGGAGCAAGCGAGAGAGAGGGAGGGAGAGTACACAGAGACCGAGTCTCACTCGGATGCCGCTGGGAAATATGGTTCGGCTCCCGATTCTCTCTCTTTCTCACATTTTCATTTCTTTACAGGAGAGTCGGGGATAGAGAGAGGTGAGTCAGAGGCGCCGGAGAAGTACAGGACTTTAACGCATCTGCAACTCTGTGCGTGCGCGCGCGGGCACACACACACACACACACACACACACACACACACACACACACACACACACACACACACACAACATCAAAAAGCCATGTATCCGCAGAACCTTTTGGCACCTCGGCAGGAACGCCATCAAAATGTTGAAATATTTACAGACCCTCTTTCAAAGGACCCGTGGAAGTGTTCCCCGTTAGCCGGGGAAACATTGCGCCCGGTGCTATCCGAGTTCAAACGTCCTTGTTTTTTCCACCCTCCTTTTTTATGCGAGTATCCGGACACATGTTTTCACACATTTCATCCTGCCGCATTATCACCTTTATCTCTGGTGAGCGGCCCGCATTAGATAAGCATCATTGCATTTAGCGCATTTGTGTGTGTGTAAGTGGTTGTGTGTGTACATTTGGGGCGTATATGCGTGTGTTGTCAACGCTGCATCGGCTGGCTTCGCTCCCTGTGCCAAGCACCAGCCAGCTGTCACTGTCAGCCCACACCCACAGACACACACACACACACACACACACACACACACAGCGCTAAATAAAAGAGGGATATTTTCTTCCGCACATACACCCACACACTCATTCACACACCCAGAATGTGACCCCCTTACTCACCAGATGTGTACAACGGCAACCAATGACAGGCCGCTCTCCAGGGCGACCCGGATGATATGCATGGATGGAGCCGCGACATTCTGGAAGCGGCAGCCAAACACGGTTAAACTTTGAAGAGGGACCTTTTCTTTTTTTCCCCCCCATTCTGGAGGAAGTATAGAGGAGTGCACAGCTGTTATAATGCATCTGTGTCTTGTGATGAGAGAGAGAGAGAGAGAGAGAGAGAGAGAGCGGGAGGGAGAGCGAGAGAGGTGGCCGAGCTTTGCTCTCAGGCCATCGAGGCTCGACGAGGCGGAGGTCCCTTTAACGTGACAACGTCGACCCTTCGGCGGCGGGGAAACAGGACACGTAGGGCACCCCCACTCTGCCCCGCCCGCCACTTATGGGACGCGGGGAAAGGAAAGTGAAAAAGAAGGAGAGCGGCGGAGACGTCGTGCGCGCCCACGCTGGACGACGCGTACAAGTTGCGTTTTTTTCCCCCAGCCATCGCGCTTACGCAGCGGCATCCCACGCAGCTGGACGCGAGGAATCAAAAATCCCAAATGCAATTGTTGCTTTGGCTTTTTCTCCAGCCTTGGGGAGAGATGGGGGGGCGGGGGGAGGGGAGGATTCCCCCCCCTCTTGTTCTCTCGCTCCCCTCGACTCTGTGGGGTGGGCCTCCATTGTGGCAGATCGCGGATTAGTCTCTTAGCGGGGATTATGGAGTGGGTAGTAAAGATGATTAAAGACTCCTCCAATGTCGTGCCTTAGGGCGACGAACAGCAAGAGAGAGAGAGAGGAAAAGGTATTTGGAGAGAGAGAGAGAGCTGGATGGAGAGAGGAATGTTGAAAGAAAGAGATGGAAACCTTGAAGGTTTTTCAATGCCCGCCACTCTGCCGCTCCTAGTGCTCGCCTGACATTTGCTCTTTAAAGCTGATTTAATTTAGGAAAGAAACACAGTGATTCAATGCCGTTCCTTACAAGCCCTCCCCGAACGCGCTCTCTATTTCGCTTCAACTTCCGCTGTCACCTCTCTCCTCTACATTTCAGACGGGGAGCGTTGGTGAATCGAGAATCACCGTCAGTAACCGGCGTTCCCGGTCGGGAGGTGTGCGCGGTCAGTCTGCAGACGCCGAAGAATAGTTTCTCCTGCGTCATTTTTTTTAGTAACCCGTGGCCTCCTCCCGCGAACTCGGAACTCGTGGAATCGGCGGCTTTTTGCCTTTTGAAAGAGCTTTCAGACCAAGTGTGTGTGTCAGAGAGTGTTTGCATGCTAGAGAAAGAACAGATAGAGACTGAATGAAACCTCATTTGTATGCTGGGCTTCCAGTCCACCACAAGATTGATTTTAGCTCGCTCTCGCTCTCTCTCTCTCTCTGATTTCCATTCAGTTGTACACAGAATGGTAACAGTGCCATGTTTCCCTCGCCTCCAAATGTGACGCACTGCGCGGCTGGACCTCACGCAAAGGAAAGTGAATCGGTGCGCGCACAGGGAAAACTGGAATCTGTCGATCAATTAATGACAAAAAAAATAGCTGAACAGCTTTGAGTCCATTTGGGTCTCTCCCGCCCCGTCACACGTCACCGCGCTTTAGGTGCGACGCTGGCTCAGCGTTTTCAGGGAGGAGCAATGATAAACGATGAGCAAACTGTGATCAAGTGCGGGGTCCATTTCATGGTGAATTTTCAATGGCAATCGATGGCACCTGATTGTTCTCGCGGAGAACCCCCCACGCTCCCCCCCCGGGCTCCGAGCCACGGCCAGCTCCGCCCCAAGCCGGCCTTCCAAACTGGAGGTCTCCGCCGCCGACGGACCGGTGCGCAATCCAGCCGATACTCCCTGCTGCTTCTACTGTAGTCGTTGTTTGTTTGAGTTGCTGTCTCCTCTCCTCTTTTGCTCCCAATCACACTGGCACCGTGACACGCCCCTTTTCCGACATGTTCGTCGCGTCAAACGTGACGCACCAAAAAAAAAAAACAAACAAAAAAAACCTGAATTTCTCCTGGCGTCAATCGCATTAAATTAGCAGGTTTACCCGGGGTTTAAGAAACCCCGCAAATTTTGGTGTAAAAGATCAAACCCCGATAATACATTCAGTGTGTTCTCAATGTGTCACAGGTGATGCACATAACAGCCTCTCCCCGTTCCTTCATGGCACATGTGGATGCGTAGCTCAGTTCACGGCTCTAATTTTCCTTCACCTTTGCAATTCCTCCCCGAGTATCTGAACTGTTTTCCCCTCCCTCCCCGTCACCCTTCCCTCACCCCTGCCGCCGATGTGACACGATAAGGCGCTGTCGACATTCCGCGGCGGCGGTGGCGGCGTGTGATTTTTGATAACAACTAATTGATCTCATAATCCACTGAGCCAGCTCATTGGGCGTAATTAGACGGTTGGATGTTCCGCCGACTAATTGGGCTTGGCAACGTTTTTGAGGCTTTTTTTTTTTTTTTTTTTTTTTTTCCCCTTCTCCCCGGCTGCGGGATGTTCTTGTCCGTTTCCTATTATTTTCCGATCGCAATCGCAGGCCGCCGTTGGAGTTCAAGGGCGGCCGCCAGTCGAGACGGTCCGCTCCGTCTCGTTGCTCAAGCCTGGTGCGGGTGACACGTAATTGCGCTGATAAAGTAACAAAGTGCTTCCGTGCGTGCGTGCGTGCGACTGGATCAAAGTCGGCCGAAAGACGACGCCTGAAACGGCCTCACGGTGCCGTGAGATACATCTTTAGCGTATTCGGCGGGCCTCTGGCTAATTCAGGAGCGATACTATAATGGGGCAAACATCTGCAGGCGCCGGCTGGACTCACGGAGCGGGGATCCCAAAAAAAAAAAAAAAACAGACGACGGCAGTATTATAGAAGCAGCACCAGCCAGTCGTTCACCAAATCGAGCGTCGGCTGTTAGCACGCGGCGGATCAGCATCAGAGCAGTGGCAACAAGCTCGTTGGGTTTTGTGGCTTCCCATCAGGTCGTACCCGGCATGTGACATGTCCCCAGGCCCGTTTGGGGAAAAAGAAAAAATAAAAAAAAATAAATGAAGGCCTCATCCGGTGCCTGGCATACGCCATTACACTCTGGATTGTCCTCTGTGTCCCTGCCTCATTACTCCTTATTTATTTTTAAAAGGGGAAAGTGCCTTATTACAATTAGTCTATTTAGAGGCCAATCTGTCACACTGGTTAGCGTCAACTCCCCCCGCCCCGCCTCTGCAGCATTTTCCAGAAACTTACTTGTGTCCTCGGTACACTGGCGCCAAAAAGATAAAATGTCGACACGTATCGGGAAATGTATTTCACATAAAGCGCGAGAGGATGGGAGGGGAGGCAGCTGGTAATATTGAGCGAGACGACCGGGGCGGCAGCGCGCCGGGGAAGCGAGCTGGGCCGAGAGGGCGACAGAGTGATCCAATTATTCCTGTTGGTTTTGTTAAAATTTCAGATGGGGGGGAGGAATTTAGAGCCTCGATCCGAACGGCCGGTGCTGATGGAGGCTGGGGTTGCACTTCCGCCTGGGGTGGGTCTTCGCAGGGTAACACTGTTCACCGAGTTTCTTCCCTAATTGTCGATGCACTGGCTTTTCTAACCTTAAAAGGCATCACGGTCGAGTGTCATGAGCCTCGGAGGAACCGCGCTCCAATCACCCCACCCCCTCTCTGTCAATTATCCATCTTTCTGTCTGTCTTTCAGCCGTTCCCCGTGTCTCCAAAACCCTGTCTCCTGCTTTGTCGTCATCTGAGAGGGAGAAACAATCAAGAGAAGACATGGGGGAGGAGGAGGAGGAGGAGGGGAAGACATGGAGGAGGAGGAGGGAAAGGCATGTTGGAGAAGGAGGAGGGGAAGACATGGGGGGGGGGGGGGGCAGACATGGGGGAGGAGCGGGGAAGGCATGGGGGAGGAGGAGGAGGAGGGGAAGGCATGGTGGGGGAGGAGGAGGAGGGGAAGGCATGGTGGGGGAGGAGGAGGAGGGTGTTGAGGGGCGGGACCACTCATCCCGTCTAAATCCCGCCAGGTGATCTCTGCAGCCCTTTCCCACGGCAACTTGGCCGGAGATGCTCAGGCAGAGAGGGTGTGGTGAGCGCGCGCGTGTGTGTGTGTGTGTGTGTGAAAGAGAGATTACTTGCCCATATAGTGCCGACTCCGAAGCATTGATGGAATTAAGCACGATTCTCAAGAACTACACAGAGGGAAAAAAAACAAAAAAACTACAACCTTCGTTTACAACTGTTTTACGTTACGACGCTATCATCTTTCCACAGTTTAGCATCTATCTACCCATCCATCTATCTAACTATCCATCCATCTACCCATCTATCTATCCATCTAACCATCCATCTATCTACCCATCCAACTATCGTCTATCCATCGATCTATCTGTTCATCCATCATCTACCCATCTAACTATCCACCCATCCATCTCCCAATCGAACTACCCACCCATCCATCTACCCATCTAACTATCCACCCATCCATCTCCCAATCTAACTATCCACCCATCCATCTCCCAATCTAACTACCCACCCATCCATCTACCCATCTAATTATCCACCCATCCATCTACCCATCTAACTATCCATCCATCCATCTACCCATCTATCAATCTATCATCTATACACCCATCTAACTATCCATCCATATATCTATCCATCCATCTACACATCTAACTATCCATCCATCCATCTGCCCATCAATCTACCCATCTAACTATCCATCCATCATCTACCCATCTATCTATCTATCAATCAATCAATCAACCCATCTATACACCCATCTAACTATCCATCCATCTACCCATCTATCTATCTATCAATCTATCCATCTATACACCGATCTAACTATCCATCCATATATCTATCAATCCATCTACCCATCAATCTACCCATATATCCATCTACCCATCTATCTATCAATCTACCCATCTAACTATCCATTTATATATCTGTCCATCCATCGACCCATCAATCTGCCCATCAAACTATACATCCATCCATCAATCTACCCATCTAACTACCCATCTATCTATTTATCTATCAATCTATACACCGATCTAACTATCCATCCATCATCTACCCATCTATCTATCAATCAATCCATCTATCTACCCATCTAACTATCCATCCATATATCTATCCATCCATCTACCCATCTAACTATCCATCATCCATCTACCCATCTATCTATCTATCTATCCATCCATCCATCCATCCATCTACCCATCTAACTATCCATCCACCCAGCCATCCATCCACCCATCTATCTATCAATCTACCCACCTATACATCGATCTTACTATCCATTCATCCATCTTACTATATATCCATCAAATCTATTCATCAATCCATCCATCTATCACCCACGGAAAGCTAGAAAGTTAACCCTGGAGGACCCCAGTGACTGATGTCCTGTTTATGTTATGCATGAGCTCGTCCTACTGGTGTGATCAGAATCTTTTTTTTTTTTTTAAGAGCAGCAAGTTTCATGCATGGTCACGCAGAGCCTCTAAAACACAGTGGGAGAAGGGCAACATTTAAGTTTTGTACAGCACAATATTATGTTAACCAAAATCCCAGACAATTTCTCGTCTGACACACGGCGGTATTGATATTAGACCAACAAATCCCTGGGCTCTACCACTGAACCATGCACAAACACGCTCACACCGCAGACACACAAAGAAGGGATCACGCCGCCCAAGCAAGGCTGGGAAACCTTAAAAATATTTTTCTTTTTATCTCATTCTCTCCCTTTCAATATAAATTGACTGGCTTGGAGTTGTGTGTATGAAAGGATAGGGTTGACATTTTTCAACCCGGGCCTTATTAAAATGTTGGTTCCCATCATTTATAACTGTGCATAGCACAACCTCGCCGAACACTCTACTATTGAGATTTAATGTTTTTTATTTAGGTTTAGAACTTGTTGGGCTGTGTTTAAGCACAGTGAGAAGCTGCAGCACATTGGTAGGTTACTTATAAATATTATAAAGGATGGGAATAAACATTTTAATATGTCCCGGGTTGAAAAATAGCGAATCTATTCCTTAGGGTTATTCAGCTAGCAAAAAAAATTTTGTTTTTTTAAATTTAACTCATCTTTTTTTTAATGTAGTTTATTTCTTCAGTTTTTGCCATTATCCTTTTGCAGTGCAGCGCTCGGAGAACTAATTTTCTGACTTTTCCTCCGTCCCTGTGTCATTTGGGCTGCAGAATGTTTCTTCTCCCAGACCGCTAAAACGGCTCTAATTGATCATAAAATCTTAATTAGCTCCACGTCCCTCTGTCCATCCATGTCTGTTTGGCGGCGCGGAGAAGAGTGTTTCGCGATCGCTTATTTATTACGTTCTTAATTGCAATTTCACAGTGAATGCTCATGACATTTAGGGACCTTGCAGCAGTGGGCTGATTTGAAGGAGAGGAAGGGCCGTGAATCCACTGTGCATGAGTTAAACTGTCACAGGCGCACGCATATATACAAATGCGGGAATAGCGAACAGGAGCACAAACGGATGCATATGTGGATCTACGCACAGTGCGCGTCCGCACGGACGCCGAGCGTTGCCAAACAGCCTCGCGTCGGCTGCCGCAGCAGTAATGAGAACGTATCCCAGCATGCCTATTCTGCAGATCAGCCTGCGAGAGCATATGGCATGAAGAATATCACGGCTGATGTTTCCCCAACGCACCAACCAAAAAAAACCAAACACCCATAATATCCCCCCCATCTTCCAATACGTAGAGAACAAAGGGAGAGGAAAAACAAACAAACAAACAAACAAAAAAAAAAAAGACACTCAGGGACGCAAATCACAGTCGATCAATACAACACGGAAGCCGGCGTCGCCAACAATAATGGGCGTATTCACCGGACGCTCATCGGGCGAGCAGTGGAATCTCATACATAACGATAGCTGTACGCTGAGCCGGGATCGTGGCTCCAAAAGCTTCCGCTGCTTATCTAATCCCTCAAGGACAGGGGGGGAGAGATGCACATATGCGAGGAATGTACATTAACACAATGTGCAGGAACGCAAACACCGCCCCGTCCAATTAGACTCATGTGGGCTCGCACGGATGCACTACTCGCTCCCTCTGATTGTTCCGATCGTTCGGCCTGTTCCCGCCGGCGCGTGCGTCCGTTACGTAAGCGTCACGATGTGGCTTAAAGGTGGAACGTAACAAGGAGCCCGACGGGAAAACTCCAGATCTGCACGTTGACATATGTGTGAGACCTCGTAGCCCCCTGCCCCCCCCCCTTTTTTAAATTCTGCGACATATGGAGGATATCATTAGCGTTTCTCTCATTTCTTGATGGAGATCTGACTGGGAATTTCCCAGAATCCACTGGCAGCGGTGCCAGGCGTGATTTCCAAATCTACCACTGGAAATTAGAACAACATCATTTAAGACAGATAAATGTACGGGCATAAATAAAGTAACAATAAAGAGATAAATTGAGAGGGAGACAGATAGATTTCAAGTGGAGGTTCTGGCGTCCACCGGGGGCGCCGTTAACAATTTTCTCCCCAAGCCGGCTCAAACGCCTCCGTAAGCGCTCCTGCCCCCGGCAACAAATCCAAAAGCCGCCATGTTGACACTGCGGTGACACAGATTTATTTTGTTATTTATTTATTAAATACTACGTGATAAAAAAAACAAAAAACCTCCCCACCTCTATCCAGACAGCAGTGTTAATCTGATCGTTTCAAGGGTATTGCAGGCCCAAAATACCCGGCCCCCTCCACCCCCTCCCCACCCCACCTCACCCCATGTAGAGGTTTCACCAGCACTGGAGCATCTGCCGTCTCATCCATTTTGGTTGGTGAGGGGAGGGGGGGAAAGAGAGAGAGAGAGAGAGAGGGAGGTTGTTGGATTTTATGACACACCCTATCTGCTTTGGGAAATGAGGAGAAGGGTGCGTGTGTGCGTGCGTGTGTGCGTGTGTGTGGGTGTGGGTGGGTGGTGTTTGCAGATTGATTCGGTCGTTTCGTCCCGCGCCTCATCACACCTCGCCTATCCCCGCCAACGCATGAATAACCCACTGGGTCGTTTAGTGGCGGCAAATTGATAGACAGAGACATCACCACCGATGGCTGCGGCGGCTGCTCCTTCCTCCCAAGATCCAAATCTCCGTGTTGGGCCGGGTGGGGGTTGATGGGGGGTTCCGACAGCTCCCCTTGGAGATTAAAAGACCCTAAGGATGGACCTGGTTCATTTACTAGCCCACCGAAACAAGTAGGGGAGGGGGGCCAAACCGAGTCGCGCTGTGATCAAGCGGTGGCAAAGCCGCGATTAAATTTTGACCTCAAAAAAACAGTTTGGTAAATACACAGGATATTGGTTTTCCATATCAAGCGCGCTGAGAGCGACAGGGGCAACGTGACTTCGCTCGTGTCGTTTCCGCTCGCTGCCTTTGGTGAGTGCGAGTTGTTTTGTTTTTCATCATAGGATTACTTTCAGGAGTGTGTGTGTGTGTGTGTGTGTGTGTGTGTGTGTGTGTCTCTCGCTCGTCCATTTCCCACACTGTCATTTCTAGGTGGAGCGCTGACAGTGTCACCAGTTGCAGGTTTGGGGGTCGCCAAAAACAAGTGCACGATGAGAGGAGGAAGAGGAGCAGATGAGGAGAGGTGGAGTGTGTGTGTGTGTGTGTGTGTGTGTGTTTGTGTGTGTGTGCTTGGCAGCTGGTGCGGCAAGGGATGAGACATCTGCCTGGCAGGAGAGATGACAGAGCCAAGCCAACTTGACGGAGGACAGGGGCAGCTGCGAGAAAGGAGAGGCGGCACGAGGGGGGAAGAGAGCGAGAGAGAGAGACATATAGAGAGTAAAAGGGAGAGGGAGGAAGAGGTGGGAGAAGTGGAAGCGACGCCATACCGCCATCCCGAGTCGCACTCCCGTCCGTCAAAGATGACAATGACGGGGGTCCGGGCTCGCAACGGCGGCGGTCTTACGAGGATCAGCGTCTGATAAGAGTTGACCTGCGACTGTACCCGCTGAAAAGATTATCCTCCCTATTTTAAAGGATTGCTAACGATTCCCTGCAGATATCATCTGCCCCCGCCCGCAGCTTCGATCGGCGGCTGGCTTTTGCGGTCGCTGAAGTGACCTCAACCGTCTGGCGGGTTTTATTCCGTGCGACAGGCCGAACAACAGCGTACGCTCGGGTGTCCTTCCGAGCCTTATCTCGCTCAGTCAACTCGGATCACCAGCACGATGACACCAGTGCTGTCTATCTATCACTAACGATTGAGGGAGGTGTTGAGAATTGGGAATATTTGGCCAAACAAAGTCCACATCAGTGAGTATGGGAGGAGCACCGCCCGTGGGCGAATGCGGATGGGAGTTGAAAGAGATTGCTGGACCTCTCTTGAAGCATAGGGCTGGATGTGTAGCGGGAATTAACTCTGCACATACATGCAAGACGTGCTCAATGAATCACGGAGCCAGAATGTGCAGTCCACAAAATGTAAAATCAGGGGGTAAGGGAATCACCGTACGCAGCATTTCATAATCCATAACTCTTTTACAACCGCAACATATTAGCATCATCATTAATCTCTTCCTTAATTACAAGAAGCACACAACTGAGGCCTTCCTGATTAATCGGTAAAGGCTTTAATTTGTTCCACCGCTCCCCTTCCCCCACTTCTTCTTGATCTCCTGACTGCCTGTATGCGTCTCTCTCTCTCTGTTCATTGGGAGTGATGGGCTAGTGGTTTTATTTGCGCCAGCAGAGCAGAAGACAGAAGCCATTTTGCTTGGCGGAGCAGATCTTAGGGCGTAATTACACCGGCTGATTGGTAAATTAGATTAGAGGTGTGTAGATGCATCCTGTGTGTGTGTGTGTGTGTGTGTGTGTGTGTGTGTGTGTGTGTGTGTGGGGGGGGGCGCATCCACAGCGGCGGACTGAGCTACAGACCTGCCTTCTTGCCTCTCTACAGCCGCTTACCTCCCTCACTAAGTATCTGAAGATATAAAGAAGTCATGAGGTGTGATGTCATTTCATACAAATACACCAATTGTGATCCATTTGTATGTAATGTCAATAAGACGGCGAGGTAAGTAGGCGGCACATTGTGGCCTAACTCTGACAATCACTCTCAAGAATCAAACTGAAAATTTGACTAGGAGTACCTTGGAGTGGGACATGAAATGTATTTATGAAGCCTCCTCTACTCACTTTCAGCAAGTAGGACTTGAATGAAAGATACTGAAAGAAATCACCGTTACACCATAGTCTGAGCTGTAAAAGGGAAATCCTTATGACCTCTTGAACATATTACAGAACATATTACATAGTAATACAAACATGATTCTGATGTCAATTCGCTGCAGTCACTGAGAGATCGTACGGTGTCATTTGCCTTCTCCACATTGCCTGTGAGGACCTTAAATCATCGCGTGCGTCTTCTCAGTTGCCCAAAAGCGTCAAGTTACGAGAGCCTTTGTTTCTGTAGGACGTTCATGGGATCTTCCAGTAACTTCCCCATACAAGATTGATCACAAAACTGGTTCCAAGGCAAATATATTGCATTTTATCGATATATTTGTTCACCTGCTCTTTGTTCACTTTGCTCCTCCACTCTTTGGTCGATGGGTTTGCCATCGCGCGGAGACTCCAATGTCGGTCCTCCCAGTCACTGCGTGGTGGGTCCAGCTCTGCTCTACTGTTAGAATGACTGAATCGATATCCATCTTTTGCCAGAGTGAAGGCATCTCTTCAGGTTGTATCTGGGCCCTACCTGCAATGACCCCATCCCGCTTCTACCCTTAAAGAAGCTTAAATGTCTGTGCGGGTGTATGCTTTGTCTTTTGTCGGTGATTTGACTACGTTAATGTCAAGTACTTGAAGGCTTTGCTGACGAGGACTGTGATCAACAGTCGGTTCAACCACTTATTGCAAGTCACTTCCAATAATTATGTAAACTTACTTTCTTCCTTTTTCTTTGGGCTGCTCCCGTTAAGGGTCGCCACAGCGGATCATCTGACTCCAATGCCTTCGGTTCTGCGCATCTTCCTCCCTTATGTAAACTACTACAGTAATAATCAAGTCTGTCATGCACTGGAGTAGGGCCACAGCCGCAAAATGAGGGTGCCCATTTTTAATCCAGTAGATCATTGTGTGGATCTGCGACGGGTTTGATCTGGAGACACGACCACTCGCAGCGGAGCAGCACCAGTCAGACCAGATTTGCAGCTTCCGGGGTTGGTTGCTATGGGGGTTTAACAAACGTTCTCACACCACGTACAGCTGCACTTGCCCTCGCCGCCACTTCTCTCTCCCCTTTGCCTTGAACTGTAGCAGGATACGCAGTCAGTCGCAGCCTTCATCAATATGGCCGACCACCCACTTACACTATGGCGTGTTTGCGCTCCTTCTACCTCACCCACTTTTGATGGGAATGGCTCCTTGGGGGGACTTGTTGGCATTTATCTTCCTACTGAGCTGCTCCATCTGCCTACATCCATCCCACCCCGGCACCAATCTCCCTCAACCATTCTCCCTATCTCTCCATCCATCTCCTCTCCCTTCCCATGGCCTAGGGAGGACAGAGAGGCGGGAAACAGAAAGAGAAGGACAGAGACAGACAGAAGGAGACAAGGGAAGAGAGAGAGAGAGAGAGAGAGAGAGAGACGGGGGGGTCGACATAGATCACAAGGGACATTCAGCCTGTCAGATCCACTCATCATTCTTTTCTGTCTTTTTTTTTCTTTTCAGGAAGGAGATGAGGGAAGGGCGGCGCAGCTGTTCCTCCGCTTACACCTGGGCACATCAAAAAGACGCCCAGATGTTTGACACCATGGAGCCTGCATGTGCGTTTGCATGCCGAAGCGCACGCATCATTGTCTGACATGATGCCCCCCCCCGCCCCCCCATCACCGCCGCCCTACAAACACACGATGCTTCCGCGTGCACACACACAGAAACGCACGCCCCTTGCTAAGTAGCGGGTCTTAGGAACATTATCCACTAGTCTTGAAACCCCCATAGCACTTGACACTTCCCCACCCATCCCTGTCTGCTCCCATACTCCACCTGCAGCAGCAGCTGTTGAGAGATCACAGATAATTTCCTCCTTCTCTTCCTTGTTGTAACAGTAAACATTTTTTTTTTTTTTTGAACAAACTTGTCGTTTTTGTCTTCTCTCTGTGGGCAGGCGTCTCCCAATCTTCATGAAAACCACTGGCAGCCAACGCTACTGCAGGGACAATGGCAGCCCGTTGCTCAGTAAATGGCCCTGATCTGCTGTTTTAACAGGCGTCCAGATGGCTCAGTTGATTAGAAATATAATGCTGGCCTATTCTAACATGGTGGGCGTTTATACACACACAGCATCCAAAAGATCCATTTTGTTTTAATGTAATTGCGCTGTAATTCCCAGGTATAATATGCAGGTTGGCGTCTCCTTGTGAAATTATATCACAATGAAACAAACAGCTAACACACCGTCTCATGAAATCCTTTTATTTGATCGCATTTGATTGTATAACGCCACAGTCTTTATGGCCCATGCCAAGAAAGTCAAATGGCCGAGACTGGTAAAGCACGGTGCAGCAGCAACGCCGTACCTGTTGCTGGTCGTCTCCAGCTTCTGCTCGGGCCTCCACCAGGGGGAGTGTTGGGATTGAAAAACTCTGACATGACCCACCAGCATTTGTGCATACGAACACCCCTTTGAAGGTACACATACACACAATCACAAACACAGGCAGCCCCTCATCCACACCCACCCATACACCCACACCCACACACACACACACACACACACACACCTCTGGCAGGCTGATGCAAAGGTAGCTCAACTCCCCCCCCCCCCCACTCCTTTTTTTTTTTTCCTTCCAGTAGAGACGGGTTCAATTTCAGCGCTTTGATCTGTGAAATAATGGCGGTGGACTGCAACATTGTCATTTCCTGCGGGATCAAGTGAAGGGATTGAGGGAGACAGGCTAATTCTACCATGCTGAGGACAAACAGACAGGGGAGCGATGGGGTAGAGTCTTGTTGTAGGGAGAGGAAGATATGTAAAAAAAAGAGTATCCAAGATGCTTTGGGAATGAGGTGGTGACTTATGGAAAGATCCCTGAAGGTAAAAGCATAAACAACAAAATGATTGACTGACCAAGGTATGCATATGAGCAAGAGAGAGCCGCAGGAGATGAGCAGTCGATAGAGCTGAAGGAGAATAAAGGGGTAGTGAGTGAGCAAGAGAGAGAACGCTGAGGAAAGGAGAGGAAGAGGTTGTAAAGGGGGTAAAGTGGTTATGGCCATGGCCGCTTCCCCTGGCAGTCACCTGGCGAGATGAGGGCCGACACCTCTTTTCCAGCGCCGTGCACGGCGAGGGCCTCGGGTCTGCTGAATATTACATGAGCCTGTCTCTCTGTGCGTCTACGGCGACACATGCAGCCGCACGCACGCACGCACGCACACACACACGCACACACACACACACACACACACACACACGAGGTGAGGAACGTGTGGATGATGGCAGTGGGGCTAATGGAGCAAAAACTGAGAAGTACAGCGAGGTAAAAGTTTCAGGGTGAGGGATGGAGGGGAGCTCTAGTGTGGCGGTTGGGTCATCCACACGGATCAAATATCCATTTATAAACACACTCCAAACTTTATGCTGAATGACCTCAACCGGCTCCTCTAAATGTGGAGGAGCATTGGGTTCTCCTCTGAGGCCCTCCCGAATCACCCCACCCTCCCTCGCCCTAATCTGGCCGGCTGCATCTCGGGCCTTATTCTTCCTGTTGCTACCAGGAGCTTATGGCTGGTTGAGGTGTTGAGATGGTACGGACACCTTCTGGACGCTTCCCTTTGGAGGTGTACCTCGGGCAACCAACTAGGAGGAGACCCAGGGGCCGACCCAGGAGCCGCTGGAGGGGTCATATCTCTCAGCTTGGCCTTGGAATGGGAAGAGATGGAGGAAGTTCCTGGAGAAAGGTTGTCTGCTTTGCTCTGCTAAGCCTTCTAGCTCCGAAACCCAGAGACGTGGCACGGTTGCATGTGCACCAAGTGACAATTTTAAGGCCTTTCCACTGATTGCACCACGGACTCTCTATAATCTCTATAATGACGATCTAGTGGCCAGAAGTGATTCTCAAATTAATTTCACCAGGGTTTCCTTCTCCTCTTGCGCCCAGTGGGGAGATCAAGAATGGGGAAGGTACCTGTCGCTCCCCTCTGTGTTCAGCTTGCCAAGAGTGTTCATCTAGTTTTATGGATTAAGATCTGACGCCAGGATGGTGGCCGGATGCCGGCCAGTACACAGCTGTGCCTGTGTCTCCTGCGCTGCTATTGATCCCCCCTCTCCAGCTCCACCTGCCAGTCAGTCACTCTCCCATTTTTTTTTTTTTATTTGTGAGGAGTATTGCATTTACCTCTGTCTGTCTGGAGCCCATTGTTTGTGTTTGCGTCTGAATAGCTGAAAAGAAAATTACAAGTGTGTAGTTGAAAGTCCACATTTTGTGTGTAAGCTATGCACATGCATCACTCAGAAATCTCTGTCATTGCAAACATGCCTGCATTTCAGCTTTTAGCTGAATGGAGAATTTTTGAAACGACTCCAAATCATTTTCTAATATTAGACCAGTAATTTGCCTCAATCATATCTCAAAGCCTATTGTCTAATGCCAAAACGGGGAACAAACAGTGAATTACCAATGATGACTGATGATTTGTGCTGGTTGTTTGCAATGGTTCCGCATCTTCACAGGCAGCCACGCCAGCAAATTGCAAATCAGTTCTCCTGGTTCCCCAGCGCTAGAGTGGCTCCAGTGCACGTCGGATGATACTTGCAGCATATCGACATGCAAGTGGTTGTAGTTGTACATGAAATGTGTCATGAAGTCCTACAATTTGATGGTCTTTACAGCCTCCATCATTTCCATTTCTACTCACACTGCTTTTGCAGAGTGTGACCAAGATTTCACCCGTCTACTGTGTATGTTCTAAGCACCTTACATGTGTTTACACCAGAGCAGCGTTGGTCTGTGCAAATGGGTGGGTAATCCATTTGTGTGAATTTGTATGTGATTCTGTGTGGGTGGGTGCATATGCGTGCATGTGTGTTTCGCGTGTGTGCCGGTGCATGATTATTTCATAGCTGGCATGCGCATGTGTACAAGGCCGGTAGGCACGCTGCGGCGGGAGCGGCCTCTCACACTCGCTGTGTGAGTGCGAGCGTGAGAGGCTGTGGGCGATGTCCTGGGGGAGACAGAGGCAGACGGAGGCCTCTCATTCGCTCATAATGCCATTACAACTCCCAACTTTTAATGGCTTTTGCACTCGACAAACTGGGATGGAGTGGCGTCTGGTGTTTTCAAAATGACTGTTCTGGGGCGGATTAACGCTATCAGGGCCTTGAAAAGCAATTTTGTCTGAAAACATGTCTTTTCCAGGAAGGTGAAAACACATGCATTAAAAGAGGCCTTCTCTCCATTGCTGTGATAAATGACCTCATTATCAGACTTTGGCAAGGTGGAAGGGCTATGCAGGCTTAAGTACAAGCGTAGAACCTGAAAATCAAGAGATATAGAGAAGGGCAAAGAAGGAGAGAAGAGGGCGAGGGAAAAAATGAAAGAAAAATGGCGTGATTTAAGTAATGAAACAAACAAACAAAAACAAAATGACAGCGAGGAAGCAAAAAAGAAAATTTCAGATAAAATCCCGCATTTCATAAAGCCAGATAATTTAGCTTCCTTTGAGTGTGAAGAGGAGGGGAGGGGCAATTGAGAGGCAACGGCACAAGTAATTGTCCTTGCAAGAACTTAAAAACCTTGAGATGCTCACAATGAGAAATGCCCTGGCAAATTGTGCGTTTATCCTTATAAAGGATAAACCTGATTTATTTCCCTGCGGTTGCTAACCTGCTGTTTTCAATCTAACGAGCCTTTTTGCTTGTGACAATTTGTTCATTTGTACACCCATCTCAACGCCGACTCTGCATCCACCCACCCACTAATCAATTCATCCACTTATCAATCCAGTGAGGGAGCCACCAATTCCATAATCTCCGCCGACCTAAGCCTTCTCTACAACTTGAGGGGGCCGACAGCGTCACCGCCCGTCCCACCGCCATGGAAGCCGGGTATCATTCAGCCTCAAAACACCAGTCAGGAGTGCAACACCATTGTTACAGGGATTGACACGCCTCACTCTCCATCTTCCACCTGAAATTCCTTACTTTATAACTTGTTTTTCCAGGCATAAGAGCTGATAAACACAACATGCACTGTGCATGATTCACAAATCTGGTTTTCAGAGGTCGAAATGAGTGAAATCAGCCTGGAGCTAAAACACGGAAGGACTTTTACTTTCTGAACCTGGGATTTTCCACCTCTGGTAAAAGCCCCCCCCCCCCAAATAAACAAAAAAATTCCATCTTCGTCAGCCCAAGGCAGCTTCTGAACAGACGCACATGCACACGGACCACGAAAACAGAACCGCGTTAACATGAAGTGGCATTCAGACCTCCCGGCCCACAACTAAAATGAGTTCTGCATAGAATTATTCAAACTCATAAAAAAAATAATAATAATAATCAAATGATGTGCGGTTAGGCTGTCGGGAGTAGAAAAAAATATATATGCTTCTTGGTGTAATACGCTTCAAAGCTACACAGGAAAATGTCGGATTCAAAAACGCGGGGTTAGCGAGGTGCGACGGTAATCAGCGGTATTTCTCCCGTGAAAGTTTCCTTGACAAGCTGCGCTGAAACAATATCTCCGCGCTGCAGTTCCTCAAAGCAACTTCAAAATGTGGAATGAGGAATGGAGTGCACGGGCGGCGGCGCTGCGATGTGTTTGTGTTTGTTCAGTCTGTGGCCTCGCACTTTAGAAACCGAGCGTGTGTCTTATTAAATCACTGAAAGCGGGCTGTCAACGCGCGTGTGTGTGTGCCTCATTACTTTCTTCTCGGATTTTCTCTGTCTGGCTATTACGCACTTAATGCGCATGGCCTTGTACTGCCACACACACACACACACACACACACGCACACACGCGCACACGCGCACACGGGTTTGCAGGCAGCAGTACAAAGACCTTCATTTTACTCCGAGGTCTGAGTGCATATTCTCCGCTAATTACTTTCCCATTTCTACCTAATTCCACAAGGCTCGGCGGAGGCGGAAAGAGAGGCCACGATGGAATACGCAGAACTGCACAGCGACATGTAAGGTGGAATGTTTTTACTTATTATTTTTTTATTTACATTATGTAGCGCCTCAGATTCGGTTTCATTAGTGTCGGAGGGCGGACGAGCGTTCCCGAAACCCCCGCTTTCACGAAATCTGCTTTTTCTCCGTCGGCGCGAAGGACGTGACGGGCTCCGGCGCCGACTAAACGCTTTTCAAAACCTATCGAAATGAGCGTCCGAGGAATCGCTCCGTCGCCACGAGGGCGTCGCCGATAAATGACTGATGACACTACCGGCTGCCCTTTATGAAATTCAAGAGGTGGGATTAACCAGGGCTGTAAACATCATATTAATGGGGGGGGTTATTAGTTATTAATTCTAATCTAACAGCTAGTGGGAGTTGTGTGTGAGTGTGTGTGCTGGGGTGTCATCATATTAGTCATTAATGAGATCAGAGTGGGGAAGCAAGTACAACTACTTTACATTAGTTACTGTAGTCGAGTGCATTTTTCAGGTTGATCCGTACTGACGTCTATACTTTTCAACCTTTATCCTCTCACCCGACCACCTTTCGGCCCACAAGGCGCGTTACTTGTGTAGATAAGGAGTGGGGAAAAAAAATTCCGAGTCTGGATCCATCAAACCGTTCGTATCCTCGTCATTGGGAATTATTGACGTCTGTATTTATATTGTAAAATGATCAAGACAGGCACGAGCACCCATCTGCGGAATGAAAAGGTCCGATAGCACCTCACGCCGTATTATAGGCTCTGTTTAATCACAACCACGCTGGTACTAAAGCACTTTGCTGTAAAGACTCTACGCACATAACAGCAGGTACTTACTGTATATACTTGTATCTTGTGTATCATGTGTTTTGGGTATTTGTACTTTTTCCGACGTAATAAACAGTGTACGACTCCATCACAGCTATATATGGAGATAATATACTAATATACTAAATATACTAATATACAGCCGAATAAGACCTGAATACTTTTACAATAGTGGAGAATAGTGTGTGTGTGTGTGTGTGTGTGTGTCTGTGTGTGTGCGTGCGTGCGTGCGTGCACGCATCGAGGCCTATGTGTGGGTAAAAGGCTTTGAGGCGGGGCCAACGTTCCGTCGCCTTGTAGCGGCACAGTTGATGTGTTGTTTGTTGTCAATGCGAATGAATGTAAATTATTAACACGGTTAGAAGCACCGGCTTTCATCTCCATCCTCTCTCCCCCTCCCTCCCTTGCTCGCTCTCTCTCTCGCTCTTTCCACCCTTGTGGCGTGAGGCTGCGAGTTTGGACGGCTCAAATTGAAACCCATCCTTAAAACAAACTAGACTGTTCACGCCTGACAGCACCGAGTTATAAACCCTTTGTGTAAGCAGTTTTTATAGCTTTGTGTTGCTGCTTTGATGGGTTTGCTGCTGTTGTGTTTTTTTTGGCTGGTTTTAACGTTTTTCGACTCGTGCCCTTGATGAATGTGCCAAATGCGCGATGTTCCAACACACTGGACGCCCGCGTTCCTCTCAGCCGCGCCGATGAACCTCGACACTAGAGCCAACATCCAACGTGCTCCACGGCACGGGGGGGGGGTGTGTGGGTCAAGCCTGTGTACCGCGTTGCTGAGGATCCGCCGCCGAATTCCACGCTCGTGGGTCCTGCAATCCCCCCGCGGACTACGGCGGGATTCTGGGATCAGGATGCGAGGCGGGCTGGCGGCGTGGCGGGGGGATCAAGCGGCCTAGATGTGGACATCGCCCGTTTCTCCCTCAAATCATAGCGGGGATTGGTCATGGACCTTTGTAATACCGCGCCTGTCTCTCCCCATCTCGCTCGCCCCCGTCTTTCCCTCTCCCCGTCTCCACCTCCCAATTGTATTCAAAGGGCTATCTTGGCCCCAAAAAGAAATTCCTTTTATTGCTCAAGCAAACATACAGTCATAACAAAAATATTAACCAAGGATCACAATGGCAACAGTGGTACTAATAATGATAAAACATGCCTGAACAGTATATAAACAATGTCAAATGGGCAACACATTGAAAACAAACAGATCGGTGACGGACAGGTTGGCGTGGCCTTTTGCTGGTTGTCCCTTAGGCTGGCTTCACATCGAATGTGTAATCGTATCTGACAGCCGGATTCTCCCCCTAGTGGCCCCCGGGTGAACTATGTCTGGGTTTCGCATCACAAAATACAGTATGTAAGGGAAATTGGGAGAGCTAATTATTTCCAACGAGTAGATTGCTCAGCTGGACATTTACCATGTTCCCTGAACGAGAGTTCGAAACTCCATGTGGCAGTTCTGCCTGCCACCCACCACCCGAGTGGCGTTTTCAGGGCCCTCCGACACAGAGACGTAGGCGATGGGGTTGAAAAGTACCAGTTTGATTGTAGAGAGTGGGCTAGCTGGAACACGCCCGGAGCAGATGGAACCACCTGCCATAACAAGGGCTCCTCTCTGGTGTGTGTGGGGATGGGGGTTTTACCTGGTGCTCGTTGGTTACTCTAACGGGCAACAGGTGAACAGCCACCCTGATCTCGGGCCCAATTACCTAGACCCAAGACCGGTGTGGCTGCTTAAACCACACCAGACCCCCTTTGTATAGTGTTTGCAAAGTGCGAACAAAAATAAAAATGACAATTCACATCCAACGTAACGTGAATAACATCATCTTGAAATACGTGACTTATTTACTTAGCTTTAAGCCCAGGTCCAATTAAAAAAAACAAAAAAACTTGACCAACTCGACAACCTTGACCGACCTTGTCGCAGGAGCTGAAAATTGTGTATGCGATCTTGATGAGTGCACCATTGTGTGTGTACTTGTGTTTCTGCGTGGTCTTGAGTTGTACATCCCATGTGGTTGAGTATGTGTGTGTGTGTGTTTGTGCCCATTTGTGTGTTTGCATGCACCTGGAAGTGTTTGTGCACGGTCCCAAGATGGAAATCCATTATTTGTGTGCACTGGCGTACGTGTGCATATGAGATGAGAGATGAGGCCGGGCACTCTCATCTCTGTCTCGTCCCCTTTGGGACTGCAGTCTGTCCAGGTGTCAGCTGACCAGCCAGGCAACCAGAGCCCAAAATGTCATCCGGGCCAGAAGAGAAGAGAAGAGGCCCGCCACCCCCCAAACTGCTCTGTCTGTCCCCACGTACAGTCCTGAGATTGTGTATCAGGAAAAATCAGACGAAAGTGCCTCTACGTTTAACATAATGCCTCACCTTCGGCGGCGATAACCAAAAGTTTAAATTTCCCCGAAAAATTCAAATTGGTGCATTGAAAACAAACCTGGCCCAGAAAGAAACCAAAAAAACCCCCTACTATTTAAATAGGAAATGCATTTGCTCGCAAGAAAAATAAAAATAAAAATTTGCCCCCTCCATCTGCTCATGGCTTGGCGAGCCAGCGCCCAGGTACGTTTACTACGGTCACGCAACCCGTAGTAAACACGTTTTTAATGGTTGTCTGGTTTATCGAGCATGCACTTGTGCCAAATCCGAGATGAAAGCTTTAAAGGCAGCGGCAGAGAGGCACTCTGTGGCTCGTATTGCTGCAATTTATCATTTGGAGGGGAGCAGTGGCCAGTGGACCTGTCCTAGCTTATGTTACCCCCGTGCTGGAGAAAGCCACTTAAAAGGAACGATAAATAGCATAACAATAGATCGACAAAGGAGGGAACGGTGCGCGGCGTCTTCTCACATTTCCAAAACCTCGTTTCCGAAGCCGGGGAGCGGCGGCGGCGAGTTGCAGAGACGATTCCGTTACGTGGAAGCCATTACTCCTGTCCCCGCCTCACGCCGCCCGATTTGATGGGCCGTGGGTGGGTGGGCGGGCGTGCGGGTGAGGGACTATTATCTGTCTCGTCGCCGTGTCTTTTACGGCGGCAAGGTCACGGCTGCCGTGGATCTGGGACGCGCACGTGTGTGTTGGGAGTCGGAGACACACCGCATCTCCCACTCGCTCCACAGCCCCAGCCACGTGAAAAAGTTGCTCCATCTGCGGCGCAGGGTGGAAACAGCTGCCGTAGAGCCGGGCCCTGCCGGGCCTCGCCGTGCTGCGCATAACAAGTCGTGAGAGCGATTTGATAAGAACGCTTGACATTTCTACCTTCCCCGTAAAAATGTCCCTTTTACTTCGTCCTCACCGACCATTTAGACACATTATTATGAACGGAGAGAGACCACACCCACGCACACAGCATAAGGAACTCGGCATTTTGAACTTGTCATCTGTAGACAGATGCACAGTTTCCTGCCTCTAAATCTAGAATTGTTGATAGAGCGGTTGACTGGATCATTATTTATTTCTTGATTTTTGGGTTTATTTATTGTATATTGCCATTTATTGTATAGGGCCACATTTGTTCTATTTTCTATTTTTATGACTTTATTGTGATTGTGTTTCATTCCAGGGATGAATAAAGCATGTATCTAATCAAATTTTATCTTGTTAAACAGAGTAATCACAACTCGTTTTTCAAATTATGAAATGAATAATGTTTCATATCTCAGAAAGGCACAATTTAGCTCATGTTCTCCATCATAATTAATTCACATTGTACAAGACATTTTAATATTACAATAGTACTGAAAAACAGGAAATAAAATGTCAAAATATCTCCCTGTGGGACACATACGGACACACACTCGGCCAGACACAGACGGCCAGAAAATTTACTGGTGTGGAAGAGATAACAAAAAAGGCCTTTTGTCTGTGTGTGTGTGTCTGTGTGTGTGTGTGTGTGTGTGGGGGGGGGGGGTGTATATAAGGTCAAGCAAGCGTTTGCACACGAGCCTTCGATTAACCGCGCTTCAGATCAAAGTGGGCACGTGCCGAATGCACCGTCCTTGCACAGTAAAATGCGAAAATGTTCAAAACATCATTCTTTAAAGAAGGTCCTCACCGGTGACCAAGTGAGTTTTAGTAATCATCAGTCACTGTAATTGTAATCAGTCAAAATAAAAATAAAATGTTAAAATATATACAAATAGCCCCGACCAAAAAACAACACTCAGATATATAAAAAAATATAGAATATCCAAAATGCGATACTATTCACAGGATAAATGATTGTTATGGCTATATAGAGTATAAATTATGAATATTTATTATTTTTATCTACCAACAGCTTATTACAGTATGTACAGTGTAATATCAGTAACACACACACACACACACACACATTAAAACCACCACTAATAACCGCAATGGTCCAATTCTGACTGTCACGTGCCCATTGTAGACGCTTTCGGCAGTGGACAGGGGTCAGCATGGACACTGACTGGTCTGCAGCTACACAGCCCCATACACAGCAAGCTGTGATGCACTGTGTGTTCTGACACATTTCTATCAGAGCAGCTTTAACCTTTTCAGCAATTTGTGCTACAGTAGCTCTTCTGTGTGATCGGACCAGACGGGCTGTTTTGGAGATGCTCTGCCTCAGTCATCTTAGCATCACAATTTGACTCTTGTCAAAGTGGTTCAGATCCTTACGCTTGCCCATTTTTCCTGCTTCCAACAGATCAACTTCAAGAACTGACTGTTCACTTGTTGCCTGATATATCCCACATCTTGACCGGTGCCATTGGAACGAGATGAGCAATGTTATTCACTTCACCCTGTCAGTGGCTTTAATGTTGTGGCTGATCGGTGTATACAGTATATTTCTGCTTCTGAATCTGTGTCTCACCATAGTCAGGGCAACTAGTGAATCATTTTAAGGTTTCTCAGCACATTGTTATCTTATTGTGTCACAGTGTAATGTTGGGTGGAGCCCAGGAAGACTAGCTGCTCGCCAAGGCTTCATCCAACGGTCAATCCCTATAATAAACAAAGCAGGAAAACAATCAGGGCTGATGCAACGTGGGCGTGCTGACTGAAGTGCCAAAACACAGTTTGGTCATTGAACTATCATCTAGTAGCCAGTTTGGAGCGAGGTAGGGGGATAAATGAGTCCCCCCCCCCACCTACTGCTGTACTTACAGCTCGACGTGGGGCCTTTTGTTGTCGCTGCTCTTTGAAGCAGACTGCAAACTTCATGTCCCAATTTAGCCTGTCACAGTCGCTTATGCTGCTGTAAGCCATGTTGATCCCCGCGGCCCCCCACCGCGGTGATTTTCCTCTCTCTCCCTCTCTTCCCTCCCTCCCTCCATCCCTCCCATGGGACGGGGGTGTTGGGGCCTTGGACACTGTGTTGAGGGTGTGTATGGGGAGGGGTTCATTATCACCATTTATATTTATAATGTATACCCAATATAACCATGACAAAGGATCCTGTGCATCGCAATTTTCTATATTCTGTATTTTTTTATATATCCGACCTATTTTCTCTTTTTTGGCTATTTCTTTTTATATTTGAGAATTTTTATTTGCCTTCACTTTATATTCCGTTTTATCCTCCATCTTTTTTCAGACTGTTCAGCTTTTTTTGTTCATTTTGTGCCATTTATTTTTATTTTTATGCCAATTGTATGTGGAGAAAGACGCCAACCCTCACCAGAACAAATTCCAAGTGTATGTAAATGTGCCTGGATATATTTAGATTCTTTCATAAAAATCTGTTACTAACCCATCTTTCCTCCTTTTGAGTGTCTTTCCATCTCTCTCTCTAGTTCTCGTTTCTGTCTATACTTTCACTCAGTGGCTCAGTGTCAGCCTGGTGGATTCAGCTTCGTAATCGTCCAAATCCACTGACATTCTTATATAGAGAAGCGCGTGCGCGCGCGCTTGTGCGTGCTTGTGCGCGTGTGGTTCTATAAAGCAGACCTTCGGGGCGAGGCATCCCCAATGCTTTCTCTGAGAAAAATAAAAATCCTTTGTCACATCTACACGTACTTCCATTGTCTTGAGATGCACAATTACAATTTCAAACACAGCATCATGTTGCTGTTCTTGTTTTTGCTTTTTTCCATATTCCAGAGAGAGAGAGAGAGAGAGAGAGAGAGAGAGAGAGAGAGAGAGCACAAGGCCTACTGAGTATGAGGCAATATTGAGTGAGATTTACTGTGAAATCCGTTAACATGTGCCTCCCTGGCAGAGCCCAAACACTTGATTGATGAGAAAGAAAGCGACTGGGAGGGGGGAGACCTAATGCCTCCGCTGCCGGGCCCTGATGCAACCACCCACTCATGTCAGCAACCCCGAAAAAATATGGCCGCAAATTGAAACCATAGGGGGATAAAAAAATAAATAAAAAAATAATTGAGTATATGTGTACCTTGAACTTTTTTTTTGAGAAGGGGAGGAAAAAAAAAACAAAACAATTTACAGGATGCTGGCACAGCAGAAAGCAATGGTTCTTTATGGGGGGGGGGGGTCTCTTGGGCCAGTGTCGTGGTGATCGTGATGTCGTTGTGAGCAACCGACGCCCCCGTCGGCAGAACCCGCCCCGCGCTCCATCGTGACGCCGAACCCCAAACGTCCGAGGCTGAATGGGCTCAAGCCTTCAACAACAAGGCACACCTTCCTGCGGAAAACAATTGGACCCCAATTAAATTTTTTTGAATACCCATTCAAGTGACTTTTATATGAAAGGTCAAACATATCCGGAGGAATCTTAGTGCACCAGGAAAAATGTTGGGCTTGGGGGAATCCAGTTTTATTGTCAGCACACCCATTGAGAAAGGTTTTCCGTCTCTAGAATGAGTGATGGCGATATTACCGTAATAACAGTCATCGTCGCCCAACGAAAATGGCGTAACTTAGGTTTCGCCGACTACGGCAAACTTAGCCACAGTAGAACACAAAACCTTTGGCCGTTCCTTCAATGGGAATTTCACGGGAGTCTTTGAAGTTAACCCTTCCGGAGGGACCTATACAGAAATACCTTCGATATCGTTCTCATCTGTTTACTTAGCAATAGGCTCACCTGCGGCCGAAGACAATCCAACCCCTTCTACATTTTATTGGTGTTTTATCCCACGTCCGCTGAGGATGACCAGTCTTATTCGGTGGCAGCAGACCCCACCCTTTCTGTTCCACCACCCCCACCCCCAAGCAGCCAAACAGGGAAGACAACCAGAGAGAGGGAGCGATTAATAGAGAGGGGGAAGGGAGGAGAGAGAGGGAGAGAGAGAGAGAGAGAGAGAGAGAGAGAGAGAGAGAGAGAGAGGCCAAGGGAGCGAGAAAAATAACAGCTCGTCGTGCGCTGATAGCTGGGGGGGGGTAAAGAAAGAAAGAGTCCTGGCATGGGTGGGAATGAGGAACTTTGGTGGAGGATGAATGTCGACGTTCCAAACAGCCCAAACCCCGAATTAATCTCCCTGATAGCCCCTGCACCGCCATACATTAGAGGAAATGGCGTGCTCAACCGCGGCGCCGTTCAATCTTCCCCCTGCGCTCCTTTTCACCGAGTGCAGCCTACAAAACCGCCAAGGCCCATCGCAATAAGGGAATGATGGAGGAGCGGGGGCGACACACACACACACACACACACATACACACAGCGTCTGCACCATTTTACATTTTAATCACATCACACAATAGCACAGGTGGGAGACCCGGTATGGACAGGTAGAAGAGAAACGGAGAAAGAGAGATGAGGCGAAGAGGAGGAAAAAGGAGGCGTGCCCACAGCAACTCATTGTGGAGGACGAAGGAGAGAGAAATTACATCTGGGAGAAGGTGATAGCAGAGGAGAGGGAGAGAGAGAGAGAGAGAGGAAAAGCGAGTTTAGTAGGGGATCACTTCGTCTTTCTTCCACTTTGGGCTCTTATCAATGTTGGCCTATTATAAAAAAAAAAAAAAAAGGGACTCCGATCACATTTTTGGATGCTTTCCAGCCTCAGGGCATTGATTTAAGGTTGCATGCACACAAACCCGATTGTTCCATGGCATTGGAATTATGGAAAGTGGTCAAATCTCTTGGAAAGAGGATTGGACCTATTTTGTATCGTTACAAGGGAGTGACATTGCTTAGTTAAAAATATATATATATAAATACTCCCCTCCCAAAAAAAACCACTTGACCAGCCTTGACTTGACAAAAACACCGCGGCAACAGAAAAATAGAAATATGGATTTCATTATAACGTACAACCGCGCCCGAAGAAAAACACCCAGGTCAGTGCTCCTCCCTCCCAGCCGCTCCCCGGGCTTCCTGCCAGGGCCAAAATAGAATCCCGTGGAGTCAAATGGAAATCATATGCTTTGCTTATTTTCTCGCCACTCCGCTCATCAATCTTTTAACGCGCGGAAATGCAGCCGGAGGGGTGGCGCCGCGCCGCCTCCCCCATGGCGTTTGGCGCTTTCAAGGATTTCTTTTCTCTTTTCTAACCTTAAGTGTGACAGATGCTCCACGCCGGAAAGGCGGGTCTGGGCGGCTGATGAGAGGGTTTCCCCCGCCCGTTACTACGAGGAGGGTGTCTCTGTTGGGAAGCTGCAGGAGAGGGGCGGGCGGGCGGGGAGGGGGAGCACAGCAGCAGCACTCAGCAATTAATGGAGTGAAGTTGCCGGGCCTTCAAATGGCCCGAGGGCTGCCCTCTGTTGTGGAGGGACGGAGCAGCGGAGGAGAGAGGGGAGACGAGCGCTTGTTAGTATTGGTGTTGGCAGCCGTGGGTTAACCGGAGAGGAGGAGGCGGGTCAGAAAGAGAGGGCCGCGCGCGAAGTCACGGCGCTAATAGGGTGCTGCTACGCCTAGTTTTTGGAGTCAGACACACAAGCGGGCGCGCGTACACGTGCACACGCAAACAGCTGGGGTCGACATCTCCTCCTCCCCCTCCTCCTATATCGATCTGACGCAATGATCTCATGGATTTCGGGTGCCGTATGATGAGAGAATGGGTCAAGCTTTGTGTCATATTTCTGTGGAGCCTGACATAAAAAAAATAAAAATAAAAAATATGCATACATTTTTATTCTCTGATCATAAAGGGCCCTTTTGCGCTGAGGGGCCCCGGGGCACGTACCCAGATTGCCCAAATGGTCGATCCGGGCTTGATTATAGAAGCTGAGAAGCAGCAATTGAGCCAAAACGTAATGTAATGAAAAACCAAATCAATACAATTCTCTGGCTCGCATAGATACAGTGTTAACCTTGATTCGGGAGTCAAAGTGAACAAAGAATGGTCAAAAATATAAGTGGCACTGAAACTAATGGATTTTAGTTAAAGTCTTTATCATCCCACAAGGGAAATTTGATTTGCAGACAGTTTAAAACATCACGATATTAACCGAACAACATAGATTTTCCTCTCACCCTATATGTGATGTCTGTGTGTGTTCTACTATACCTGTGAGGACCAGTCTCTGAATTGACTATTCTTTTGGTTTCGAAGTGCACCGGCGGCATGGATCCTCACGAACCAGCTCACATTGATACCAGTACAAGAACGTGTGTGGGGTGTGTGTGTGTACTGACCACAGCTTTCTGTTTGTAAAGAACTGAAAATGCTCATTTGTTGAATTTGCAGCACTAGGACAGCACATATTTACTGAAATCAAAAGCTATTTCAATCAAAAACATCTTAACAGGCCAAGTTACATGTTAACATAGGACCCTTCTTTCATATCACCTTCACTGTTCTTGCATCCATTGAAATTGTGAGTTTTTGGAGAGTTTCTGCTTGAATGTCTTTGCATGATGTCAGAATAGCCTCCCAGAGCTGCTGTTTTGATGCAAACTGCCTCCCACCCTCATAGATCTTTTGCTGGAGGATGCTCCAAAGGTTCTCAAAAGGGTGGAGGTCAGGGGAGGATGGGGGCCACACCATGAGTTTCTCTCCTTTTATGCCCATAGCAGCCAATGACACAGAGGTATTCTTTGCAGCATGAGATGGTGCATTGTCATGCATGAAGATGATTTTACTACGGAAGGCACGGTTCTTCTTTTTGTACCATGGAAGAAAGTGGTCAGTCAGAAACTCTATGTACTTTGCCGAGGTCATTTTCACACCTTCAGGACCCTAAAGGGGCCTAGCAGCTCTCTCCCCATGATTCCGGCCCAAAACATGACTCCGCCATCTCCTTGCTGACGTCGCAGCCTTGTTGAGACATGGTGGTCACCCACCAACCGTCCACTACTCCATCCATCTGGACCATCCAGGGTTGCACGGCACTCATCAGTAAACAAGACTTTTTTAAAATGAGTCTTCATGTATTTCTGGGCCCATTGCAACCGTTTCTGCTTGTGAGCGTTGGTTAGGTGTGGCCCAATAGTAGGTTTATGCACAACTGCAAACCTCTGGAGGATCCTACACCTTGAGGTTCACAGGACTCCAGAGGCACCAGCAGCTTAAAATACCTGTTTGCTGCTTTTTCAATTTGTCTGGCAGAAACCATCCGCATTATGTCTTTATCTGCACGAACCTGTCTGTGCTCTGAATCAGCCACAAATCTCTTCACAGTACGATGATCACACTTATGTTTTCGTGAAATATCTAATGTTTTCATACCTTGTCCAAGGCATTGCACTATTTGACGCTTTTCCTTTTTTTTTCCCGTATTGCTTGAAACCTGTGGCCTGCTTAATAATGTGGAACGTCCTTCTTAAGTAGTTTTCCTTTAATTCACCTGGCAAACTAATTATCACAGGTGTCTGAGACTGATTTCAGTGATCCAAAGAGCCCTGAGACACAATACCATCCATGAGTTTAATTGAAAAACAAAAAATGTAATGTTTATGACACTTAAATCCAATTTGCATAATAATTTGGAACGTGGTGTGTATAAATATATATTTATATTTGAATGAGTCATCTATTGCAATACTGTACATATTATATTGTTATGAATATTCTGTTTTGTTTTGTTTTTCCCCCATGCTGGTGCACACAGTGTATGTACGGATTTGATTTTAATACATGCATCCATCCATCGTTATCCAAACTTTCCACCCAGGCAATTTGCTGCAGTGTGTGTGTACGTGGTGGGTGACTGATGACCTTTTGTACACTACTCTTCTTCTGCCCACCCACTTCCCTAACCCTAATGCTGCCCACCCTCCGCCCGCCCCCCGCAGGCGGAGGCTACAGATGGATAGGGAGACCGCGGGGGACAATACAGAGAGAGAGAGAGAGAAGCAGCGGCTGCGGTGGAGGGACGCTGAGACGGATAAGAGCGACAGAGAGACTGATAGGTCTGGTAAAGGTCACATTTGCCTGTCCCCCACAAGGTCCTGGCCACCCCGCCACCTCCCCCCTACCTGGGTCATTAGCGCAGGAAGCCGCATGGAGTCGGGGGGAGGGAGGAGCTGGAGGCTTGGTGAAAACAGGAGACAGGTGTTTTCATTTTCTCTTTATACCAAGGCAGCCGCTGTATGCGGCCAGCATGCACGGCACACTCAAACCGGCTTCTCGTTTTCTTAATACTCAGGTTTTCACCGTTGACGCACGTTTCCACATCGATCCCATCGCCGAAAAACAACCGTAGCGCAACTAGCCCCCAGTTAGGTTCCGCATACTGTGTGGGGTGGCAGGGGAGAGCCACCGCAGGGGTTGGAGACGAATTGGACGGCAAGACAGAAGGGGAGACTTTGTGTTGAGTTGGTGACGTGGGATCGAGCGAGAAGAAAGAAAGGGAGACAAGGTGTAAGCGAAGATGAGCGAGAGCGAAAGAGAGAATCTCCAGAGACAGGAATGGTATTGGTATTTTTTGTACCAATCTATGATATTGTGCCAACGTCTTCTCAACAAAGGTGGCACCACACACACACACACACACACACACACACACACACACACACACACACACACACACACACACACACACACACACACACACACACACACACACACACACACACACACACACACACAGTTGCCTCTGTATTTGATCTAATTAGACAAGGAGCAGAATGCTCAGAGCTCAATCCACAGCTGATACCGACCGGAAGGTACGCTACAGCGCGTGGCGGAACTGTGTCAGAACAGAACACATGTGGTCCTTTCCGCTTGGCGTACGGGCCAGGTGTTATTCTGGGATTGACGGGAAAGAGACCGACGCGCTGAAATGAATTAGCGCGGCTGCAAGTGAAACAAGCCCAATTGCAACATAACCCCGAGCCTCAGTGCAGAGCGGGGACCTGGCTCCTTTTCTTTGCGGAACGACATGCAAATGGTGCAAATGTGGAATAATCATTGCTGCCAATGGCACCTAAACTCCTTAGTAGTCACACCGCGCTGCATCGGCAGGGTTGGGTTTTATGCCAGAAGGTGCAAAACCAGATGGTATTTTCAAAAGCTAAAGTATCCCTAAATTGCTTACAGTGGAACAGAGCTGCGCTTCAGAATAACATAGAATTGACTATATACTACTGTTGGGGGGGACAAAAAATGAAAAAATAATATACAGAACGACTAGTCAAGCACTCAGCACAGTGGGAAGAAAAATCTTCCTTGTGATCGTCTCATCCGTGCCTGAAAAGAAAGGAAGCTGTTGCCCGTTCTCCACCAAAAACTGCTGACACCTTTCATGCACCGCTCGCCGTCCACAGAATGGATTCCTCTCACATGAAAAGCATTGAGAGGGTGGGAGTGGGAGAGGGCGATTTCCTGCTAATATGTTGATATTCCGCCCGTGTTTGCATTTTCTCATACAGCACGGTTTCCTGGCTCAACACAAGTTCTTGTTGAAAGAAAAAAAAAAATAACACACACACCTACACAGAAGCACGCACACACAGAATATTTTTTTACACAACCTCTGAAGTATCAAAGGCACGGTTATCCACTTTGCATTCCCTGTTGGATGGAAGAAGATGGATGGAAGAACCCGAAACATCAGCGAGAGATGAATCTGACAATAGTAAAAACAAAAAAAAAAAAAAAAAACCCCGCTAACAGGATAAAAATAAGCCTCCACTTTGGAGGACGTGAGGCCGAAGCAGGATAGCGTTTCAACTTCCCCGCTTCCCTGCCTTCCTACTTTGCTGCCCTTCATTTGTCATCGCGGATGTGGCTTCCAGGCGATGCCTCTCATTTCTCCGGGACTCTCCGCAGGATTACAGGCCGACACTACAATCTACGCTTGTTTCTGATCTCAGTGGGCGACAAGGAACAGGAACGATTTCTCAGTCTCAGTGTGTGTGTGTGTGTCTGTGTGTGTGTGTGTGTGTGTGTGTGTGAGCGAGAGAGGGAGGGAGGGAGGGAGGCAGCGGGTGTGAGCATGTAGTGCCCTCATCTTTGCGCTACTACTTTTACATTCACTATACAGTAGCACTCTACCGATATGTGTGCGCGCCCCGGCCGCAATTCATCTATATTTTCCTCCTTTTTCTTCCGTGCTAAAAAGCTCAACGCAGGGGTAGTTCCGAGAAGTGCTGTGTACAGAGGGATTCTAGGAAAATAAAACAAAATCAAATGCAAATATATTATGGACTGAATGTGTGAGTTCATGGTGTGCACAGTGCAGCCGCTGAAACAAATATATAACATTAAATACAAAGGAGATACTGACAAGGTCAACAATGAAAAAGAAAATAAAAACGTGGCTGTGGCTCCTGTTTTTTGTCCTTTCCGATGCAGGATTATCAAAGCCAACCATTGGCTAACTCATCTCAGATCACCCCGTCTGAGACGATCCTCTCATGCATCGTGCATTTTCTTACAAATCGAATTAAATAAAAAAATAATAATAATAAAAAAAAACAGGAGGAGAAGGAAAAGGATATTCATTCATTTCATGCATTGCATTGATTCATGCATTAATTTTTGATGGTTCCAGCCATTGGCAGATAAGCAGACAAGCCAAAATAGTCCTGAAGCAATTCAGATCACCACAGGAAGTTAGGGAGGGGGTGGGGCTAAAAAAGGAGTACAAAAAAAATAGACATACTGTATATGGAGAGAAAGGGTGAGAAACAGCGGGAGACGGACGGAAATAGAAACAAAAGGATGGATAGGGGTGGAAAGTGAGAAAGAGGGGCAGAATGCGAGGGGGAAGAAGGCACAGACGGTGATGGAACAGAGAGAAAAAGGCGGAGTAACGGGCGAGTCTCAATGGCGTTTTGGGCCAAACAAGGACGCGGAGGAGGAGCCGAGGCGGGACGGCGGCGTGCGATGTGGATTTTCTGTCCGCGGCGTGCACATGAGGCGCCAAGGTCCAGTCTTGTTATCATTAGCACGGCGAGCACGTCTGCCCCGTGGCTTCCTCCCTGACCCCGTCCTTCACCTTCCGGCTCCAGAGATGGAGAGCTAGCGGGCTGCACCGTGTGTGTGTGTGTGTGTGTGTGTTTCATACACCCACACCTGCTTTTTTTTTTGGTAGAACAAATGAATGGACGATGTGATTATCTGTTCCAGTGTTAACCACACTTATAAAAAAAAACAAAAAAAACGTCACGCTTTCCGAACCGTAAGAATTTTGGAGGTAAGGTTATCCAGCCTCAAGCTCCAACAGTGATCAGGGAAAACCGCAATTACGAGCAAGTGTCGGAGCGTTAGGGTTAGGGTTAGGCCAAGTGTTTGCGGCTCCAGGTGAACCTCAGGGTCATGTATCGGGCCCCATCGGCTAAGCTGGGCTTCTGGGCCAAACTCTACCAGGAGAGGCTTCCTGCGGTGCTGTCCTCCGAACCGCCATCATCATTCACGTTTATTTTGTGTGAATACAAAACAAATAACATTTGTCCTGTAACTGGTTGATATACAGCGGGTTGTATGGTTGCTTACCATCAGTCCACCCACTGGCACTAAAGTATACTTGAAAAGTTGGATTATTAATATATGCAGTTTCAAAGAAGCATGCAACCAATTCTGAAACGCGCCCACTTTTTCCAACCTGCATATTTTCAAGATAAAGTAGGCCTGCGTGTTTTATTTGCAGGATCAAATGAATGTTCGGCGAAAATGTGTAATTGTACTGTTTTGTTTTGTTACACAAAATGAGCGGGTTGACCCGGTGTTTTTAAACCCTGGAAAAAAAATAAGCAACTGACACCTTTTTTCCCAATGCCAGGAGAAACGCTGTTTCTTCCTGGTGCGTCACGTTTGACGTCACGTACCCGTCGGAAAAGGGGCGTGTCGTTGTTCCAGCGTGAATGGGGGGGGGGGGGGGGACAGTGTGGAGGAGAAGAGGCAGCAACTGAAACAAACCACGACATAAAAATGTAAAACTTGGAAAATAAAACAGCTCATCACTCAGCGAGAGTATCCACCTGTGCACCAGCAGCGGGGTGCGCAAGCCGTCCTTTCGGCGGCCGGGAGCGGAGACACTCCTCAGGTTCAGAGACGGGCTTGGGGCGGTGCTGGGGCAGTTCTGAGCCCGAGCCCGGAGCTGGGGCAAAAAAAGTGTGTGTGGGGGGGGGAAGTAATTAACTTATGATTTTGGATTCTAAAATCGAATATAAAATGACCAAAATGATATATACACTCACTGGCCACATAGGTGGAACAAAGGGGATTTAAGTGACTTTGAACGTGGCATGGTTGTTGGTGGCAGACGAGCTGGTCTGAGGATTTCACAAACTGCTGACCTACTGAGATTTTCAAGCACAACCATCGCCGGGGTTTACTGAGAATGGTCCAAAAAAAAGAAAATATTGCCTGATGATTGTGATGGCTACTTCCAGCAGGATAATGCACCTTGTCACAAAGCTCAAATCATCTCAAACTGGTTTCTTGAACATGACAATGAGTTCACTGTACGTCAATGGCCTCCACAGTCACCAGATCTCAATCCAATAGAGCACCTTTGGAATGTGGTGGAACGGGAGGATTGGCATCATGGATGTGCAGCTGACAAATCTGCATCAACTGCGTGATGCTATCGTGTCAATATGGACCAAGATCTATGAGGAATGTGTCCAACACCTTGTTGAATCTATGCCACAAAGAATTAAGGCAGTTCAGAAGGCAAAAGGGGGTCCAACCTGGTACCAGCAAGGTGTACCCAATAAAGTGGCCGGTGAGTGTATATTCCTGTCTATTAAAGCGCCAATGTCCAGAACTTCAACTCATGTGGCATCGCGCAGGTAAAGGGGCCAAAATTCAGGGGGTCGACCCGGGGGTCCTGTTTACGTCCGAGCCAAACAGAGGTGGGGCCGATAAAAACCTGTGTCTATTGCAGGGTCATTTTACCCGGGACCGAAACCCAGTCGTGACCTTTCCCCACTAATGACAAACACCGGATGTTAGCGGGTGTTACCGGGTTTTTGGAGCAGTGGGAAAGGGGTATTACAATGAAGTGTATGGTTTTGTGTCATTTTCCCCTCCATAGTGTCACACGCTAAACCAACCAACCACAACAAACCCTGATGAATAAACCCTCAGACTATATCCAGAAACATCAAAATCTCACACCGTCACATCCCGGAGAGAGAGGCACTCTGATCTGAAGTGGGACATGTGATAATGTGTTTCTGTGCTGTTAGAACACGAACACACACACACACACACACACACACACACACACACACACACACACACACACACACAGTAAATCCAGCTCCAAAGCCTCAGAGCCCAATAATGGGCTCTGAGGAGAACAAGAAGTCCTCAGTGATCAAGTAGGCTTCCCCCCCCCCCCCCATCCGCTCCATCAAAAACAAGAAAGTGAGCGGAGAGAACCCCCCCGCACCCCCCCACCCCCCACCCCCGTTCCTGCCAAAATCGTCCCACTTGGAAAACCTGTTCAACTTCCCCTTTTCACGGTTTATAAAAAGCAGGCGAGTGCGGCTGGAGCGGCGAAAGGTTATCGGTAGATGAAAGAGGCGGTATGATAATAAGAGCGGGAGGCAGGGTCCGCGGATGATTAATGCCACTCTCCTCTACCATTTGCTGTTCATTAACTCACTGTCTGCCATAATGGCCCGCACTCAAATGGAAGGGGAGGGCGGCGGTGGAACTTTTGGTTCGGCATCATTAGAAGGCGGGAGGGAGGGAATAATAGAGACTTTGAGGGGGAGAGAGAGAGAGAGAGGGTACAATAGCATTGAGAATGATGGAGCGAGGGGAGTCGGAGGGAGAAATAGGGGGCTGAGGAGCACGGCGGTTATCTACAACTTAATCAAGGCTAATCGGGGGGGAGGAGGGCGGGTTCTGAGATGGAAGAGGGAGGTCAGCAGCGGATGCGCACACTTTGAATGCTTTAAAGTACGCCTTTCCAGTTACCTGTAAACCATCTCACAGAGATGTTAAAAGCATCAGCGGTCATCTATCAAGCAGTTTCCTCCAGTGCATTAAAGGCTTCGGAGGAAAAAAACCCAAAAAAAACAGGTTTGCACAATCAGATTTTGGAGCTCCGCCGTAATGCATTTCAATCTACGTCGAAAGCCGACACGGTAGATGGAGAAATATTGAATTGATGGCGAGGGTAAAAACAACAGCACGCTAACCACGTAAAAAGCTGAAGGGAAAAGATGATGCAGCAGAGAAGGTACTGTCGGGAGGGGGAGGCGAAAGTGAGGAGAGCCTCCGATGCGGTTACATTAACGCCGTCAGGGGAAGGGAAAGCGTACATAAACGCCAGGGGCGAGTTGTCATTTCGACGTGTGAGAAGAGCGAGTCATTTGGAAGAACGCCATTGGTCCCAAAAAAAAACAAAAAAAAAAACGTGCGGCCCGGGAAGCAAACGACGGACGTCCGTCCATTTCGAGCTTCACATTCCCGTAAGAGACGCCCCTCCAAACAGTAAGCTTCCGACACGCTTCCGGTCAAGCAACCTATAAAGGGAGTCGACCTCCATGAATCTGTGTGTACAATATTTTATCTTGCCTTAAGGGGGCGGGGGAGGGGGTAGAGACTCGAGGCCACTTCGATATTTCAAACATTATTTTTAGCAATCCACGCTGTGTTGCGCGTTCATATTTAATCCCCTTTTGGGCGCTGTTGTCAGTCCCTGAAGTGCATGGCTACAGCTCCGGTGACGTTGCCAAATGTATCATTGTGACATCAACATTGCTCGATGCAACGCAGTGAGACAGTTGCGCAGGGCGGTTACACGAGCCGCTCTGAACGGCGATAGGCTGCACAGGGGAACTCCAGGTGCACCAAAAGTCATGTCGTCGGTGTGTTTGGGACCGAGTGTGTATGGCGAAAATGTAGCTTGGATTTGAAAAAGAAAAAAAAAAAAAAAAAGTGCTGAGAATTTATACTTGTTTGTTTCTAACCTGTGCTGTCAGCATGCTGGGCATACAACACAGAGTATTTGTGCCATTGAATCTAGGACAGAGTTAGCCTGCAAGTTCTTTATTAATTAAATCGTCAAGAACTGCTGCAATACCTCTGTCCTGTGGATGACCTGCAGGATGACAAAAGCACAGTTTTTGGTTATGGAGAGCCACCACCAACCCCCTCTCTTTGGAGAACTTTATCATGTTAGGTCTATAAACTACTGATCACTACTCCAAGACGGGGAGAATAACCACGGTGAGACAAATAAACAGAACCAAACATTTACACAAAAACATGAACATTGGATGACAACATGTATTGAAAAACAGTGAATTAGATCCAGGAAAACTGTAACTACCACTGGTCACGTGGCCTCTTCCTGTCATAGTTATGGCAGTAAATAAGGGGTGAAGAGAATATATTCATTTTTATATCAGGGGGTCTCATGATTCCGATTCAAAAATCGAAAATCGATAGAAATGAGTGTTGCTTTTGAACTTCGAAATCATAAGCAGGTTCGCAATTCTCCCCGTATTTTTTTTGGGAGATGTCATGGTCGCCATATGGGGGGGGGGGGGGGTGTCAAGATCCACCGGTAAACAAATGCAGCGTGCGCTGGGGGGTGTCGACTGCAGCTCATCTGCCTCCAAAATGACTTTCATGAAATTTGGTCCGGAGTTTGGAGAGCTGTGGGTGGCTCCGCTGCGCTGCATCCCTCAACACCCACTGTAGCCGCCCACCTCGCACTAGGGCTGCAGGAACCAAATTCGAATAGAATTTGAATATTACAAAGAAACGACAAAAAAAACCAATATAGTTCGACATAAGCTCATCCAGTTTGTTGCACAGCAAACGCACATTAGAGAGAAATATTCCCGGTAACCGTGCGCAACGTCCGCGGTGGAGACGCATGAGCGCACCGGCGCGTCTCCCTCTCCTCCGGCGCTTCGCTGCGTGCACAAGGGAGAGTGCGCCTCGGACCAGAACGTCCAGAAATTCCGCAGATGTGGCGAAATAAACCGGACCATCACCGACAGAATGTCCCTCAGCGCAGAGGTTCCCCAACCGTCCACTCGCGGATCGTGCCGGGCGGGGTATTTTTTTTTTGCCACCGGACCGTGAGAACACGGGTGGGATTCTTTCCAGGAGCAACCTGTGATCTGCTCCGTAGCAGCAGGAAACTGAGTAACTTAAATCCATTTAGAGTTTTTATTTGCTTTGTTTGGAGAAAAGATCGCTCTGATCGGAGCTGCAGGCAGGTAGCAATTTGTATATATATATATATATAGCAGTTTTGAGGACACATAGCTCCAAGTGCACACAAAAAGTTTCGTATAATGAACCTGTGACCAAACAAGCATTGCTATTCACCACGTCAGTTGTGACCTTGGTACCAATTCTGCCGGAGGCACGTCAAGTTTTTTCGGACAACGATGAAGTAAATTGAAAATCGGCGATGGACGAAACAGGGAATCTGGTAAGCCAGAGCAGGAAGACTGGGAGAATTTTTGTACCCTGTCCTCGTTTTGTCCAGAGCTACACCAGACCGGGTCATTTTGCTGGCGCCCTTTCGTGATTCCACCCAATGTGACACAGCATGTCATACATGATGATCAGAGCAGGATCCAAACATATCAAAACAAATAAATACATAAATAAAGGGAACCATAGTGTCCAAATTACTGTCCATTATGCCCTGTCTTCACTTTGTGTAATTACCAGACCATCAGAGCCTTCCAATGAACGAGGCGCTGAGAGGCCTGAGCAAAATGGCTGTGGATAGTAGGGGGAGTAAAGGTGAGGGAGGCAGGAAAGAGGGGCGAGCTGAGGGAACGAGTGGAGGAGAAGAATGATGGAGCAGGTGGACCCTCATCCATCTTGTTTCCAATGACGGATATGAGTGGGAGCCTTGGGCTTGCCATCAGCTACTGTGATGGATGAGACATAAGTAGTGGAAAAACCAGCGTGTAGATTCAGATGGCAAGCGTGCAGGCCTCTGAGGGAGCGTCGCGGTATGAGGGAGGACACCGGCCGGAAACCTTGGAGGGGGGGGGGGGGTTTCCTAAAGACCACCAGCATGCGCCGCCAAAAGGGTCCTGGAAGCGTCCACGGCAGCATTCATATTGTACGTGTGTCACGTGTGGAATTCAATGGCGCGGTTAACGGTGAAGCACATTGCCGAAGGTGTCTTTGGGGAGTGCCCAGAGCTGTCTCCATTTATTACATGATCGCTTCATCGCAATTATTTGAGCTGATTATCGTCTTTTGTTTTTTTTTAATCAAAATGTCAAGGGAATTCTCCGAGCCAACGTGAGAACTGTTGCAACAAAAAAAAAAAAAAAAAAAAAAAAAGGTAATTAAGTGTGTTTCCATCAATTTGGTTGAGGAAAATGAACTGCTTAACCAAATGTTCAATGTCAATGTCAATAAATGCTAGGGGTTTCACGACGACGGATTTTTACTAATTGCCAATTTTTTCACAATAGTAGTCGACTACTCGTCTTTTACCTATCATGTAAGGAAGACGCAGAGAGAGGAGTTCTAGGCAATCTCATAAACCCATCGGCTATCGGTCTGAAGACAATTTCACTTTTTATTATCTTTTCTTTAATTTACTATTTACTACTTGTGAAACAATCCCGTCGTAGACGTAGTCTCTGAACTCCAACCTAGCGTTTCAAGTTGCTAATCGGACTGGAAACAACGACGGCCGCAAGGAAGAGGAAGTCGAGGCCCGGATATCTGCTGGCGACACATGTACCCCAGAAATTAGTTAGGGGAACTACCTAATCGGAACGATCCGTTCATCAGACAGTTCAGCTGAGCGAACGTGGTTCAGAATCACGGGGATTGCGGTTACAAGTGAGCGAATCCCCCTCCTCACCCAAAAGATTCAAATCGTTCGCGAACTTCACCACACCGTCACGGAGCCGGAAGAAGCTTGGTGCAGCCCACTTCCGTAATCGTGTGGCTCACTTCCGTAATGGGGTTTTGCGGTTGTGTTTTCTGTCAATGCGGTTGTGTTTTCTGGCAATGCGGTTCTGTTTTTCATAACTTGCTTGTGTTTTGTCTATTTGCATGTGTTTTCTTAAGTTGCAGTGCGTTGAGCTCTCAGGGCCACCTTATATTCGGCTGCAATTGACTAGTTGGTGAAACCCCTAATAAAAGCCTCTTTCTCATGGGTTGGATGTGTATTACTACACTACTACTGGCTTATACTATGATATCGCAAAACAATGAAACCCCCGCCCCCCAATAATCTCAATTAATTTGTAAGACAATCGTCATGTGCCAACAGCAATCAGTGTGTGGCAAAGCCTTCCACCCGGAACATTTTAACCATAAAGGCGGTAGGTTTGTGCTCTGACCAGATGGCTTCTTTAGCCCTGTTTGTTCTTCAGAAGCCTCCGTCTCATCGTATGCCCGAGGAACAATGTAGATGGATGGATTGACTTATGTGGCGGACACACACACACACACACACACACACACACACACACACACACACGTCCCCGTTATCCTTTTTGCTCTCATCTGCCAGTTTGTCAGCAAGCTGCCTGCACCGTAGCAGCTGCCAGCTCTGTTGCCGCACACCCATCCCCACCTCCCGGATGACTATACACACTGTTCATATCTGCGTGCACGTGTGAATGTCTGTGTTCATGAGAGCTCATCCGTGGAGGAGGCCGCGCCGGTAGCTGCAGCCTAATTAGTGGCTCGCACGTCCAACTTCCAGTGGAAGTCTGGTGGTAACCTTGTTAGGCTGAATAATCTGTCTTCATCGGCGAGCGAAGACCAACAGAGAGTCCCTAAGAGCGCTGCTGCAACTTCATCAGTTACGCCGCGGGGGAAAGATCTTTTCAGGATCGGGCCAAACGGGTCTGACACATTACAAAGGTATCAGGCACTAGGTGACCCAGTTAGAGTAGCATAGACATGTAAAAAGATGACAGATATGAGCACACACACACACACACACACAAACACACACACAGTAGTAGATAAACTGATAAATGGTTTGGATAAGAAAAAAGATACTATCCAAAAGACGCTTTTGGATACTGTGAAAAAAACTTAAGTAAAGAAGACAGGAGGCTAATAAAGACTTCATCCCTGAAGAAATCATCACTGGCTCATTACTAGCTCTGCAAAAAGGGATATCAACAAGTTGCAGCATGCGCGAGAGAGCGCTTATTCGATTTTTTTTTGTCCTATTTTCAATTTCAAAACAACCAATTTAGTTCTCTTCACTGACGCTTTGAAGACAGCCAAGATCCAGCACATCTCGTGGTTCTCGTCCTCCAGTCAAGCAGCACAGACCACCCAAAGCAGCACCACGTGTAGAGCAACGGACGACTTAGATAAAACTGGGGCTGAGACGGATACGAGTCAAGTCAAAAAGTCAAAGTCAAATTGAATACACTGACGGTCTGCCACCATCACCGCGGCCAAAATCTGACCTTACTCTCGTGTTTATTTCGGCTTTTTTGGATATTAGGATTAAATATTTTATACCCAATGTATGCTCTTTGATTGTATAACAAAACTGGGATGGGACTGAGTTCAGATTGTGACCTGTATGACAGAACATTCAGAGTCTGCAATACTCTGGAACCAGTCATGTGTTCTTTAGAGTGTCCTTTAAAATGAGGACTTGAGAATGGACCTGAGCTCGAGTACAGGGACGAGCACTGCGACCATGGAACTGATGCAGCCGCAGACATTGTACACTGCTCGTGACCTTGGAGCCTTAACTGCACCTCCCTGGGACAGTAATACTGGTATAACCCAGACCCGTTTCCCTAGCTATGACACACACACACACACACAGAAACCACCACTAATATTGTGTAGCTCCGCCAAAACAGCTCTGAACCGTCGAGGCATGGGCTCCACAAGTCCTCTGAAGGTGTCCTGTGGTATCTGACACCCATGTGCCCGTTGTAGGCGCTTTCGGCGGTGGACAGGGTTCAGCATGGACACTCTGACCGGTCTTCTGCTACACAGCCCCAAAAGGAGCAGGCTGTGGTGCACTGTGTGTTCTGACACCTTTCTATCATAGCAGCATTAACCTTTTCAGCAATTTGGGCTACAGAATCTCTTCTGTGGGATTGGACCAGACGGGCTAGACTTTGCTCCCCACAGGCATCAATGAGCCCTTGGGCCCCAATGACCCTGTCGCTGGTTGTCCTTTTATTGTCCACTTTTGGTCGGTACTAACCACTGTATACCATGAACACCCCACAAGACCTGCTGTTTTGGAGATGCTCTGACCCAGTTGTCTAGTCATCACCATTTGGCTCTTGTCAACGTGGCTCAGATCCTTACGCTTGCCCATTTTTCCTGCTTCCAACACATCAACTTCAAGAACTGACTGTTCACTTGCTGCCGAATATATCCCACTCCTTGAGAGGTGCCATTGGAACGAGATGAGACATGTTATTCACTTCACCCGTCAGTGGTTTTAATGTTGTGGCTGAACTGTGTGTGTGTGTGTGTGTGTATGGGCATGTGTGTGTGTGTGTGTGTGTGTGTGTGTGTGTGTGTGCATGCATGTGTGTGTAGATATGCTACCTTATCATGTGAACACCTGTAACCTTCATCTCTGTCTTTATCAGCTCGTGTCCCAAACAAAGATGCACTGCTGTGATTTGTGCAACAAAACCCTTCTGTGTACGGTTCCAAGCTGTGGGGCTTATATGAAAAGATGAAGCGATAGGCCTCAGCGCTGAAGATGTTGCACATACACCTTTATTAAATATACAAGGTTTTTATCTCTACAGATATATATGCTAGGGGAACGGAGACCAACTATTCGGTGCTTCAAATATATGGTCATACCCATTAAACCCCCTTGTGTTATTCACTGACACTCTCCCTTTCCGTGGAGAGGTATCACAAACCAATTGTACACTAAGTAGTATTGAATAATAAGTAGTATTGAAATGTCATGATGCTAGTGGTAAAAGGAACAGGCAAATTTGCTTCAGAGTGGTTAAAGGTTTTGTAGTGGGGTGTCTGGCGTAGGCAGGAAACAAGGCCGTCCGGTGTGTATTTTATTGATAAGTCCAAACAAAATGAAGAACGTGGTCCAAAAGGGAAAACAGAAAGGCTCACCGGCAAATAACAGAAATGTACACATGTATCAACGTATATAGAAGTCCAGGGCTTAGTTCTGTCGGTGCGTCTCCCCAACGCACCAATCCCATCACTGCGGGGAAAAACAGAGCCGAAGTAACTTCCTGGTCTGGGGTCGGACGAACCAGGGGAGAGCTCCTCCGCTTGATTCGCCCCATTCCCGGCGGTCAAGGCGGCAGCTTGCCCACGCCCCCCTGGTCCGCCACGGTTTCAATGTTTCAAGGTTATGACTGCGGTAGCTGAAAAGTCAGCCAGATAATGTCAGAAACGTCATCAATGCACAACACAGCTTGTGAATATTGTGCCTTGTCCATGGATCCCAACCGAAATTATTATTGATGCTATGAGAGCCACACGTCCCCCAAGCCATCTCCAAACATCCACAGCCAGCCGACTTGGAAAGGACGCCAAATCACTGTGGTAGAGCTGGACACCCCTGGCCTGCAGACAGTTTCACAGATAGCTGCACTGTGGGTGATATCAAACACCTGCTATCCAACACAGGGTATTAAAGCCATGTGCAGCAAGAAAGAGAGAGAGCGACAGACAGAAAACTCACTGGCTGGTTTTCATCCAATCGGTCGTCTCACTGACTGGCCATCTGATTGGTTGTCTCTCTGACTGGCCATCTGATTGGTTGTCTCTCTGACTGGCCATCTGATTGGTTGTCTCTCTGACTGGCTGTCTGTCTGGTTGAGGAAAACGGGAAACTTCAGCTCCCCCGAGGGTGGAGACGCAGCGGCCATCCAAGTACCTGCAGTTTGTTGTTCTACATAATCCTGTAATCAGACAGATTCATGGCAGCCAACGCTCGGCGTGTGGATTTCCAGATGCACACACACACACACACACACACACACACACACACACACACACACACACACACACACACACACACACACACACACACACACACACACACACACACACACACACACACACACAATAAGCCAGCAAGATTTGCTCCTTGCTGCAATCACTGGTCATTTCTCCCAGTCAAGTTGAGCTGGCCTTCCAGAGGACAGACAGGAGGCCTCTAGAAGCAGGCCGATAAGCCGCAGCAAGCAGGCGGAGAAAATCCACAATGTCAAGAGGTTGTCACCCAATTTTTGTCATGAAGACTTTCAGAACTTGTCTCCAGTTTGTCCCCGTGCCGGCTGTGGACTACAGTACAGACTACCGCTCCACATCTGGACCGGACGTGTCTCAAGTGTCCTGGGCACAAACAAGAGCTGATTGCGGATGAATTTTGTTCTTTTGCTATCGCAAAACAAACGCAAGCACCCCGGTCTGCTCACATCGCCGAGGTGAGCAACCAAAATCGGTTCAAGAGCGCAAAATGATTCCATTGCATTCATTTTGTAAAAGCATTTGTAAAATGAGCACTAATGAGAGACGCCCAGCACTATTTCATCAGCAACATTCCAAAAATAAAGCATCCCGCTTAATGAAGGGATGTACCCAATTCCAAAATTGACCTCTCCAATTTTTTTTCCTCCCCAGCGCCAAAGTGATTAAATTCATTTGAATCTCTTAAAGTAATTGCGGCTCATCTATACGCGAGTAAATATTCAATTAATGGCGACATTTAAATAACTGATTCCTGCAATCCGGTGAGCATAACCTTGACGCATGTCTCCCCTTCGTTAATTAATATTTCCATTCCGAGATCAATTTAATTTCCTTTAAGTATTCATTAGCCTGCCATAGAGGGCTGCACACAAAGCCATTAAATGGATGGTGCATCTCTCCATCTCTCCCGCTCCCACTCTTTTGTTAATTCTCTCTGTTGTACAGTCTCCCTGCCCTCCTCTGTGTGGGCCGGACAATCTCTGCCGTTTCCACCCCTCTCTCTCCTCGCTCCCCAGGACCCAAAGTGGTCTTAGGCTTTCTGTGTTGAGGCAGTGTGCGGGGGCTGCACCGGAGCCGTGGGAGAAAGCTCTTTTACCAGCTCTTTGTTGCGAGCGCCCGGCCAAGGCTGACTGGCTGCCAAACAGCCAGAGACAGAGCGGGGATGAATCGGCGCTGACAAGGTGAAGCCAGCGCCGTGTTCACCAGCTGACAGCTCAGGTGCTCAGAGAGATGGAGACACAGATTACATTTAGGCCTCTGCAGAAAGAGACAGAGAAACAGGAGAGTGAGACAGTGAGAGAGAGGGAGAGAGAGAGTCCAAAATGGCTTTTGTGCACCAATAAACTTTTCCTGTGATGAATGGGAAAGTTGTGCTTAGCTTTTGCTTGGCTGTCGTCCAATAAATCAGGGACTCCCAAGCCTGCCAAATCAGCTACACACAAGTGAGCAATAGAAAGAAAAACAACATAAATACCGCCGTCCAAAAAACATCAACGCACCCGGTGTTTGGATCTCCATGACTAGAACATTATTCCTTAACGCTTGAGCTTAAACCTATGCACACCCCGCTGTCCCCCCTCGACCAGTTGCCCCCGCCCTTTTTTGTTTTTAGTCCATTCTGGGGGACAATTAAGCTGACCCAACAGGGATTCACGTCGTCTCTGCTGCCACGGGATGTTTTGCGTCGGGGCCGGCTTGACGCCGCTTCCCATCGCTGCCCATGGCTGGGCATGTGCTCGCCGCCCGGCGCACAACAACAAAAGCTAACCACAGCATTAACCCTCGAACCTCGTCAGATTGTGCCCATCTGCTAAGTTATCCCAATTAGGAAGGAATCAGACATATGTACTGTACATACTGTACCGCCCTTGGCATGATCTGATGGTTCATACAAAACAAAAACAAAAAAAATCTCCTTGCTGTAAAGATGCAATGTAACATTCCACTTTAAATATGGTCTTAATGTATGTAAAAGGTTTTTAGGTTCGCCTGAGTCACAGGTGTCTGGAACCGTAATGCGGTGTTGAATTGGTTCAGAAAGTGCTTTGCATGTTATCTCCTCGGGAGAGCTTTCCTCGGAACAAATAGCCTACTTTGTCTGCAGACAGAAACAGTGGTCGGAAGCATCGATCAGTGATGCACCGCTAAGATGCTTCCCAAACCTGCACAATAGCGCAGCTGAAAAAACAAAGCCCGACAATGGCCGCCCCGCTGTGCGAGGCTGCCCTTAACATGTCGATAGAGCAGCCAACACAAACACAGGCACATCAACAAAGCAGCAGCATCCATCAAACAGAGGAAACATTATGTACTCCGTGTGTGTGTGTGTGTGTGTGTGTGTGTGTTGCACACAGCATGCCAGAAAGCTCATGTGTGAGTTTGGGGTTCTGGTATACATGGATTTGCTGCCATAGATAGCTTGAAATGAAACTGTGCTTTTTGTATTCAGATTCAGCAAATAAATATTACCATTTTAAATATAAAGTAAAAAAAAAAAAATCTGTTTAAACCTGTTGTTTGCAAATGTTGAGTGAACCTATTATGCTCCTTTTACACATTTAAGTTTCTGAGGTCACCAAAACATGTTTTTGATTTTTTTTTTTTTTTTGCAGAAAATACCATTAAGATTATGCATTCTAGCCATTTTGACATGCCTCTAAACCCGGAATTTTAAAACGGGCTGTTTCAGTGTGGTTTGAGCTTTACTCCGGACTCTTTCATTTACTCTGCAACTTTCACTGATTTCACCTTATCTGTCGCTGAATCTGAATCATTGATTTTCGATCTAGGGGGCCTCATTTAAAAGTTTGTTCCGACTTTCTTTGCCGTGCTCCAGGCTTGTGGGAGACACGACACCAATAGAAATGTAGAACCAATAAAACACAATAAATACATATACAATATAAACAGTGTTTTAATTGGTTTTCTTTGGAGAAAAGCACAGCTGATCGGATGGAGCAGATGACCATGAAAAGAAATTCGTCACGAGCTGACCTCAGCTCGTGCAAGGGAGAAAAACACCTTTGGAAAACCGAGCGTTCAGAGCGGTTGGAAGCCCGAGCGAACATCCGACATTGTAACCTTATATATATATGACAGAAAATAAGGAAAAGCATAATAGGTCCCCTTTAAGCTTACATATCGAATGTGAGCTGTGGTGTTCAATCATGCCATATCTTGGCAGAATATTGCTCAATATCATATCAAAGCCTTGTTAATGGGTATCATATTGTGATAAAGCCTGAGGGTTACCCTCCTAGTGTGTGTGTGTGCGTGAGTGCGTGTGAGAGAGAGAGAGGGTTTACATGTTAAGAATGCTTGAATGTTAGTTTTGTATCTGCCAAAGTGTGTGTGTGTGTGTGTGTGCGTGCGTGCGTGCGTGCACGCCCTTACCTTGCGTCCGCCGGTGTTGAGCTTGATGGGCGTGAGGAAGGGGTCGAAGATCATGTGACTGGTCTCAATGTTGATGGGCGACTGCCTCTTCCCCACGGAGCACAGGTTCCAGGCGGAGTTCACCAAGCCCCAGAACGACGGCACTGGAAACAGAAGGACACGGGGGAGGGTTAGAAGTCTGCTTTTCTGCTTCACTTTGAACCTCTCCAACCGCAATCTCTGCCGTTTCTACACCAAACATTAAAATGCGGCCGAACGCTGTTGTCCACTTCTATAGTCAAGGAATGGGGATAGTACATATGAATGGCTCCCTATTTTTGACCGATGCTCCATACGATCAGTCGATTCATTCCTGTCAGAATGTTAATTGGTGATATTAACAGCAATGTATTGTTTACATTCTTTAGGTATATTGTTTATTTTTTAAGGTTTAGTTTTATTGTTTATGATTGTTTTTTGTGTATTGCCAAATTTTATTCTTCAATGTTTATTTTTAGATTTTTCCGATATATTGTTAGGTTGACTGTATATACCATTTTTTTTTATTTACCCTTTTTATTCTTTTATCATTCTATATCTTATTGTTTTTATGTAAGATGCTTTGACACCACAATATCCCACAGGTCGATGAATGCACAGTATTTTCAAACATGAGCTTTGAATGTTCTATACATGACTGTACAAGATCTACTGTATCATTTGAACAGTTCCGGTATGACTTGATGGTTTATGCCGAAGCCCACGGGAGGCTCCGGGACCGAGGTGACTTCCCCGTTTGGGTCACAGCCATTAGCCGAAGGAGCGATATGCTGAAGAGATGAGATTTCCTCTGAGCAAACTGTAATCAGAGGGCGTGGCGGCAAGTAGCGCGTGGCTAAAAGTGACACCGTGAAATGTCACCAGGAGTGGGAGAACGTGGAGCGGATAGGCATCTCAGCCTCCTCGCGGAAAAACGTATGCGTCCCCGCCAAGATCTCATATCCTGCTCGGAGTGGGAAGCGTGGCTTATCACTCAACTCCAGCAGAGGGAGAGGAAAAAATAAAAAATAAATTAATAATAAAAAAAAAAAAACGCAGTTCCGGAACAATATCTGCCGTAGCCTAAAGCAGGATTTTTCTTTAACATTAAGGAAAATTGTATCACTCATAAATTAGTCACTTAGATCGGGCTAAGCAAACTCCACCTTAAAGGATTTCCAACCTAACGTGAAAATATGTAAATTCGTGATGAATCACAGCAAACAAGAACCTCGACAGCGCGGGTTTACGCTTAAGGACTCTGAGAGGGAGCTGCACCTTCCCAACAGAGGGAGCACTAAATCACCGCTGACACCGGGCGATAAAGTCATGAGAAAACGGTGACACTATATTCATCACTGCACCTCGTCTGCGGCCTTAATTTGGGAAACCGCGTATCAGTGTCCGAGGGGTCTTTTAACAAAAAACTAACAGAAAAACCAAAAAAAACCTCCTCGGCCGGGGAGTGGGGCAGGGGCGTGGTTAGTGGGCGTGGCCGAGCAGGCGACTGTGCCAATCTCCCATCGATCTCTTGCCAAGCCCGGTTAGGAGAATACATAACTCTATTCCCTTCTATTTTGTACCCCCACTTTGTACTATGTTTTGAGTCTTATTTTATTAATATAATTCTATTCACTTACTGCATTACGTTTTAGGAATCCGTTAGTTTCAGTTAGTTGCTAGGTAGGAATTAGGTTAGCTATTATGTTTGGTTTAGTAACTTTTGTGCATAATCTCCGGGTGCGTTGCAAGGATATTTCACTGAATATATGTATGAATATACAGTATGTACTGTATATGTATGTGACGAATAAACCTCTTGAATCGTGAATTGAATCTTGTAACATCTATAAAACACTAAGTACTTCGTCACAACATGAAGTTGTAACCTGTAGTCTTTGCCCAATACAACTGATATTTGCTGACAACTTTGGTTGAGCTACAATGTGTACAGTCCTACTTTGCACTATGAAGTATAAATGACAGGATTCAATTAATGATTAGTACTAGACTAGCTCTAATTCTAAGTCTCATTAAACTACTAGGGTTCAATTATTCCTCACTTGAACAGATTTTATATTGTATATTGTATGTATTGTATATATACTGTACTATATATATATTGCATATGGAGAACATGAATGTCCACGCTGTTGTCCATTGACATCCTTCAGCTCTTCACTAATGAAATACATTTAAATTAACCAGACCAGTAGTTGGAGCGTAGTAGTGTATGTTGGCGAGTGAGGGGAGGGATGGCAGCAAGACAATGCCTAACAGACGGCAGAGGACCTCATCTGAATTCTAACCTGTGATATGGTGATTAGATGCCATCCGTCCAGTGTTTTCTCTGAAGTGCATCTATCATTCAAATGAACTCATATCAAAGAACGAAACAACGCTGTGCCAGGGAAAGTTTAGTGTAGTTTTATGCCTCTCTCAAAGAGTTCTACTTACAGAGAAATCACTTTAAAAATAACCATTTTTCCCCACCCAGTCTTTGACATGAAATGCCAGACGTGCTCACAATGACACCTTGTTACAAAATACAAAGTAATATTGAAATAAAAACCACAAGCTCAAAGTGACACAGTAGGAACTGTATGTGTGTGTGTGTATGTATGTATATATATATATATATATATATATATATATATAGACACACACACACACACAGATAGATATACATACACATACATACATATACATTTTTTAAATAAAAAAAATATTATGTATTAAACAATAGCATCAAGTTAAACACAGCCATTCCAGCTTTGCATGTAGCATTGTGGTCCGCCCGCATTAAACATCCCATAGGGGTGGACTGTGGTTACGGACGTGCACTAATGGACGCGCACGTGTGCACTTGGTGAAGTTGCTTCATTTTAGACACAAGCTCGAGTGCCTTATCACATTCAGGTAAAACAGCAGCCGACGCTCGCTGACAAATTATTAGCCGACAAAGTACCAGATCTGAGCCAACAGATCTGTCTGATGGAGCAACACGAAACGAGCGAAAGAGAATGAAAAACACACTGGAGCTTTGTTGAGTCATCCCTCGCGGAAGGTAATATTGGACCGGCCGGGAATGTCTCTCCGAGGGGGAGGCTTGGAGGGGTGGAGGGGAGGAGAAGAGAGCCGCAGAAGGAGAGGAGGAGAAAGAGGAACCGACAGGGCAACAGATGGACAGACAGACATTGAGGCTGACGGAGAGAAATGGCCACCCCGTTCTCTCCATCGCCAGATCCCTCATAGGAATGGCAGGAAATCCATGGCCCGAATGGGAATAGGAGCACGAGGGGAATCGATCCATTAAGCCTGAGCCCTTGTCGTAAATGTACAAATAATTATTAGCCCTTGATAGATTCCCGAATGCGACGCCGGTGACAGGGGACATCACTCAGCGCCGACCGACGCACAACCGCTGCTGTCAATAAATTACCGGGGCCCTCCTATAGCAGAAATACTCCTATATATCACTTGGTCTGCCTGCAAGCATTAGAGTTACTTTCATTTCTTATTGGCAAGCAGTAAAAGTGGATGTGGATATATGGCGTGGCCTTCTGCAGATGGCGAAGCCGCGTTCTGGGTGTATTTTAAGTGAGTGAATAGGGGGCGAGGAGACGAAGGAAGACTAAGTGGCCGTTCCCCTCGATCCAAAGCTCTTTGTTTCCCAAACCAACGTTGATCCGCCCCGAGAGGAACCTCTGCATCGATTCTGTGGCATTAGCCAGGGGTTAAATTGGGGGTGGATGCCATCCATCCACCTTTGATAGATAAATAAATGAAAAAGCTATTGAAGGACTCCCCTCGCCGACGTTGCCATATTGTTCAATCAATTCTTTTTTCCAAGTCTTCTCTCATGACTCCCATGAAATTCCTATTGTCACAGCCGCCAAGCGTTTGGATCAAGTGAGCTGTAGTTAGAGAAACCTATATTCGACCATAGATTAAGAAAGAATAGAATATAAAGAATATAAAATTGTACAGAAAATAAAGTATAGACAATCTATACGTTCTATCAGCTGCTGTGCAATTTGTGTTGCACGGCTATTAGTGCAATTTGAGTACTATAAATATCATTTGAGATATTAGATAGAAAAAGATAGATACAAATATTTGCTCTGGACCTTACATGCTTCCACATCCCTCCATCTAATCCCGCCGCCTTTCTTGCTTCCCCCTCGTTTCTGATCCTCCATCATTCCTCACTCTCTACTCGCCAAGAATCCAACGGTAGTTGGAGAGTAGATTCTCTAATGGCAGATTCTCACAGCTTGGTCCACGGAGCCGGCGCCTGCGGACTAATTACGCGGCAAACTTTGCGTGACACGGAGTGGGGGGGGTTGTTGGGGGAGGGATGGGGGGGGGGTTCACCCCAGGCGGCTTATTATGGTTCAGGGGTTCGGCGAGGGTCGGATATGAGGTCCAAGGATACATGCGCTGCTCAATTAGGCCCTTCAATAATTACTCTCCTTTTGACTTAACATCTTGCTGCTCACACCCCCCCCCCAGGAGATAAGCAACGTTCTGCTCTGATAATGATGCACTGCACTGAGTGAGTTATGATAATATAACTGCAACAAAGAAATAAATATATCTTGGCAATATATGACACAAGCAATAATACAGTGATTGTATTAGTTAGTAGACTGGCGATGCATATTATAATAATACAAAAGAAGGGCAAAAAGGTCCTCATTATTAAGATCATAGATATGTTCACATGATGGACACACTCAATGGATGGCTAAATGGCTACCTATCTTAAAAAAATGTTTTTAAACCATTGACTCTCTCCTATGTTAATCATGGTTACAAAATGTCCGATTTGGTTCATCTTTCTTAGTTAAGATAATTTTCCTTGTATCTTGTCTCAGCTTTCTACTTTAATCACCAGGGTAGCTTGGCTGCGCCTCAGCTGCTTAAATATTGAGTAGCCGTATTTCAGAAAAATCAGGAAATATTGAACAGCAAAGCCTTAATGCCAAGTAGCCTACTGGTATTTTACATTTTCTTGCCAAACCGCACCACTGCAAAAAAATTAATTGAAATTTCCTTTTGATTCATGCTTTTTAATTAAATTCTATGACTAAATAATAGGGTGGTGAGAAAAAAAAACAGTCTTGGTGAACAGTCAGTAACTTCTCCATAAAATGCATCCATATTATATTTTTGATCAAGGACATACGAGGTACCAATTAGCAGTTATGTCTGCAACATACATTCCTCCGTGGAAACAAATAAATCACCAGGATAAGCATGATTGGTCCGTTTAACATGAAGCGGAGCAGCTATTTGACGACCTGCAGCCTGAAAATACATGCATAAAGCAGAGACTGCAGCGCCTCCCTCAGCTATCCATTCAGCTCATATTGGAAGCGGATGTGACGATCAACGCAACATTTTCATTACATTAATGTGAAAGGTGTAGCACACAACTACAGCAACATCCCGACCACATTTTTGCCTTCACCAACAATTGATTCATTTTTGTTCGGTACCACTCCACTGTGCTGCCCTCGAAATGTAACCTAAACCTCAGCGTCACCTGTAAAGTTTGTGGCTATGCGCTTCAAATACGGATAGCTGTTGAGGGTACAATGTCTAAAGAACTGGCTAAAAATCTGATCTTACTGGTAATTAGGGTAATTCCCAGGAAAATTGTGTTGGGTTACCACTGCTCAATAAGCTTGGTTTGAGATCAAATATTCCCATCACACACACCATATTTACACATGCTGTCAGTGATCCAAAATTGACTTGGAGGGTGGAAAGTGATATTTATCTACTCTAAGCAAATAAAAGTAAAATAAGGCACACACAAACACACACACACACACACACACACTCACACACTCACACACTCACACACTCTGCAGGAGAATGTACATGACAATAAAAATGTCAAGATGCAGAGATAGCCTTGATGGAAAGTCTTAAATCGGAGGAAATGCTTGGATACGGAGGAAAAGCTTCAGCCATAGAGTTTGGAAACTTAAATGAAGTGAAATGTGCCCTTCACCGATTAGAAATACACAGCAACCCAGAAAAACACACAGTGTGTGTGTGTGTGTATGTATGTACGTGTGTATGTATGTGTGTGTATGTCACACTGTGTGTCCATCCCTCAATCACTGAAAGATGCATACAGTACATCAATTTCTTGGAACAGCACCAGGAAAAGTATAAATAGCACTTTCCTTTTTAATTGCTGATGCGCAGTTGAAGTACAACTTTGTGTAGCGTGAAGGGAGAGAACATGAGGAGTGAGAGGGGCGAGAGGAGGCGCCCACAGTTCGGACATAAATGCATGCTTAAGCAGCTACGGCAAACAACGCCTTCATGATAATGAAGGCTCTAAGAGGAGCTCGCTCTCTCCGCGGCGACGCCTCCCTGTTTTCCCCTCGCTCGGTTGTTTGCTCCTTGGAGGAGGAGGAGGAGGAGGAGGAGGAGGATTCAAACCACGACATTAATGTCACGGCGAGAATTAGAAGAAGCTTTCCAGAAGACGAGTGTGTACACTTTGTAATACACTAGGAGACTCAGAATGTCAAACAGATAGTTTATGTAACACACACACACTCGAAACACACCACCGCTTAGAGCAGCACGTCTATATCGGTGTGAGGGTCGGACCAAGCAAAGCACGAGATACACAGGTCGGGTGAAATAATTAGGTGGTATTTATTGTCCCAAAGGATAGATAAATGGGCAAAAAGCAAAATGCGGGAAAAAGTGATATAAACATACATAGATAGGAAAATAAATGAACAAACTAAACTCAGCTTAAGAAGAAAAGCGAGCTCAACTTCCCCACTCTGGAGCGACATGGCGGGAGCATTTATAGCACCCTGGTCAAGCCACGACTCAAACGCAGCAATAGAAATAAACATTCATCTTTTGAGGTATGAACTTAAGATTTGGATGAAGATAATATTTAATGATTCCATTAACGTGTATCTTTGGTACAACACACAGTACAACAACAATGTATATCGCTTGTCGAATAAATCATAAAGTTAGCCACGTTGGAGGTTTGGATCGATGAATGAGTGAGGTAATGACGCGGTCATGATTTCATCGAAACGCATCGTGGACTCCTACAGTTTGTATGTTACGACTTCCTCGAATCCGGAAAAGTAGGGAGGGACACAGGGATAGATGTGAACACAATGCCCTCTCTTACAAAAAATAGGATAAAATGTCGTCCCGCTCCACAAGCTCATCTCGCTCCAACACCCGACCACAAGTTTAATAACCTTGGCATGTCGGCGACGCACGAACGGTCAGCAACTTCCGGTCAAATTTCATCAGTTTGTCACAAAACCCTGCTTTCGAATGTTAATCCATATGGATGAAACGTGAACCACGAGATGTCTGAGGCGTCCCGGTTCATACAAGCCCTCAACTGCGTCGTGTTGTCGTGTTCCAGACACCTTAAGCCCAAAAAATGCCAAGGAGAATAACAATAATAAAATTCCAAACAATAACAATGTCAGTGTCAGGCAGGCTGGATCCCTAATAATAATAAAGGTATGAGAAGCAAAACCTATATGTCATGTAGTCTAGGGCCTTATGAATGTTAATGGTGTATAAGGTCAGACACACTGCAAATATGCTGCTATGTATGTTACCTCTGTGCAGCCGGTGATGCAGCCATCCAAATTTGTATCATATCAAAATTGTGATAAAAGACTAGATATCGTCTGGTATTTTGGTTGTCATGATATCGTTAATTTACTTAAATGTTGCCTTTGAGGCTGCATTACAGTAAAGTAATGGAATTTTCTGGGCCAAGAATGTTGTAGCTGTTCTAATCATTGCCTCTCCCTGCTTGGTCATAATATCCACATTACTCATGGTTCTTCGTTGTTTGCAAAGATGAAATGGCTGTCGATATTGGGGTATTGGTAAAACACACTCTTACATTTGATTTGTTGATGCAATTAGTCCTAACGTGAGAGGTTAATCTGTTGGGCATTGTGGTGTAAGTGAGGACGTTTAGCACCTCGCTCATACCTCACTCCATCAATAGACCCTTCTGTTATCAGGCGTATCTCTGTCCCTAATGAAGCCAACACCGGCACTGCTGATAATTAGCGGAACAGGTGGTAAAAGACTGGATCGCTCTTACCAGGAGAGTGACCGCGTTCCGGTGCGAAACCCCTTTCAGACTTGACACATAGAGCGACGCCAAGTGAAAGTGCTCTGATAGATAGTGAGAGAAGGCAAAGTGTTTTTTCCTCCGTCCTACTCGCGCTCGGCACCAATATCTCGGCGCTCCTGCTATGAATCGTATGTGCTTTTGCCGCGACGCCGGGGCTAATTCTGCGAGCGGGTAAGGGCCTCATTAGCAGCGGCCGGTCACCAGAACAATAAACATGCCAGTCAGACTAACCCCTCCTGTCAGGTTGTTAATGGCCCAGGATATACAACCTGGCGGCCAGCAGAGACCTTTCACTCCGAGGGGCGGAATAACAAATACAGAACGCCCTTGAGGGAGTAGGGTGGAGGGGGGGCCAACGCGGGCCATCATGGACTGGGTAGGTCACCGGGAAGGTGTTTGCCGGTCTGAGGAGTGAGGGAGGAAGAAGCTTGTTCTGTCTGACCCAGCCCTACAATAATAACACTGCTAGTATACATTGACTTTGTGCTTGTGAATAAAGTTCCCAGTGAAAGAAGCACCTCAGCGGGTGTCAACCACGTTTGAGATAAGATAAGATAGTATTTTATCAATCTTATTGACAACCTTATCTGATTGATTTTATTGATAATCTTTTTCATTTAACCCGAAGGGGTTAGTGACGTCCACGTGCCAACGTGGTTTGTAACACCAACTCCAGCCGCGACGCACCGGCTTACTCCTGTTGACTGAAGTGTACTCAGCTACTGCATAGTGCTTAGAAACCACGTTTCAGAAGAGAAATGGCCACAGAAATGGCTTCTAGGAGTATCTGAGGACAGTATGGATGACCGTGTGCGTAACATTCAACCTCGACTGTATGTGGAGACAGCGCTTCAGCCTACAATTAGACCACGGGGTGCTTTAAACCAAACTGTAAAAAGGTTAAAAGGATAACAGACCACTATGGCGCCTCCGTCGCAAAGACAGCCGGATCACTTTATGTTTTCCTCAGAGCGCTCTGCGATCAACACCACTTTTGGAAATGAGAAGAAAGAAGCGTGTTCGCTGAAGAGGCAAATTAAATTGTCACAATTCTAGTTTAATTTGATATATTTTGGTTGCGCAATCATACACACACACACACACATATATATATATATATATATATATATAGCTGCCGCATTGACTGCTTCAGTGCGTTGCTGCGATATTGGAACGTGCAAGACTGGCCTGTAAACAAACACAAGTAAATGGAGGAGCTGCAGTTTTTCTGGATGAAAAGCACTATAACACTTACATTTCTCAACCGATTTCAATGAGTCATTTTATTTTCAAGGGTTTATGATCTATGTGGAGTAGATTGCTCCACCATCCACCATTTCCGCTAATTGTTGCACACTGGTTGACACACTTCCTGTGATACACTGCCCTAAATCTATCATTTTCCCTGGAGTTCGTACCCAGTGGCAGTCCGAATGCATAGTGATAGAGGCTTATAGGGAATGAATGTAAATTTCGATGGGGTCATTATTCTAAAGCCAATACACTGTGAAATCAACAAAATTAACTGTAAGACACAACCAAAGTGTGGTGTGGGGATGGTTTGGTTGAGCAGCCACACCTGACCTGGATGGAAGGTGATTGGGATCAGAGTGGCTGCATACCTGTTGCTCGTTGGTTGGTCTAACGAGCAACAGGTAAAATCCCCATCCCCACACACACTCAGGAGAGGAGCCCTTGTCATGACATGTTCTATCTGCTCCTGAGCTTGTTCCAACTAGCCCTCTCTCTACAATAACCTGGTGTCTACAACATCGTCTTCTGTGTCTCTGTGCAGCAGGGCCCTGAACACGCCACGCAAAGCTGATAGTGCTGCAAAGGAAACTGACAACCAAGTATTTGTTTTACATAATCCTATGTTTTCATAGACAACAATTTATATATTTGAAGGGTTTCCAATTGCTAAATGTGGTCAGTTTGCAGAACTAAGTAGAACAACTGCACAACAGTGGCTATAGTTTTTACTACATAGTCGTGACTCAATCAACAAGGGGTGGATTTATAACAGAAACTTCACGCCAACATATAGCCATGAGTGTTCACCATTGAGATCCACCGACTAAGCCCTCTGGTAAATGCAGTGACTCTGGGAAAGTGCATCATTTTTAACAGACTGCTTAGCCCACCAGCACTTACTGGACATCTAGATTATTAGCAGCAAAGTTTTCCTAGAGGAGGACGGAGATGATGGAGTAAGAGTAACACACTGAGTGGAAAAAAGGAAATGAATTAAATTAAACAGGACGAAGCAGAGGACCTGACAAAAAGTGAGCTCAGCACGAGCCGTGCTGTCCCTCTTGACGTAATGACATCTAAGTATTCTACCGGGAACAGCCAAAAACCTGATCTGGTGTTAATGAAAGAAGTTACTCAGGCAAATGCCCCCTCGCCACCCGCAGAATGAGGAGCATGTGCTTATCAGAATTCTCATTCATCTAAAGGCTCTAATCCCTCCGAGATGGAGGGGAAGAGAGCGGCAAAACGAGATACAGTAGGTAGAGAGAGAGAGAGAGAGAGATAGAGAGGCCAGAGGGTGAGTGAGGGAAGGAAGAAAAACAAAATGCAGAGAGGAGGAGGGAGACTCGCACACGGAAGGTGTCGGTCTTTGATTCTTCTAATTACTGGCAGATCGTTTTCAAGGGCTCTTTTCAGTGGTCGGCCGCCAGCTGATACCCACCTCGCTCCCAAGACAACTGCAGAGTGTTTTTGCTTTTCTAACTCGACCCCCCGCGGTGAGAGAGGCGGGCGTGAAGCGCAAAAACAGCTGTAATCGTTACTTTGAGGTGAAAACTCTCACGGTGTAACCAATCAGTCCTTGGCATAAGCAGGCTTTTGCGCGCAGCTACAATTTCAAAACAGTCTTGACGCCCTTGTGGTGAAGGTGACCATAATGGGCCAAATGCTTAATGGTCCTGTTTAACAGCAGTTTTGTAGATATTCGCTTGGACACCAACAGAGCGTACACTCAGGCAACCAAGTAAAATAACATTACAAGGGACAAGCTGCAACAGCTGAGGAAATAATTGCCTCCCCTCCAATTTCCCCACATCTCGGCGTCTCCTTTTCCGTCACGGCTGCTCTGCTGTTTGACTGCATTGTGGTCTTGCAGGGTGTGACAAGCATGTACCACCATCGCCGACTGCTCGTGAGGCTTTAAACCCTGGGGAATTGTACATGGGGTAATCTCTCTCCGTCCTGTTCCCTTTCTTTATTTCAGGTCTGCTGAGTCTCCTTGGCTGCTCTCTGGGCCTAACTAGGCAGCACTTTCCACTGCGGGAGAATCCCGCCCGCCTCCCGAGGAAGTCGAATGATTAAAACGCAGAGTGACACTCACTCCGGTCCCGCAGCGGACGCAATGTACAGTACATCCCCCCCTTGAAAGAGAGTGTACAAGAAAAGCCCGGAATAAAAATAGAAGAAATAAAAAGGCGGGGCCGGTCCACCCTCACGGCTTCAGCGGCATCGCCTTCGTCCTGGATCTGCGTTCCACTTTAACTCGCTGCCAGAGCCCCTGAGTAGCTTCCGCTCGGCGCGTCCCCGGGGTGGTTATCTGCCGTGACAGAATCCAGACGTTCAAAGGAAATCCAGGAGCGCGGTCCCACGGAGCCGTTCCGACGGATTGAACAATCGGAGGCTTGCCGTTCCTTCGGCGTGCGTCGGGCGACCCGGCGATTTTGCCAAGTCGCAGCTGAAATCACCGGGATTTTGGGGCGATATTCAGAAGAAAAGCAAAGAGACCTGTCCCTTAATAGCGTCACATTTTTTGAAGTGGTTACTGATTGAAGGACCGGTTTCCAGCCTAATGACCCCATTATTTTCTTTCTGTTCCTCCATCCATTTGTACATGAGCAGAGAATGAGGCCGAATTACATGACTTTCCGACTCAAAAAAAAAAGGGGGGGGGGGGGAGAGAGAATTACTAAGGCTAATCTCTCAAATAAGTGCCCAATAAAGTCCTGTAATAGAAATCATTGAGTCCCCTTTCATGTCAAAGAAAGGGAACTTAGTGCTGGCAGACAATGAGGGTCCAGACGTGTCTTTTCTTTTGGAGGGGGGTTAGTACTCATCTTGGAGTGGGACGATGTTCAGAGAGAACTCGTCTGTCTCCTGAAAATTGACTGGGTGTCATTTCTGAGCTTCGAGGCGGTGACGGCATGAGAAAACTGCCAGCGTCTCTCACCATTACTCTTCTTTTCCTTTTCTCACACACACACACACACACACACACACACACACACACACACACACACACTATAGTAATGATGGATAGAGCATCAGAGCCAAAAGCCTTGGCCACTCAGTGGTCTCTGACGGGGAGGAGAGGCCGGGTTTCTCCCATCTCTTCCTCCACGTCTACATTGAAATATATTGAATGGGATAACCATAGTGTGTTTGGAACGGTTCCAGTACAGATCTTTGCTCTCCAACGTACGAAAAATGGCTTGGGGTGGGTTGGGATAAATAAAACAAAACAGACACTGCAATATATAGTGATACTTCCTCGAATCGCGATACATAATTAATACATGGGCGCCTTACAGTATATATATTTTACTCCATATATCGATTGATCCATTGGGAATTAATATAGCATATGATTCGAGTTGAGAATCTATCTTGCATACAGGCACTATCGCCTGCGTCGCGACTCCCTTGTTATCGTGGGAAATAGATTGTGATGGCATCGTGACGCGAGTAACTTGGCGATCCCGACTTCTATCCACGTGTGCCCCTTTGTTCCAGCAATCGATGTACTCCCCAACAGCCTCGGATTGAAAGACCAAACACAAAATATTTACAACACACCAAGGGCGCGCAGCTCCGCGCAGCGCTCACCAGGCATTTGTGTCCTTGTCTTGTCGAAAAAGCATTCCCCGGGCGCCGCTTCTTTCGGAGCCCGGGCATTCTAATCTACATCGCCGTTTTTCAACAGAAAAAAGACGAGTTGAAGAGGGGGAGTGTGTTATATCACCCTACATCGACCGGGAATGTGTTGGAACACTCCATGTGAAGACAGTGTGGGTGTGAGAGCCGGTGGAGAGGCGACTTGCCGCTCATTAATCTGGTCACTGTTTTATGCTCACTTATGCTTAAACAACCATGAGGGACTCGCATCTCGCAGGGATTCCAGCGCACCTCTTCTAAATGCTAAACAGCCTTGAGCAGGCGAGTCAATGGCCATTATGAAGCTCGACACACGCGGGGGCAAACTACCAAACCTATTTTGTCTTATTTTGTCTTTTCACCGCCCCCTCCCCCGCCGCCTGCTCCTTAGTCAAATGACTATTGAATTGTTTGCAAAATATTAAATAAGCGCATATGTCAGCTGCTTGCTCAGCGGCGTTTGCGTGTATACCCCTGTTCCAAGGCTCCGCTTTACCTTATCACGGAAATAGCTGCAGATCCGCGGGGCCGTGGCTCAGTGTGACGGGAGGGAGACGTGAGATAAACTGGCGGACGTCTCCATACATGGCTCTTTGGATTTCTCAGGCTCTGCCGTGTTAAAGGTCATTCGGAAGATAACATGGGGTCCAACACACACGCACGCACGCACGCACGCAAGCACGCACGCACGCACGCACGCACGCACGCAGGTATCATATGACTATAATCAATTGAAACATATGGATCGGACACGTGGACTGGATTGGAATTGCATTGGAAGAGTTAGCGGAACGTGCATTCCAACGCTTAACATATGGAGGACTAAAGGAAGACAGGGAAGATACAGTGCCTACGATGGTGAGAGAGATACAGCAAGAGGGAGAGAGATAGAGAGAGGGGGAGGCGGTATTAGGAGGGGAGGGAGAGAGGGGTGGAAGAAAAAAAAAAAATCTAATCAGCTCTGAAGTGGAGAGTCAAATCTGGGCCGGATGCCTAGCAGGCGAGAGATGATGACAGCTGTGCGTAAGTGCAATCCCGGCCGCCGACGCCAAGTGTACCAACACCAGGCAGCGGGACACAGGGTCCTGGGTCGCACCCGCTGGCCCCGGGGGTGGACTCACTAAACATCTGAAGAACAAGAGTAGCTCCTAACCGGAGCATTTAGGAGTAATGGCTGTGTCGGCCCTAATTTAGAATGGCGCTAAACCAGCTTGTGAATCTCAAGAGTAGTTAAGATTCAAACAGTCCCGCTTATCCTCCTCCATAATACATCCAATAAACATTGTGAGTAATTGCATTTTTGGATAAATAGACTGAAGGATAGTCAATAAAAACATTTTAATTTGCCATATTGTGAATGCTATATTACAAGACGTGTCTTGTATTGTAAGAACGTATCTTTCTATCAGTGGCAGATGTTTGTAACTTGAATTCTGCAATGACTGCCATCGCCTGCAACTGCAGAGGATGCCAGCGTTCTCCAACATAGCTCTGTGGTTACTGAGATAGGAGGAAACACCAATACATTTTTGATGCATATATCTTCCTACGCTTCTACGTTAGCGTGACAAGTGACTGCAGGAGACTCGTAATTTGTCTTTAATCACAACCTTTTTTTTCGTGGCTGTCGTCTGTTGCAACAAATTTATAAAAGCTGTTGGAACACTGGTTGTTTCACGAGGCACGCAGGAGGGTAACAATTAGCCGACATGAACGTATACTTGCTCATTTTCGCATGAAATCAGTGCTGACGACTACAACCAAATAAATCCGTGGGTTGGACTAGATCATATGCACCTCCCACCACCTGTATTTCGCCGTCAATTTGCAAATGCAGCCCAGCGTCCTGTCAGGCAATAATTTTGATCCTCGGCGGTGAACGCCTCGGATCGACAGAATTACAGTAAGATATAACAGCACGGCGGTGGAGCTGGAGACGGAAAGGTCCCGACTTTGTCCTTGAAAGGCCATCTCAGCAACCAGCAAGACACACAGACCTCCCAGCCTCCTTGAAAGTTTCTATTCAAATCTTTTCAGTGGGCGTTGTTACGCAACCGGGCACGACAACACCCCGGCGCTGAAATCCAGCTGATGTAATCAGCGGCCTTGGAAGGCTTCCTGCCCCCCTCCCCACAGGCGAGCAGAGCTGTTGGGTTGCTGCATGCGAGCCAGGAGCTGCGTCATATGTAACGAGACGCTGGTTATTTAAACAGCGTCGGACGAAAAAAAAAAAAAAGCTTTAGCGCCTGCATTACACGAGCAAAAACCACTCGCCCGGTTTGTCAGTTTAAAGGATTTACATTTGAAAAAACCCATCTCTTTTCAAACCTGGGATGGCGCCACTGAACATCTGCTTCACCATGTACTTGCATTGTGTTCATCATGATAAAGACTACCTCAAGCTATCCCTGTACTGAAATTGTTAAAAAGCTAAATCCGCTGCGAGCGCCTCCGTCGCATATTGAACGAGTGTGTGTGTGTGTGTGTGTGTGCGTGTGTGTGCGCTCATGTGGTGAAACAGTCTCAGTTCGGCGAGGTGACTTTGACTATGAATGCTCGGGTGCACGCCCTTGAACGGCAGCACCCGCTTGCGTGCGTGTCCCGCCCTCCACCGGGTTGTGGAGAATTATGAAGGACGAGGAGTGTGTGTGTGTGTGTGTGTGTGTCGGGGGGGGGGGGGGGGGGGGTGCGTGTCAGAGCGTTTTAATTATTGTGAGCTATTTCAGCTTCAGATAATCTCCGGCGGTGTCGTGTCCTCACTGAAAACAGCCAGGCTCATTGATGGAACCTAATCTAGCTCTTACATATGTTCACGCTCCACCCAGCTCCACCCCCCCCCCCCCCCCCCACACACACACACACGCACGCACGCTCCACCACTAGCTCTCCTCTCCAATGCGGTAATCAGTCCCCAAAAATATCTAATAAAATCAATCAAGGTTTTCAATATGCAGTCTGTGGTTTCTTTGTCAGGGCAGTGGCAAGAGGAAGCTGAGCTGGCAGGCAAGAGGAAAAGAGGAAGGCCAAAGAGAGGGTTTATGGATGTGATGAGGGAGGACATGCAGGCGGTTGGTGTAAGGGAGGAAGATGCATAGAACAGAAGGAATTGGAGGCAGATGGTCCACTGTGGCGACCCCTAACGGGAGCAGCCCGAAGAAGATGATTATGATTATTATTATTATTATTATTCTAAGGGGTCCAGCCCACAGGACCGATGAAAGTTGACCGGAAGTAGCCCATCGCCGACACGCCATGGCTGTCAAACTTACGGTCGGGTGGTGAAGAGAAATGAGTTTGTTGAGTAAGACACCATCATCATCCACTACCTTATGTATGTGCAGGTCGTGGCTCTGTTCGCACTGTGCGAGCTGCGTGGCGTAGACTCCATCACTCCATAGGGGTTAAGGATTGCGTGTGTGTAGGTGTCTGTGTATTGTCTTCGCTGCTTGACAACGGCTTTTCGATTGATATTTTATCCTATTTTTGTAAGAGAGGGCATTCTGTTCACATCTATCCCTGTGTTCGATGCGGCGCTGTGCCTGTAACATACAAACTGTAGGAGTCCTTGATGCATTTCATGGACTCTAAACGCATCGGAAAAAACAAGGACCCGGAAAAGCCTAAATAATCACAGTCAGTCGTCACCGTGTCATCACCTCACTCCGTCATCATTGCCCCACATGACATCAAACAGTCAGGTTTCCGTCACTACGTCATCACTCCCCGACACGGCAGCAAACGGCCGCCCGCACTGAGAGTGCAGCTCTATTTCCACGGACAACACCTGAGTTTTGACAATGAGAAGTTCTGGTTTACAGAAAAACATGGACGGTTGTTTCAAAGTCAATCTGTGTGGACCGCATAGTGGTTGCCCCGCGAGATGAGCAACCACGAGACGACAGACCGGGGGGAGCAGATCAACATAAACGGCGTTCAACGTAAACTCTGAAAAGTCGTGCTGCGTTTCCGAGACCCTGGAAAACTGTAATACATACCAAACACGACTAAACTGAACCCTGTGTATTGCTGCCTGCGGCTATGTTTATTATTATTATCCTTTTATTTATCATCCACACACATATCCAACCATATTCATATCCAGTCAATACTTGAATCATTGCTGCCACTTAGCCCTTGCCATAGCCTTTAATGTAAGAAAAACGTTATTTTTCGACGCCGTCTGGTTTTTATGATTTAACTTTTTGCACTACAGTACACCAGCTATCCCATGACAAATTGCTTGTGCGCGAAAAAGTACTCGAGCAAATAAACCGATTCTGATTCCCATTCTGTAACGTACGATACTGCGAGGAGAAGCAGACGAGTCCTCGAGAATTTATTTTTATTTTTTCTATCTTTCTCTCCGTCTGCTCCGGCCCGTGGTTCCCGAGTAGAGCTTTGCGAGGCCGCATTGTGTAGTGCGTCTGAAGCGGAGGCCGGTTCTGGCGACCGGGCTACGCGGGGAATACTGAGCGGACAGACGAGACCCCTCCTCTTGTTACACATCTAAATGTTGACTTGGCTCCGGGATCCATTGTGGAGGAGCTCACGCCAGACGCTACAAGTGAACGGCTCCTCTGTTGCCTTTAAGTCTCTGGAAAAGGTCACCCTTTGCGTCGGTATTCCGCTCGCACGCAACACTGTTGTTGTTACCGAGGGTGCGACGGGAGCATGCACTATAAAAAAAAGAAAGATGACAAATTATATCATTGCCGGGGAATTCTGTACAGTTTCTCTTTGTCACGGTTACATTCAAATCCCGCAAAGCCACTCTGAAATGGCAGTGTCCTTACATTGCTGTATCTTCAAATAGAGCCGTGGTTAAAAACCCGAATCCGACCCGAAATCAGAATAAGATTTGAATTGCCACTGTCCGTGTTAGGTGATCTGAAGGAACGTATGCCCAATTGAAAAGCCCCCACTAAGCACGGCCAATGACAACACCACGCAGCCTGTTCAAAGGGAAGGAAAAGCCAATAAAAAATGTAAAATAATAGGGTGAGAATGCAAATTATGTTTTCCTTAAAGATTGTTTTAATGCACGGATTGGGAGGTGCTCTCCCGGAAAGCTGCCCTCGATGAGGCTGCGGAGGCAGTGAATATACATTCCCGTGCATAAGCTATTGTGCCAGTCTAAAATGTGAATGTGTTCCCCAACAATAACTACAGCATAATAGAAGACCTTGAAAGGATGTTGACTGAGGAAAAAAAGGGACGTTCAATCGGGGGCTAGGGCAGAGTTAATAAGTCATTCAAGCCAAACTTTACAAACAAACTGAAGAGGCACAGAGGAGGCATAAAGGAAAAATAAAGTTGAAAATCTGTTCAGAGAGTATGGATGAGAGATGCTTTGGAAAGGCCTGACCCAGCCACAGTCTATCCGCTTTCTCATTAAAGCAGAGCCATCACAGCTCACAGTCGGAGGTAAACTGCAGACATTTTGCTGAGTCTCTCAACACCTTTTAAAGGAGATTTGACAAATAGGACTTTGGAGGAGAAACGGGATGATGTAACATCAGAGATTCTACAGTTAACGCAGGCCAACAGTGATGTATTGTTAAGAGGGCGGGACGGGGATTGGGCGCTGGAAAGGGAGGTGAACCGAATACCGCTGTTTGTTCAAATAACGAGTAATCACATACTGCAATCCTAGTTGATCGTTCACTCAAGGAGCACACGGTGCCGGCCCTACCAAGTCCATCATCATCCATCACATCCGCTGTGCCTGAATAACGACCCAACAGGAGCTAATGACTGCGGACCTGTGGCTTTAGCGCCTGTCACCATGAAATGTGAGGAGGGTTTGATGCTTTCACTGAAAAAAACGTGTACAGAGTACAGCCTCAGTTCATTTGAACCCAAAAGAATGTCGGAGTTGATGATGCCATCCTAGTACGTTCTCACACCTCTAACCCCCAATGTACTACACCAGATTAGAATCTGTTGATTTTTCCACTGCATTTAACCAACCCCATTTAATGGTTCCGAAATTGACGGATATTGGACTCACGCCTTAAATTGTTCTTCGGATATGCCATTTCTCCAAAGACGGCAGTGCGTTTTATATTCAGGTTGGCGCGGTACCATCAGAGCCACATCCTCTCGTTCACCACAGGGTTCAGTACCCTTACCCATATTACCCACAGCCAACAGAGATCACCACTGTAATAACTACCCTAAAAACGACCCTCAAGGATTCAGATGGCCTTGTGAATTTTGTCACCACAAGCTCCAAGGACACACCTCAGCCCTCTCTAAACCAGTTTCAACAACGGTGTCCAGACAATGTCCACAATCCAAATGTTTCAGCCACTTACCAGAAGCCAAATGGCTCCGCGTGGCTATTTTCCTCGACGACATCAGGAGACCCAGCGCTGTCAATTCACTTCACCCGAGCTTCACTGAGTCAGTTCTGACCTTCGGTTTAACAGCTCGGTATGGCTTTCTCAGCCGCGTATGGGAGATTAAGCTGGAGAGGGTGATATTACAGCGCAGTCATTTGAAAACAGCAAAGGACCATCAGAGAGCTTTACGAGGAGCTCACAAACAAGAGAGGGGAACAGATCTTCCAACACGTCACTTAAATCATCGTTTTAGGAGTGCCATCAGGGCGAAGGATGAGGTCTTGACACTTTAAAAATGAAGATGCCCCCTAAACTGCTTTGAGTCAATAGCGCAGCAGGGAGGTGTTCCCATGCTGTAAAACAAAGTTACAGTATTCTATATTACATATAATATTGCAAAATCTTATATACTGAAAACAGACACTGTGGCCCTTCCAACTCCCTTCACAGGGGCTTGGAAGCTCAGTGCTGTGATGAGAAACCAGACCCAGCCAGGATTTTTAGAAAACAGCGAAAATCAAATCTTAAAACAGCCAGACAGGCAGGGAAAGTACAAAAATAAAACTGACATTTCAGCAACGCCACTTGTGTATATGCATTACAATTGCAATCTGCATTCAAATCTCCATATAGTTAAAATGGTAAATGGCAAATACTTGTAGGCATTTGCATCAAGCCACCCCTACGCTGAATCTAACAACAAATCCAAACGAATATGATGATGAAATGAAAAACTCCCTCCTGGAGGCCATTGCAGTGCATGTGTCTAAATTAGAACACCCTAGTCTGGAAAAAGGAGGACGTTTCAGGAACTAAAATGGCATCTTCATTGTTCTGCAGCCCTGTTCCCGGAAACTCCCTTAGACGCAAACCAATCACTTCAATCAATCATTGTGTAAAAGGCATTACTGCCATCACCGCTGTGCAAAGTGGAGATCTGAGCGCTATGCAATCCCTTCACGCATTTTTTAGATCTTGTGTTGCCTCCTCTATATGCAAAACGTTGAGGAATACGCGTGAGAACAGTCTTTGTGGTTAAAAAAAAAAAAAAAAAAAGGGGCATTTACTGCATGTCAAATTCTCTACAGTTTATTTCTAGATTTAAGTGGTTTTCAAGCTTTTCCTTTTCAAAAACGTGGTTTAGCCCGCTTTGCTTCTAATTGTATTTGACATGCAGAATGTGTTTACTTACGTGTTGTGTGATGTACAAAAGGATACAATAAAAAAGGTTTCATTCATAAAAATGTGTTTCAGGAGTTGCGAGTGAGAATCGTGAAGCTAAAATTCCAGGCCAATTTATCAAAGAACTGTGCAGCCCTACATTCTGTCTCAGCTTATTTTAATGGCCTCTGCTGCTATGCGTCCCATACGATGCATATGGTAAAGCAACATTTGATGGAAGCAATAGCAGTCGCAATGAGTTTGCAGAGAGAAGATAAAAGGCATGGATGACTTTCTCCAGATTGCCCAAGGATAAAAAATGTCCCAATTTAATGCCTGAGAACATCGTGCTGGGCCCTTCCCGGTTAATGAAAGTAAGAGTGTTGAGGAGCTCCCTACTACTGTTTTAATGCAAATAATCCTTTAAACACCACGGCATTGGCCTTTCCAAATTTCAGCCGCAGCTTCCCTTTCTTAATACTTAGGCAAATTCAAATGAAACTTGGAGATTAACTGTCTTGGATGCAATTGAATGCAAACACCCTGTGTTGTTATGCCGGGCCTGCTGACAGCACAGGTTCAAACTCTGATCCTTCCCTTTTCTAACAACGAAACAATGTCCCACCTCCAGCTGACGAGGTGGCATGCGTCTCATCTGTTTCTATTTTTTTTGACAACAGAGTAGAACCTGAACAGGAAGAACAGCAGGTCTAAGAATAACCAGCCCATTATCTGTTTGCGTAGTAACTCCCGTCCTCGGATTTGAAATACGTACTGTATACTGCATAGCTCATCATTCCCTGCCAGATGTACTATCCCGTACACCGACACTCAAACCAGCGAATCCAAAAAGCCTCAATGCAACGTGTGACGTTAATGGGTTCATAAGGCTATTTCAGGCTGAATCCACAAACTGCACTCCAAAGCTAATGTTTTACCACAAATGAATTTCCCCACCCATAGCTTGAAGGCATAACGCTTTAAGTCAGATATTTTGTGTCAGTTATGCTTGGAAACAAGCACATGGTCCCTAAATTGGATTTGAAGAGGATGCCTAAAGAGTTGTCACATCATCAGTCAAGTCGGATTTACATATCTCCCCAATAAACAGCCATAGATTCCCGTGGTCCCCATCACTCACAGGCATGCGACGTAGAGTACGACTTTGACCTTTAGAAGTCGACAGTATCCTCGCCGACTTGATCGGTTTAATCAAATTATCATTTGAGCTTGTAGAAAACGAAACGTAAACGGTAAAAGAAAATAGATGGACCCCATGGGCATTTTCACACTGGGCTCTCTTGGGCCTCGCACCCACAACCGTCATTCACACGTGAAGCAAACTTTGCCTCGGTTCGTTTTGAGGAGTTATTTGTGCACTGTGAACACATCGCCCCCGGCTTCGCATTTTACTTTCTTCTTTAGTACCATGAGGATTGCTAGACATTGATTTAATGCAAACGCTGTAGTGCTGTCAAGCGACTCGGATTGTAAAATAAAAAAATAAAAATAAAAATAAAATGACATTGGAATCTGAAATAAACATCCGAAAAAAAAATATGCAGTGTGACAGCAGAAATTTATTTTTTATATAAAAGGTAACACGCATACATCCACATACATCCTCTTTGTGCGAGTGAGTGCATTGAGCTTTGTCCGTTCGCTGCTCCGTGCGCTTTGCTACGCCCGTCCGTGTCTCGACCCGGTGGCGTCACTAGGGTGGTGCGGACCACGCTGGGTGACACTAACCGAGTCGAGGTGAAAAGAGCTAATAATTGAACATCGGCACCACGGCAGAGAGTTTGGAAGCCAGCTCGGCCGCGGAGAGAGTGATTAGCACCCCGAGCAATCCAAAAAGCCCCATTTGGAAGTACTTCGGTCAGTGAACGGCAAAATTGTAAATTGTACCTACACTAGTTATGTGTCGTACTGCTTTGCCCTCCTGTGGACCTAACGCGTAATAATAACACAGCCCGAAGGTTTGTCAAATTGTAAAAGATATTATATATTTTATATTATATATACAAAAGTATAGTTATATAGTTGCTAAGTAGTCCGCTTATAGTGTTCATTTTGGGTCTTTTCATACATGACAACATATGGAAAAAAAAAAAAAATTAAAACTAACTTTTTAAATTTATTTTTTTTACTTTGCCTCGTGGTAATAACGTTCAAACTCGTGTTTTTCAGAAGTTGTTGTCACTGTTGACAGCCCTAAACTGATGTGCCTTCTGGCTGTACATGCTGCAGGCGGGGGACTGCATGGTCAGAAGAACAAACCCTCTTCTCTTCTTCAAATCTTTAATTGAGATCATATTAAGCTGCCCACCATACACAGAAATACAAAGACACTTCTGCAGCTTTCAGAGAAGAGGATGTTGAGCTGGTTCACTCTGTGGTAACCGCATTCAGACCATGCGTGAGAGGACTATGTGACAAAACCCTTAGCTCAGCAAGCTGAATCCATCCACATACAAACAGATGTGCGCATCCAGCGCCTTCACCGCAAAATTTTATTAGACGCCTGACGTTCTTAAGTCAACAAAACCCTGTAATTCGGAGCCGGTGAACTCGCTTTCACCGAAGCTTTGCACAGACCCGACAAGGCAGCGGTTCTCCAAGGGCAGGAACTGATCCAAAACGGTCGCAGGCCCATTTGGAGTGGACCATGGGTGTACTGTACGCCCTCTTGAAAAAATAAATAAATAAAAATAAACCTATAAACATGTATTTTCCCGGAGTGGTCGCGAGCACCTTGGGATGGGCTGGAATAACAGAAAACCTTACAAATCTGCCACACAAAGCAAGAAGGCCCAATATAAATAGATACAGGCGCCATCTAAAAAAAACGACCCATGTGCAAGAAAATGCACTTCCACCAAACAAAGCTCCCTCTGCTGCTTCCTTTTCAACCTAAGTACACTTCCACTCGTTCCAGCAGATTCGCCCGGCGTGCGACACTGCTCGGAAGTGGCACGTTTATGAAAAGCTTCAGTGGTTTCGACGGCACGCTTCCGGCTGCCGTCTCTCGTGACGGGTAAATTGGAATCGAAGTTGGCGCAAGCTGAAGTGAAATTCTGACAAGGAACAACAAACACTGAAAAGATGTCGAAGTTCCAAAAGTTTTATTTTGCGGGGAAAAAAAATAAATAAAAAAATCCAATTTGTTTGCGAGTTGGAGCGGAGAGCGGTGCGCTTTTTTTTTTTTTTTTTTTTTTTTTTATACACGACTATACGATATGTCATCAAATATTTTTCAGAAATATTTTTCTTTTGTTACATATAAAAATTAAAGCTACCACTCTGAACCAAAAACGTTGCCGAGTAAACAATCAATCTTGAGAAAACCCAGAGTCAAATTGAAGTGAAATCGTTCGCATTTAATGAGGGCACCACAACAGCATAGGGAGAAATGATTGTTATGCATTTCAACTAATATAATGCAAAAAAAAGGCAAAAAAACCCATCTGTGAGAAAAGCAAGACAGGTGCTGGAGGTAATGGGCGGGTTACGCAAGCGGTGTGGGCATCTGTGTGTATTTGTGTGTGTGCGCTCGGAAGTAGGCGGCCGGCGAGCGAGGCTTCAACGGGTGGATCTCGGAGACGACGCCGACGACGACGACGACGGCCCGGCTTCCAGGAGGCAGATTTCCCATGATGCCTCAATTAAGGGAGCGTTTTTCAAGGAGTCCCACCGCACTCGGAGGACCCCGGGATCCAGCGGTCTTTCATCAGCCCCTGGGCAACTCCGCCGCTGCCTGCGAAATAATTATTGAACAGCCGAAACGCGGAGCAATATTTCTCCTGTCTCAACTTCCCCCTTCTCGCCAGCGCAACCCCCGAGGCCTGGTTGCTAAAGCATTTGAAGTATGATATGAATGAGGCGAGAGGCTAGAGTCTATGCATGAATAACAAGTAAGGAATATAAGTTTAATGCCTATTTTTTCTTTTTTTCCCCCATCGCTATCCCCTTAAACTTTTAGATAGGGGTTTGATCAAACATGTTGGGATATGTATCCCTCAAATATATATCAAAGGAAATTGAAGGCAACCAGGCACACAGTAAATCATGACTTGAATGCTACATTGTTGATCTCGGCAGTAAAATTAGATTCCTGAAGACTTTAATCAGAAACACAGTTTGCCTTTTGAAGGATGTCTTTGATCAACTGGCTTCATGACGGGCGGATCTCTTTCTCTCTCCCCTCCCGATGCCAAGCGAACCCGGATGGAGGGAGGGCGGAGGAGCCACTCCTTCCACCCCATCCCATTCCAACCCCCGGGAGCCGGGAGTCCCAGCATGCATTGTGAGGGGAGGCGTAGATGATAATAAGGGGGCATGGTAAATGATAACTCAGCTTGGCACGAGCGGGAACATTTCTGTGTTTTGACACGTACCGTTTTGTTGCATACATTACATTTAAAATTTGGGAAAAACTCTAATATGACGTTGCACTTCCGGCTGTGTGACTGCAAATAGTTGCGTGTAGTTTAAGTGGCATTGGTAAAGAACACATAGTATTCGAGTGTTGTCTGATTACAACTATTCGTCCAATGTTATTAATCACAATTTTAAGGTTGTCGCTGCAAATCCAGCGACAGCTGGCCAATGCCAAACCATGTGACAGGAAATGGAAAACAACTGTTTTTCCCAGAGGTCCACGCTCCGCCCTTCTCCACCTAGAGCCCCTTCCTGGTATTTCACTTACACTCAAAGACAAGGGCTTTGGAGGCAATTTGGGAATATCTCTCTCTCTCTCTCTCTCTCTCTCTCTGATTTTCAGCTTTTCACACTTGAGAAGTCCCCCAGCACATTAGAAATGGACGCTGTGTGCTGAGTGGGGGCACTGTTGCCGGCATGACAGGGGGATCCGAGAAAAAAAAAGAAGAATAATCATTAATCCAGAAGAATCAGCTCCCTTGACGTAAAGTAAAAAAAAAATAATAATAATAAAACTACAGCGAATATGAATGAACCCGGCTCCTCGTTTGAGGATCTAGGTTCATACAGGGATAATTTACCCATTATTGGTAATATTTGACAACCAATGAATTGCTTCATGAACTTCCATCTTGCATTTTCAATACAATGTGTATACATTGCGCTTGTTGTACTGCTGCAAACTACATTGACAACCAGAGCAAAGGCCACTCATATAGGTCGTTGAGTGTGTCTGTGTGTGTGTGTGTGTGTGTGTGTGTGTGTGTGTGTGTGTGTCTTGGATGTTGGAGGCATATGGCCTGGCCATGGCTAATGGCCTGAAGCGCAGACTTGGCCGAATCACTTGATGTAGGGCTATAGGTGTACAATTGCTTTTGTAATCCCGCGGGCCCCTGTGACCTGGAAAAATCAGGTGCAAAGGGTCCGGGCGACACTTAGCCCCCCGGCCCCCCACCCATCACTCACAACGCAGTTACCTCACTGTGGCAGACGCCACATGAGGGGGGCTGGACTTGTGGATGGAATGATTTGTGGAGGGAACAGGTTGAGCACAGACGGCTCTAATCCACATCCTGCTTCACCCGTTCCATCCCATTACGTGTGTCTTTTAGTTCTCTCTCTGGTTCCCAACCTTTGTCATAGAAATAGCCGTCAATTTCAGATACAATAGGCCACGACCTAATTTAGTCCAAACCTATACGACACCCACCCTATACTGTAGACATAGCTGTCTACAGTATAGGGGATATAACATCTTGTAAATTAAATCATGGTCAAGTTGAACAATTCATCATTTTGCCGGGGACCCCCTGGGACCTCGTGAAGGACCCCTTGAGGTCTCCGGACGCCGGCGTTGAGAACCGCTGATCAAACGCCCTCTGAAACATACCGTATATAGAATTTTCCAGTCATTTTGGCTTTAAGTGAATTTGTCTTGTAGGATCTCGAGTGAGGGAGGGCAAAACTACTATTTAAGGACTGGGAGTGAATCCTTCAATTAGGATTGCACCTTGAGCCACCACGGGGCAGGACGGCGGCCGCCCAACGGATGCGGGATCACAAAGTGGCTTTCCGTGGCGGAAGGGATTTTCGGAAAATCGAACACCTGAGCGTCGGCCGAGGAAGTCATTTATTTGTGATGAGCGCTGCCGGGGGTGCCGGGAGACGCGGGGCTCCGTGGGGCCGGGTGCAGGCGGCGCCGTGCCTGTTAGCCCGGCGCCACAATCTTGCCGATTTCCTCACCATTGAGTTGAGAATGAATAGAAATGAGTTTGAGAAACGGATTCCGGAAGTCGGACCCAAGAATAAGAAAGTTTGGGTCATAACAGAGCCATAACGTACAGAGCCTTAACATGAGCTCTATTGGACGCATTTGAGGTGAGAGTGGTTAATAACAGAGGAGTCGATTAGACTTAACCCCATTATTATTAAGTGTTTCATTGCAAACTTGAATTTTTTTAGCACTGCACTTTAAAGGTCTAAAAGGTATTCTATCATTTACACCATCAGTGGATTATTTATTTTCTTTTTTGTCACAGCGCTTGGATAAAAATTGTATTGTGTTTCAAGATAAAGTAAATTCATGAAAAACCGAGCGCTTTCTGAATCACTCGCACGTTGTTTACTATGCAACCCTGCGACGTTATAATTAACAAGCGGAGCGACGGCGGGGAGGACATCCAGGCGGCGTTGCTCAGCATTCCGCCCACGCCCAAATGTTTATACGAGAGCTCATTTGTTGCCGTCTGTGCACTTTCCTCCGCGTGCCCAAACCTCTTTTATACTTTATTCTCCACCTTCAAAAATCCCGTTTCAAGCCTCACCATTTTTTTTTTTCTTTCCCCCCCAATTTCTGTAACGATCTTACCGAATAAAGGCAGAAATTTAAAAAAAAGAAAGCTTCTGATTCGTTGGGGGCGGGGGTGGGTGGGGGCGGAGCCTGGGCTTCAGAGACGTTCAACACCAAAGGGACCGATCTCGATGATTAAATATCAAACCCGCTCGCTCTGCTCTGCTCACACCGACGTCTTTGTCTTAAGTGCGGAGCAAATGGTTTTGTTTTTCCCTTTTTTTCCCCCCCCATCGTCTGCGTTTGAAGAAACCTCTGACGGGCTCCGAGCGCACACTTTGTAAAGTGTTTTCCTCATCTTTAATATCTGGATACAGCACGGCAGCAGCTTTGATGCAGATACGATGAGAATCAAAGTCGGAGCAGGCTACAGTCAGGCAAAAGCAGAGGTGTCATCCAGGACAATGTTATACGTTTTTGTTTTCTTTTGGGCGGCGTCAATATCTACAAATATCCACCAAACGCCCAACCATTGTCGGGAAGATAATATCTGACGGGGCTTTTATTCAACACGGTAGATTTCCATCCTATTTTGCGTCAAAAGTTAACGTAGCTTAGTCCTGTTTATATGTGCACGCAGTGGTGGAAAGTAACAAAGTACTTTACAACATTTTTGAAGTGTCTGCCTGTATATTTACTGTATATAAAGTATATTCAGCTTCAGAGACTTTTGACTTTTATTCCAATACATTTCCAAGCAAACATCTGTACTTTTCACTCTTCTACACTGACGAGTGGTACATGAACGTTATGGAAAGCAAGTCAAACCAATAGAAGCCAGTCCCCTGAACCAATACAAAAAAAAGGTACTTTATGAAGAATTATAGGCTTTGTTATACTGTATCAGGGAATTTTAGCTTTGAATACTTTTAAGTACATTTAAGAGCAAATACCTATCTAATTTTATTGAGGTAGAAATGCCAATGTTGCACTTGTACTAGGGTCATCCTGTGTCAGGGTATTAGTACCCTCACTTCAGGTGGAGATTCAAGTACTTCTTCCACCATTGATCACAAGTCGATTGGAAAGTGAGATTTCCCTAAATGTCTCAATTTGTCTCAAATTCATTTAAATTGCAAAATAAAAATAATAAAAATAATAATAAATTAAATTATATAAATTGAATTTAAAAAAAGCAACAGACATTTTATGCAGCTCAGTGAGCGAGTGTGGGGATAGGATGAATCGGGGGACGGGGTGTCAGGGAGGACAGGGGGGTGTGTGTGTGTGATGTGAATCAGCCCTGCATGGTCTGATTCACATTAGACTGCAGAGCGACCCCCAACGCACCCACCCACAACACCAACCATGAAAAGGAGCATATTGGTGATTTAATAAAAACAGCGCGCGCACACGCACACACACACACACACACACACACACCTAATCCAGCAGACAGAACAGTGGTTCCTTTTTTATTCCGTTCCCCATGACGAGGTGTCGCAAGGGAAGCAGCTCCACCTGCCAGCCTCCACCCGGGTCGCCTTATTAAAACACCCAGGAAACATCAGCCAGCAGTTTGTGACTCGGCTTACACGGGGATGTGTACACACACACACACACACACACACACGTGGGCGCACACACACAATCACTCAGAAGTTGTTCACCTGCCCTGGATGCGACTCTCTGGAGACGCTCTGAGGCCTGAGGTGATTCATCATTTTCCAGAAGTACGTGCGCGCACACCCGAACACACACCCACACACCAAATTGAGGTCCGAGTACATACACCTGGAACAGGGCTCCGGATTGCACAGAGAAAAGAGAAGTTTTTGGTGAGCAGGCATATGGAGGACGGAAACACGGGGTGTCAGATTTAAAATTCGTCACTGGTGCTGATTAACGGTGCTCAGCGGGCGGACATGCCGTGCCACTCAGCGCGGTGACTACACAGAGGGCCGGTACTCACCGGTACATGTAGCACTGTACCGGCACTTCTACGTTTTAATCTTTGGCGTACTGGGACTTTTTTTCTTGAGAAGCGACACGTCTCACAAGCTGGTTGCTCTGTTCTGCCTTCCCCAGTGGACAAATCAGGTGGGCCTATTGTAAAATGTCATATTGAATTGAGTCGGAGAGCACTTTTTCTTTAAATTATTAGAACGCACACGCTTCGAGTTGTGATTCGAGCCCCAAGCCGTCACTGAGTTCCAATGAAAAAATAGAACATAACATTGTCACAGAGTTCCATTAAAATAGAATATGGGACTGTCAGCAAGTTTCAGTATAATTCAACCTAGGACACAACATGTAACCACTGTAACATGGAAATATCCAGTTCAAACTTCAAATGAAAGTCTCTTTCACTTTGAAGTGAAAATATACCTTTCTATTATATTAATATGGTACTTGCCATCCCAAAATAAATTGCGATCATTGCAAAAAAACAACAAACAAATAAATGGTCGACTCTCTTGAATCTCGTTGACTGGAGTCCTCCTTCCCTCACCGTGCATTAAACAAACTGAATCAAATGGAACGACTCGTTTTACTGAGTGACTCGTCAGGAACAGAGTCTCAAAAAAGAGTCAAACCTTTCATCAATAGGAACAACCAGAGCAGACGCTCCGCTGTAGTGACAGCGATACCCAGTCTGCACAACTTTGGAATATTGTACTGGCTGAGCAGAGCTTGCATTCAGTATTTTTATGTTCTTCGTTTAGTACCTCCAAACAGCAGACATTTTCTTTCTTTCGCTCTCTTTTTTTGAGCGCCAATTACGCGATCACGTCGAATGACTTTGGTATGGGGTGTAAGTATCGGAGCATTTATTTTGCACTTTCCCGATCGGAACGAAACCGCACGAGGCATGGCACTTGCCTGAACACAGAGTTTACTTGCACCAAGCAGGCGGGTTAGAGTTAATGTCTTGCCCTGGGTTATATTTTCACTTTACCTTTTTATTAATTTTTTTAAAACCACAAAGGTAATTCTTTCACAAGACAACTTTGAAACATCTCTTCGTTGTTATGACACGTAAACGACGTGTGCTGTTGGACATTTTCGGCGCAGCGTGGGCGAAGGTCTGTTTCCAGTATACTGGCTCTGCTAAAAACACAACTATGAATCTCTGTGTCCACGGGAACGTTCCCACTCCTTCGGGTGTTTCTGCTGTGTTATTAAAAAGAGGAAATTCCCCCCATTTGCAGAGTTTAATTCTCAAGACCATTCAATTCCATTAATTGAAAAAGCCACCAAATAATGTGCTGGTGCGACAAAGTGAGAAAAATTGGTCACACCAGTGGAAAAGTTAGTCTGGGGCCCTGCTGGTAAGTGCACCCTCCTGGTGCACTTCGAAAGCAAAAAAAATCGTCAATTCGGAGACCGGTCCTCAACACACACACACACACACACACACACACTCACACACACTCCTAATAAGCTTGTGAACTAGGTTGGCAAGTATGGCTCCCTGAGAAGGGACCAGATATATCACTCATGGGACTGGTCCACAGATCATGTAATCCAATCGAAGACACTGCATTCACGCCGAATGGCACTGGAATGTCTTTGATTGGATTACATGATCTGTGGATCAGTCCCATGAGTAATAGATCGCAGTTCCTGCGAAAGGACACACACACACACACACACACACACACACACCTGTTCTTCTGAAACATCTACTTTGGTATTCTCTCTTCTCTCTGGACTCAGTAGGGAGCGCTGATTATTTTGGCTACAGTAATACAATAACACAACACACAATGAACCTCATCCGAGTGTCAACGCCCGTGTCAACCCGTGGTGTGGAGGCCCATCCCGCCGGCAACTCGTCGGGACACCCATTAGCCTCGCCCAGGTCGGAGACCAGGAAACCCGTTGGCCCGGAAAGACCTCCCCTTGTGCAATTTAGGGACCAGAAAGGTGAACAGTAGAAGGGCGTGAATATCGGGAATCTCGACGTCTTCCGGTGCAATGTAAACAAAGAGGACGAGAGGACGGTGAGCTGCGGTTACAAACCTCCGCGCAGCGTCGTAACTTCATCTGCCATTCGGCGTGAACGCAGAGACTTAGATTGGATTACAGGGGATGGTAGCTCAGGAGGTAGAGCTGGTCGTCTAGTAATCCAAAGGTCGCTGGTTCGATCCCAGGCTCCTCCTGCTAGCATGCTGTAGTGTCCTTGAGCAAGACACTTAACCCCTAATTGCTCCTGATGGCTGCGTCCGTCGGTGTTTGAATAATTGTAAGTCGCTTTGGATAAAAGCGTCTGCTAAATGACTAAATGTAATGTAATGTAATGTAATGTAATGTAATGTAATGTAAATGTAATTACATGACCTGCCGAACAGTCGCATTGAGTGATAGGTCGCAGTCCCAGAACCTTATTGCTCTGCGGTGGAAACACTGGGAGTTGAGGGTCCCGGCACGCGCACGCACACACACAGTGGGGTTATGTTGATGTGTGCGCGAAATGTTGGTGAATCTTGGTTGTTGTAATTCCGTGGACGCGTGTGTGTTGCGTTACGTGTGTGTTTGTGGAGTGGGGACAGAGAGTTCGACAGACACCAAGCCCCCCCCACCGCACCGACCGTCCCCAATTCAACCGGTCACATAACTAATGGTTGTATCCGTCATAATCTTCGAAGTTCTGCCGGTGAATAAGAGAGGGATCGATGACTTTGGGGAACGGTTCGGGGAAAAAAAAAACCAGACTCATTATCTCTAATTATCTCTTCCCTCCCCCTTTTATCTCTCACCTCACTTTTCTACCTCCCTCACCGTCTCTCTCTCGCTCTCTTTCGGGTGTACAGCTGCTGCCGGCCCATATTGATCTGACGCGATAATACGTCTCTGATTTCCAACGCGGCCCCCAGACGTGATCATAGCGAAGTTCCAATATTTCTGCACCGTCGACATTGCAGGGTTTGCGCCAGACATGAATGTATGCATGAAGAGGCTCAGCCCGTTGAGTGTGCAGCAGGCCGTTAAGAGTCTTAAAAGGAAGAGAGGAGGAAAAGACAACAAGGGAGAGAAAACAAAGGAAAACGGCACTATTGACGATTGAGACAAATTATGCAGAGAAAGTGTGTATCGGGGGGGAAAGCAAGCATATGGCAGCGAGAGGCAAAACAAAACAAAGTTTAAACTCCGACGTTAGAACGGAAGTACTGAAAGAAGAAAATAAATAAATAAATGAATCCACACAGCCCCAAAAAATGAGGCTTTCCACGACGGGAAGTCAAAGCAAACAAAGGAATCCCTTCCCCGACTCCCTCCTTGCCATTTGACGCGGCACGTGCGCGATACGCAATTAAATCAGCGTCTGCTCCTCGGCGCCATATGCTCCGATCAGACACGCTAGCGACACATGTGAAATAGTGAAGGGGTACATGGGGATGAACACACATTCGCACACACAGACACACAAAAACCACCACACTCAAATAAACGATTAGTTATGCAGGGAGATTAAAAAGCATGGACGCGATTTGACACACGCACGCACGCACACGCACGCACACACACACACACACACACACACACACACACACACACCCCCCTCTCTAATAAGCCTGTGGTAATGAAATGATTTATGAGGCGTTCATTTGCTTGTGATGAATGCAGCAGGATGCATACTGAAGACAAATAACGCTGCGACCCCAAACCTGATCCCATGGAAGATGAACCTCAAGGGCGAACCCCGCCGGCAGCCAGCACCGCTTCCCCCGAAAGAGGCTTTTTACAGGGACGGTGAGCGTGCATCATTACCGTGTTAGAGCAATGCAAGGCGGCGTGAAGTAGGGGAGTGCACTGAGCAATATTTAAACTGCCATCCAAAGAACTATTATTTTCGTTGCATTTCACCACAAGAAGTGGGCCACAACATTTGGACAGAGAAACCTTGGAACACATTGATTCTTCCTTTATTGGGAGGGTGTCTTCCTGAGCGCTCGGCAGGAGGTTTCTCCTTCAGTTTCTCTAAAGGAGTGGTTAAACCACCAATTATGTTTTCTTGCCAACGTGTCTGACAACGCATGGTGTGTAAACACATTTTTCCCCTCCCTTGTATTACTGCTTGCCATAGCACATTTAAACTTTTCTAAAATAGGACTGTGTTGGTGGGGTGTCTGTCTTTTTTGGGCTTCATATGCTGTCCTTTCTACACTATCTACATCGGTGGTTCTGAACGTGGGGTCTGGGGTCCTTCAAGAGGTTAGAGGGGTCCCCAGCAAAATGATTAGATATAAAAAATACAATATGATCTAAAAATGACTTCATTTACAAGAAGTTAGCACCATTAGAGGATGTCCAACGTGCTTTGAGTGTTTTGATCATAGTTTCACTGCTCCTAGATACGACAGTTACTAGGATGGTAAAATGCAGAGAAATGCATTCCGTTGCCTCAGTACTTGTACTCTGTGCAATGACAATTAGTTGAATCTAATTCCAATATAACTATTGTATGGACAGGAATGGCATTTTTGGACTAAATCATATCTGACAAATTTAAAAAAATCGTGTCAAATGGAGTCTTCTGCCGAATGCGTATTAAAGTCCTTGATGTGGAATAGGTTGAGAACAGTTGATCTATATTATCCAGTAAACTAAATTTGCTGCCGCTACGGAAAGTGCTTCTTAAAGTGGAACAATTATGCTCCTTTATACACGAGATAATATAGGTCTCTGAGGTCCCCAAAACATAATTTTGAAATTTTTTTTCGCTGAAAATACCACTCGGATTATGCATTCTGGCCATTCAAACACGCCTCTATACCGTCCTGCTCCAAAACGGGCTGTTTTTTGTGGGTGGAACCACCCTCCTGTGGCCCCTAGTTCTGTGAACCAATGGCGTTTGAGCACAGGTTCCAGGTTGTTGTAGGAAGTACATAAACATTCACTGATTTCACCTCATCAGTCCACCAAAATCCGTTTCTGAACAAATGAGGCAAGAAATAAACAACCCAGTCGCTGAATCTTCACTCATATTACTGTACAGTAATATGAGTGAAGATCTTTAACCTCTTTAACTCATTTTACTGTAGTACAGTACTGTACTACAGTCATGAGTTATTTAAAAGTTTGTTCTGACTCTGTTGCCGTTCTCCAGGCTGGAGGGAGACACGGACTCTCAGACGACAATTTTTTTGTTTATGCAAGCATCGGAAAAATAAAATAAAATAAATACGTCTGCAATAAAAACACTATTTTTTTATTGGTTTTGTTTGGAGAAATGCACGGCGGATCGCTGGCCGCAGCCTACAGGCTTGTGTACTGCATACTTTTTTGTTGTCCTCAGACTGCTCCCAAAAAAAACAAAAACTGGCTGGGTCGTCTTATATCGTCTTATTACAGTTTGTGTGTTAGTAGTTCCATCAGAGACCCAAATGTATTTGCACAAGGACTGGAAAAAGTGACTTCATAATAGGTCCCCTTTTAAGAAATTGTGTCTCCCTCTGTGCAAATCAATCCTACCTGCATATGTGGGAACGAGTTTAACGTCGTAATCTCGGCCTAAGTCGGTTTGGGGCTTTGGCGAACCGCAGGAGCCGACGGCGCTGCGGTTCGGGAACAGAGCGGCTGTAAGGAATCCTCATCGTACGAGACGAGAGGAGGGCGAGGCAGCGACCCTGAACTCTCTCCCCTGAATCTGCTTCAGCTTATCCCAATGAAATATTCATCAATCTTGCCCTTCCTCCCCCTCCGCACACAAGCACGCACACTTGAATGGGTCAGTGCAAATCAAGTGATGTTCTCAATGGAAAGACACGTTTTGCATGGACAGGTTTCTCACACACACACACACACACACACACACACACACACACACACACACCCCCCCTTAGCGGTCTTCCCCAGATTCAGATTTGTTTACCAATTTAAACACCGGCTGAAATTAACATCAGGCCAGCCATGGCGCCGATCCCTTCCCAGGTTTGAGCCCCGGCTGCACCCGGCGGGGTATAAACTGGGTCCAATGAAGCGGGGGTGATAATGAACGTGAGATCACCCAGGTTAACCTTTGCCCGAGTGCCGCCCCCCCCCCCCCCCACGGTCTCCCCAAGGCGCTCCTAACAACCGCTTAAAGCCTGGCTGCTGCCTCCCGGCTGCATGCAAAGTCCTGAAGAGAGCGTTTAGAGGTAATGCCGACGTGGCGGCGCAAACAAATGGTCTGGTCCGAAGCCGTGAAAAGTTCTGAGACAATTGTTTTTGGCAACAAAAAAACAATAAAAGAAAAAGGAGCTACTCCTGAATCAATTTGTCGTGGCCATATACATGTCAATTCCCTCTTTCACCCACTGTAAATATTCAAAATTTATTCATTTATCAGTACCCTTTGCCATTCTACCTCCTTGGATATGCTGCTTGACCACTGCACACGTAAACAGTTTATTATCTTACTCTACCATTCAGTGTATCTAAATACTTTCCGTAAATATTGCTTTTACATTTGACTTGTTTTTACATTTTACTGGAATTTCTGTGTGAAGAGAGATCAGTACCCGCCGCCACTAATTTATCAGCGTACGCATATGGAACACTGTGGTGAACTCCGTTTTGGTTTTTTTTGTCTCTTAAATCATTATAATCCCTTTTCCCCCCACAAACACCGTTTTGGGGATAATCCGTTCCTTGTTTCTGTTCCTCCTTTACAGATGGATATTCAGAGTAGGATGCGGCGGATATTTTAACGCTTGTACTCCGGTGTCAATCCATTTAAACGCCTATATAATTCAACCGTGGTTTAGTATTCTTGAGGGGGGGGCGGAGTTAAAAGGGAACAAATTATTTGACTGGACCACAGCGCGTTTGACAGCCGTCGTAATTGAGTCATTTCCCTTGGCAGCTGCCCGGTGAGTGATTGATTTGGACTCACGTACAATCGCCCGCTCGCAGATAATATCATAATCTCACCTGCCTGGCGCCGCCATCGATTTGCGCCAACATTGCTATGCAGGGCACTCGCCGACTTCGGAAGTTTACGGCGAGGAAGCCGCGTGAAAGATGGAGGGAGAACTTTTATGTGAAAGCCGCCCCGAACCCAAAGCGGAGCGATCTGTCTCGGCGCGAGTTGAAAAACACCATTAATTCCGCCCAAGTCAACGTCTCGTGAGCGGACGACTTTGTAAAAAATTGTGAGTCCATTGAGTTTTGGTTGAAAACAGCAGAGAGGGAATATGAAAAATAGAAAGATGGGCAGGACAAACACGCCGAAAATGAAATCGCGGCTCCGAGACAAGACGGAACGGTTTATTATTTTTTCCCGACCCGCTATCTCGTTAAGACTTTCCTCTGACTGTGTTTAATTCGCCAGCCGGTAACCAAGGTTACCGCCAGCAACAGGTTGGGGGATGGAGCTGTCGCAGTTATTACGTAAGCACTCGATTGCAAGGAGTTGAGTAGAGCGCGTTTTTGTAAAATTTGCGATCGGGAGTTTCATTCCCAGTGAAATTCCAAAATTCCAATTCCAGAAACAAACAAAAAAACAAAAACACAAATTAGACATAATTCTGTCACTACTAGCTCTTCTGCAATGTATTATTATCGCATTAAACTATGAAAGTCACACAATTTACCAAAAAAAAAAGACTATTTTCCGTTGCATTTAATGTAATTAAATCCATTTTCAACTCATAATCAGGACCCAACAGATGAATATGAAAATACATCCCGGTCTCGTCTTGTCTCTCTCGCTCTCCCTTTCCTCCACCAATCTTCAACACCGCCACCATCTCGAAACTGCTGCGGGATTTAACATCACACCATCCCACACATCTTCACACCCTGTTGTTACATGTTATATATCTCACACACACACACACACACACACACACACACACACACACACACACACACACACACACACACACACACACACACACACACACACACACACACACACACACACACACACACACGGAAATGGAGAAAACAAAAAATAGAGGAGGAGGTGGAGAGAAGAATGCCTGCCATTATCTGCCTATTCCGGGCATATTCCTGCTGTCGTTCCTGTGTGATAATTCCCATCCGGCGCGATTTTTGTGCGCGGAGGCAGGGGTGAGAGGGGGGGTCACGCTGCACCACAGCTCCCGTCCCTCATTACAGGGCCCTCAGGGTCCGACCACAGCAAGGCCCCCACTGAGTGAGTAGCCTCCAGTTTTCTAACACAGATATGCCATATGGCACGAGTTAAAAAAAAGGTACCGCACACTAGAAGATGCTTTCTAAGCCGTAAATTAAAATATTTGACTGTTCTTTAATGTAACACATCAATCAAGCGTTATTCTACAAATGTGGCATCACAGATGGTGAGCGTGGCTCAGCGCCAGCTACTGGTTGGTATAAGCACAATGCGTGCAGGTAGGTTAGTACTCACAAATAAAAAAAATAAATTAATTTAAAAAAGGGTGTCAATCCCAACTAGGCCTGAACAATTAATAAAATTCCAACCAACATCACAATTTAACACAACGCTATTTTCAAATTGCAAAGCCTGCGTTTTTTTATGTTACACAATCTCACCAATGGGGCCTGTTCAGGGCTGGCTCTTCCTCAAGTCCTCGACAGACTTTTTGGGATCAAGACGCTGCCCCAAAACGCTGCAGTGGGGGGAGGGTAGCTCAAACCAGGGAGTTAAAATCACTCTTTTAGTAAATGAGTCGTGTCCAGGAGAGTGATGTCCCCCAGTTAAAGGGGGGGGGGGTTCAGACAGTTCATAAAACCTAGTTTAATTAAAGATTAAAAAATGAAAATGAGAGAGAGAGAGGGAGAGAGATGAAAAGTACAGTATGAGGATGTGAAAATATATTTCAGAATTAATTATATGGCAATATTAAATCAATTTGATGCTTTGAAGGCACAAAAATTGCATTGCCGGTGAATATTAGGAAAATACGAGATTTGCCCGATTTAACGTGACTTTCGCGTACAAGTCACGCCCACTTCTGGTCTTCTATCCGAATATGGATAATTTTGTTGGTTGAACAGATAGAGATAATGACATTTCTGTACACCTTCAGTGGAGATGCAGGGTCGTCCGATGCGGTGGAGCTGAGTGAGCCAGAGGGGTCTCCAAGGGAGAGCACACTGGCTCCTGAGAACAGCCCCACGGCAGATTTCCCACTCCAGCAGTCGCCGGACGACACCCTGCACTCGGCCTTTTACCAGGTGCTGAAAATCGATTGTCGACCGGTGTGCACTGGTGAACCCCCCACGCACCTATACTTCTGCCTAATCCAGGATAAACTGTGCAGAGTGAGTCGTGACACTGTTCATATTCTGAATGGAGATTTTGATTATCAGCCATAATGTCGTAACCATCCAAGGTAGACGGACCACGAGCTATGAGATTGTGAACGATGCAATATGCTCCCATGTCTCCTATATGTAGGAGCCCCAAGTCTGTATGAACTCAACCTGGTTTGAAAAAAAACATGTTTTATCCCCGATGTCATGGAGAAGTACGACACTACCCACAATCCTAAAGGGTAACGGTGACATCTCGGATTGGTGGAGCTCGTTGTTACCATGGAAATGTTCACCACGCCCGCGAATGTCACTGTGGGTGCAGGTGGAACGCTGACGTCGCACTTGGCTTGGGAGTTACTGTGACTGCTGAACTCTGCCATGGTTTACCACAGAGCAATCATGACTTCAGTACTATAAACAATATAAGCACTGTAATAATGACGGTTAAATTCAAGAAGAGTCACGATAAAAACTATCGCTAAGGTCGGAAGTCGTTGGAAAGGTATCATTCCCAATGGTTTATGGAATGAGTAGTTCCTTCACTCTAAAAATAATTTACACAGTCTGGTACCATTGCCTTTTCTTTTTTTTTTTTTCAAATTTATCATCAATTTACCATCTCCAGTTGGTTGGGGGTGATAGTTTGTTATGTGTTCAGCCTCCATTGATCCGTCTGTGTTTGATGGATCCAGCGTCTGCCGGTCCACTCTGCATAATGTCTCCTCTGGCTTTTCCTCAGGCTCCTACACGTAGCGCGCACACCAATATTTTGCCTCCATAAGCAAAGTGCGGGACGGTATGGAGAGAGGGAAGACACGGCACTTCATCTCCATATCCTACAGCCACACAACAGCAGGACAAGCAGAGCTGCTAGTATAGGAGACGCTACACCAGTACGACTCTGCTGCTTAAGTCAGATTTAAGGGCTTTCAACATCGCATACATACACAAATATACAAACATATTACCACTAATATTGTGTAGCTCCCCCTCATGCCGCCAAAACAGCTCTGACCCATCGAGGCATGGACTCCACAAGACCTCTGAAGGTGTCCTGTGGTATATGGCACCAACACGTTAGCAGCAGATCCTTTAAGACCTGTAATATCGTTTTCACACCAAAATTAGCGGGTTGACCCAGGTTTAAAAAAAACCTGGGTAATTAACGACCCAACACTAAAGTAGAAGGAGCAACCCGGGGACGGCTACTCCATGCACGAGTGCGCGCACTGGTCCTTCCATGGCAGGGAGTAGGGACCGGCTTGGGGCCATGCTGGAGTGACTTGGACAGCCTCCGGAATATCAACGCACGACGCACCGTGCCGGTAAAGGGGCAAAAATTTGCATGTCGACCGAGGTGTCCTGTCTACATCCGAGCCGATCGGAGATGGAGCTGATTAAAACCTGTTTTTTATGCAGGGTAATATGATCCGGGACTGAAACCCGGGTTTTTCCTTTTCCACTAGTGACAATTGCCGTATGTAAGCCAGTGTAACCGGGTTTTTGGTGCAGTGGGAAAAGGGTATAAGTTGCAAGGTGGACTTGTTGCTCCAGCACATCCAACAGATGCTCGATCTCATTGAGATCTGGGGAATTTGGGCATCATACTGCCTCTTCTGGTTGCTTCTTCCCATAATGCAGCCTGGTGCCATCTCTTCCCCAGGTAAACGGCGCACACGCACCCGGCCATCCACATGATGTAAAGCAAGACGTGATTCATCAGACCAGGCTACCTTCTTCCATTGCTCCAACATCCAGTTCTGACGCTCACATGCCCATTGTAGGCGCTTTGACAGGGGCATGGGCTTTGGCATGGGCACTCTGACCGGTCTGCTGCTACGCAGCCCCATACACAGCAAGCTGTGATGCACTGTGTGTTCTGACACCTTTCTATCATAGCAGAATTAACTTTTTCACTAATTTGTGCTTCAGTAGATCTTCTGTGGTATCGAAACCACACAGGCTAAACTTCACTTCCCACGTGCATCAATGAGACTTGGGCGGCCATGACCCGTGTCACCGGTTGTCCTTCCTTGGACCTCTTGTGGTAGGTACTAACCACTGCATACCGGGAACACCCCACAAGAGCTGCTGTTTTGGAGATGCTCTGACCCAGTCGTCTAGCGTCACAATTTGGCAATTCCTTACGTCCATTTGTCCATTTTTCTTGCTTCCAACACATCAACTTCAAGAACTGACTGTTCACTTGCTGCCTTATATATTCCCACCCCTTGAGAGGTGCCACTGGAAAGAAACTATCAAGTCCATAAAATAAAATCATGAGCGATCTCGACATATTCCTCTCACATTGCGAGGGGGAACTTGAGGAAGCAAAGCTGAAATCTGATGAAATATTTGCGTCAGACTCAAAATAAAAATTCTCTGACCCTCGTGAAAAAACACACACACACACACACACACACACACACACACACACACACACACACACACACACACACACACACACACACACACACACACACACACACACACACACACACACACAGCATTGTCACGATTGATTTCATGACAATTAAAACTTTTTTAATCACCACATTGACTCCAGAATAAATATTTAATATTCATTTTTATCGTCTACACACATACTTTTTATTTTGTCTGAGGCTTTTCATTGTTTATTTATTACTTTTTATTGTAGTGCACTGCAAATTCGATTGCGGTGAATATAGATTACTCAGTGTCGTTCGTGTGCTGATTAAAAACTGATAATTTAAAAATGTGACGTGAGCAGAGTGCCGCACCCACAATCCTTTGCGAGAATATAATCTTAAATATTAATGTTCCCAGTTTGTTTACTACGATGTTTGGCAGGGTGAGGTGTGATGAAATCTCTCTCCTGCTGGGCAGCTGCAGAAAAAGAGGCCTCGTGAGAAAACAAGCTGAAGCCTTTGCACAAAAGTGAATTGAGAATGAACTACTCTGATGGTCCGTAAAGGAAAAAAGAATACGTCTCTACAGCCGAGGAAAGCTTTCATTTGAGAAAATGAAGAAATTGTGTAATCTCATGAAAAAAGAACCACTTAATTGATCTTATTAGTATTATTAACCATCACAGAGTGATCAGACATAGGGTTTTGAAAGGTTTCTGCTCTTAGTGTTCACTCTGGGGTCCATGTAAGGAAACCGGCCAGCTATGCTGTTAAAGCATTTATTTTATGGCTTAAGAGTGTTTCCCAAGCAAAGTAATAACAAAAATGGAGAAGGAAGAAAAAAAAAAAAAAAAGAGGAAGAACCCACTTCAGAATCTTCATCCAAGTGCCCTTGACCTCGTCCATTTCCCCCGCCGGAGCCCTGGGTTGCCCGTCCATCCTTGCCTCTCATCCCCATCATCCAGCCTACTTTCATCCCTTTCCTCTACTCCTCCTCCCCTGTTCTTCTCTCTCCTCCCCGGTTCTCCTCCATCTCCATTCTCTGCTTGTGCATCCCTCTCTGCCATCAGTCAGCGGAGGGTAAATAAAGGGGAGGCTATGAGGGCACCCTGTCTGAACCCCATCCATCATGCTGCCACTTAATACCCACAGCTGTCACTGTGTGTGTTTGCATGATTCTGTGTGTGGATATATTTAAAGCTGCTATGTGTAGTATGTTCAAACTAGAAATGCACCATTCTTAATTGGCTGAAGGATATATAAAAATATTTATATATTTAACCATCACCATTCCGTCGGCCTGGTACGTATGCATTCCTCTCCCCGCGATCTGCTCAAAACATTATTTAACGGAAGGGACTAAAAGATTTTTTAATGGATATCCTGCATAAACCTGCTAAATCCTCCCAAATAAAAGCATTAGGCGGCTCACCGGAGCGACTGTTGTAAAACAGAAAAGGTAGTGTTTATCCCTCGAATTATTATTCACTTTGTGTACGTGCACAGACGTGCGTGTCAGCATTGCTCGGTACATGCACAAGTTGTGTGAGTGAGTGTGTGTGGTTTCTCATTGTAGAACTCGAATGGGTCCCTTGGGCGGCCATTCTTCTCTATGATTGACAATTAGAGGATCCAGTCCCACAGGTATTCTCTCAAGATTCATTTATTTTACTGCATTTTAATTAGAGCCACTATCCGCGCGCTCGATCTGCCGACGTCAACCACACAACTGACGTCGCTCACCTCGCAAACACAGAGCGTCGGCGAGCTGAGTTTTGCGTGAGAGATAACGGTTGAGGGGACGAAAACACGTGCACGATAGTATCTACCAAAAGGGTCATCTCAAAATGTTGGATTCTTGGCGTCCATGGTTTGCACCGCCCTGTGGTATTTGCCAGTTATCACCAGTGTGCTGTTGAATAAGCTCTTGAAATAAACCCCATTCCCTTTGATACGTGCAACTCACATCGGCAGACTAAATGCTATAAAATACCGCTTATGGGTTACCTTTATTTTCCACTGCTGGTGGGAATTAATATTTCACATCATGCTGCAGTGATCAATCAAATATGCTCCAGAGTCCATGTGAGAAGGGCGCTCAACTACAAAGAGCCTCCAGAAAGGTGACACTGCACCAAAGTGGGAAAACACAGAAGCGGGGTGTAACATTTCAGCACGATGATATAAAGTATATGAAGTATATCCCCCACAGGTTTAGCAAACCCTGTTCAGTCCGACGGTCAGGGGCTGAGAAATCGGGCTGCACAATGTTTTTTTTATTGTTACTGCTATATGAATTTTCCCCGATAAACACATCGCAAAGGGCTGTGAAAACAGCAGGGCGGTTTTCTTTCAAATTAAACGGGGACTTGAGCCAGACGGTGCAGGTGAAGGTGAAAATGTCCCAGAAGAAGATTTGGCGCCAAAAAGGGACAGTAGTACATCTGTGGTTTGTTGGCACGTTGCATATGGAAGAAGTGGCTTCTCCAGGGGACTCGGGGAACACAGCCGACCTATACCAACACTCCAGCTACAGCCAGGAGGAGTCGGAGGAAGGAGAAATGTTCTGCACAAAAAAGAAAGAAACCAGCGCGGATCGACCCCTTCCTTTACAGTGGCATCCCCGTCGTTGCCTCTTTCCGCTCAGACCTCCCTCTATAGGAAGGTTTTACTTTTCCCCGACTACGATCGCTAAAATATTCAATATCACAACCGCACAATGCGTATTTTACCCCGTATCCTGCAGCCCTACCGAGGAAGCAGCATCTGCTTTGCTCTTCCGAGGCGGCCTTGACGAACCGTCACCGTCTTGTGAGGGACGCCATCAAAACACCATTGTATTGAGTGTCTGCTCCCACAACAGCCAGGCCTACGTTCAAGCGGATGTCATTTCATCCACTTATGAAGGCGGCGCAGCGGGGTTGGGAGGGGGTTCGTTTTGAGTCGCATTTGAAACAAGGACAAGGGAGTATTATTGGATTTGCATTTTTTTTTTTTTTCCCCCCCTCCTCCTTTCACCCCCAGACAAACCCTGCCGGTCGCAAATCATCCTTAGCCCTTCTTGGTAGTATCTTGTGTTCCTTTAATTGGTTTTCGATCAGCCGACTGCCACTTGGAAAGAAGCTCTTTACCTGCCAGACATACACACAGAACGTGCCAATTAGTGTCCCCCATTGATTCTGGGGGGAGCTTAACTGGTGTATTAAGGAAAAGAAAAGAAAAAAAAAAAAAAAAAAAAAGCTTTTCAAGGGGATTTTTCACAACGCTGCTTTTTGGAAGCAGCGACCGAGGGCTAAAAACATTGTAATTGGTACAAGGCTCTTTTCTCCTTGTTTCAGTAAGCTGTAAACTTAGTAAAAAAATAATAATTTGTTAATCACCTCACAGTCCGCTGGAGGAGCTACAAGTGCTTGAAATACAAAGAAAGTGCCAGGAAAGATGTGTCGGGAAGGGGGGTGTGTGTGTGTGTGTGTGTGTATGTGTGTGTGTGGGGTTGTGGGGCAGGATAAAAATCACGTCCCGGTTTTAAGAGACTGGAAACAAAATGTTTTGACGGCAGCGCGAGCCTTGACAGAGTGCGGCGCCGCGCTGTCAGAAGATCTGGGGGCCGCGCGATTACATTTGATGTTTGCACTTGTTTAAGAGCGCCATCCTTCACGCTTTGTTAACAGCCCAACAATAATCCCGAAACTGTGCGCGAGCTCGTTATGAGCGAGGCGCCGCGCACTCGGGCGCTGTGAAATCGAGCGGTACAGAGGGGGAACAAAACACGGACTGATCTTCTGGTCAACTTTCCCCGCTCCCGCTGAACGACATGAGAACTGCGGAACCTCAGGAGGCTGCCGCCGCCGCCTTGCGGAGGTGGCATATTCTTCAGGCGACTTTAAGTCCTCCCAGTCATGAGCCAGACGGAAGACACTTCACCATAACATTTGCCTTTGTAATCAAACATTATGTCATAATGCCGCATTGGGAGTAACCTGTGAAAATGTTGTAAATGTCACATTTATTATTATCACAGCCACATTTTGCAATACATCTTCAACGCAACTTTCTATAAGGAATATGTAATAACACCCAAATTGCATTCTTAATGTATGTTCACTTTTGTAGCTACTACAATACTTAATTACCACCTTATTATGGAATGTGTTATTAACTGGGAGTTATTACATGATAAAAATGATTTCGGAAGTTACTACAAAATATATCAACCCCACCCCAAGGATGGATGGATGGATGGATCTCTCTCTCTCTCTCTCTCTCTCTCTCTCTCTCTCTCTCTCTCTCTCTCTCTCTCTCTCTCTCTCTCTCTCTCTCTCTCTCTCTCTCTCTCTCTCTCTCTCTCTCTCTCTCTCTCTCTCTCTCTCTCTCTCTCTCTCTCTCTCTCTCTCTCTCTCTCAAAGGGAGGTGTCCTTATAGTGAACAGCTGTCTCATACAGATCCCTGCGTACCTAGTTGAGACAATTTTCCAGTGGTTTGTCTCTAATTTTGTTGTTTTTTGGTTCCCTCATAAACAAGTTTCTGTGACATGACGTACTGAAAATAAAGGAACCTCTCTCCCACCATCCCCAGCCCCCTCTGACCGTGCAGGCCTGTAACTAGCCCCGGGTGGGACCCACCATGGGGAGGGCCCAGCACCAACCAACACACAGAGAAACAAAGACGGCAACGGGCGACGACAAAGAGGATCATCGGAATAAAGGAGGAAAGAAATAGAGAAGCAGGCCCAGCAGAGGCCAAAAGTCGATGGCCGGGCGATTGAACCGGAGAGTTAAGCAGTTTTGTTTTTTTTCCCCTCGTCGTCACGGTGCAATCTCTGCTCAAAAGAGAGCAAACGAACAGGAGAAAGAATACGAAAGGCAGCGATGACACAGGCTTTGTTGCCTGTCCGACGCTGTGCTAATTCTGCTTTTTGAACTGTGTTTAAAATGTCTTCCTTTCCAACCCCCATACTCATGACCAACAAACATACAATATGAATGCACCTCAAACTATTTAAGAATTAAAATAGAGATTAAAAAAAAAAAGGCAAAAAGGCATAAGATGAGTGGCAGGCAAACAAGAATCAGTATACGCCCTGTTTCCTCTGTGTGAGCGGAAGGTGGGGGATGGAAATTGCTACTAAACTTTAACCCATATCTGACCTTTATAAAATGCAGAAGCTAATTGGGGGGGACCTCGGAAAGGTTAAGTATTAATTCCAAAGGTCAGCGCTGACCGAGAACAGGAGCACAGTTTCATAACACAGACAGTCAATCTTTCTACTGACAGCAATTTCAAGGGCACACCACCCACCACAAGAACCAGGGAGAGCCCAACGCCGTGGTAATACTCACACCACCATCGCACACATAGCAGTGATGATACTTACCCTCAGCTACGTGAAAGGCCGGTGTGTAAACCGCTAAGATTGCAGTGAAAAACCGTCACACTCCGATCGGCCCTAAAAAGTATATTAGTCGGAGGAATAGGTCCGCTGCATCTCCAAAAGCATATTAACTGTTTGAATTGAATGTGAATTGGGAATGGGCTTTCTTGTTCCTTTAATGTGCTAGAGGATAAAACCTCACCCACTGCTCCATCAGACTAACCGGAGCCGGTGCGGTGGCACCGAGCCATCGGAGGACGATGAGCCGTGTTTTACTGCTGCAGCTGTCGTGGTAGTGTGGTTAGCGAAGGGAAGGGCACCGTGTGGACTTGTGAGCGAGAATTAGATTCGGTGAAATAAAGCGAGGACCGGCTGGTTGAAACACCAGACGGGCCAAAGGTAAAAGGGTCGGCAGCAATGCGGCCTACACCGCTTTCATCATGTGTGCACAGAAAGAAAGTCTCTCTCTCTCTCTCTCTCTGATACACACAAGCACCTGCAGGCTTCACAAGAACCACTCCACCTCTGCAGAAAAAAGGGGAAAGAAATAAAATACAATCTGGGGAAATAATTGGCCTGACACGCACATACAAGAGGAGATGAAAGGGCTCGGAGAGAACAGCGAGCTGCTGTCAGTCAATCAAGCGAGAAAACAACGTTGACACCGCGAGAAGGGCAAAGAGCTCTTGTCTGAACGGAAAAAAAAAAAAAAAAAAAAAAAAAAAAAAAGAAATGTTGCCGGTGGCAAGGTAGCCTGACAAAAAAACGTAAATATGCAATGAGCCTCCAACTCCAGGATCAAACGCGGTGCACTTAAAAGTGTATACACAGCCGCAGCGACGCACACCAGGCGGCGTTTCCCCGAGAAATCTCTGGGTTTCGAGGCAGGCGGTGGGGCGGTGATGGAGGAATGTTATGCACAGGAAGTTTTCGCCTGGTTCGCTCAATTACAGTAACTGCCATTTTTTTGGCGGCTATTCATCTCGGCGCAGCTTGTAAAGAAGTCACTAGTTTTACCATGAATAATAATAATAATAATAATAATAATGAAAACAGGAGCAGTCGATGAGTCCCCTTCACCACTTGGAAGACAGATAATGAATTCCCTTTGGCGTCTGGTCAACACCAAAATACCAGATAGTTTCACGGTGGTACCATGTCCAATTTCACCAGATTCTCATTAAACCTTGTCATTTGATGCTTCTGGAAAAAAGTGCTGCACGTTTGCTATTTCCACCTTCACAATAGTGGACGAAAGTCCGCGAAGAAAGGCGCGTTTCTTTCAAAGACCGCGACGCTAGTGTCCTTACCTGGAACAAAGCTGCCCTGCACCACCTCCTTGTAGGCCCACCATCCATCATGGATTTTGGGTGGATGTGGCTGCGCTGTGAGGAACACAGAAAGAGAAGCAGTTAGATCCCCAGTTCAGACAAGCGTTGAGCCCCCACCCTCCGCCCGTGCAACCCTGACCAGGAAAAGTGGGAAATGGGTGAAACTCAACGTGTCGGCACTGACCAGTTGCCAGTTCAGTTCAGCTGACTTTCGTTGACAGTAATTCCCTGAGCGTGAGACAACGCAGTTCATACCTGGTAACCAATTAACTACACTGTCATAAAGACACAACGTGTATTGTATAAATGACATCAGCATTTGAGGTGCTGGAGGGTGTATTTCTATCATTTTACATGAGCGAGGCTAGTTGATTCCCTCTGCAGCCTTGAGTTGCACTCGGTGCGGACCTCCTGGTCTGAATCAGGGCAAGAAACAAAAAGTGAAAACACGTATCTGCTTGAGGATATCAAGGCGCCGGGTTTGTGTAGTGAATTTCACATAATTTCCTATTTAATTACCTTGTCATTCAACGGACCAATTTGCGTGGATGCACAGTCATTTGTATAAAATTAATAATTCAAACAAAGCATCCAGTAAATAGGCTCCAGGCAACCTTTATGTTTTCTACTGAAAGAAAAAAAAAAATCAACAAAATCCAGTATTTTCCTAGGGCCTTCAGCATAATAGAACCAGCTGTATACTGTATGCGCGCGCACACACACACACACACACACACACCCCCCCCGAGGCATTAGTATGGAAATGCATTCTGTCATGTTGAGTGAACTACGGGGGAAAGTCCCAGATTAGAGCAGGGTGCTACAGGATAATTGAGGTGACTGAGTAAAGGTCCCACTACCAAAAAAAAAAAAAAAAAGAGGGTTGCGACCAAGACTAACCCACCAAGCCCCTGGGATATTGCTTTTCTTATACCTCAACTTCTTTTTGTTCATTCGGCAGCTGCGTGGAGCGAGGCTTAATGGAGGGGGGCTAGAGGTGGCCGTGCCTTGCCTGTCTTTAATGGAAGTCGGGACTGGCCCAACACCTCGCCATTAAAAACCCAACGCCCTGCCCCCTGCCGGCCCCGGAGAGCGGTTCAATTTCAGAGCCGCACAACCGGGAGGGCCACGGGGGTCCGAAACAAATGCTATTTTCTTCTCGGGTAATCTCCACTCCAAACGCTGGGGGGATGCTGCGGTGTATTTCTGTGTGTGTGTGCGACTGCGTGCGCTGGGGCGGTTGGCTGAAAATCACTCGCCCGACCCAAAGATAATAAATAAATAAGCAAATAACAGGATCTTCTTTGCAATCCTGTTTGTTGACTTGTCTCACAAAATGATAGATTGCTTTTCCCTTTCCAATGTAAAGTGAACTTGAAAGTAAACACCGCCCCACGACAAGCGGAGCGCATCTAAGTCACCGCCGTGGCCGGCGGAGTATTGCCGGGAAAATCAAGGGTTTTTGGAATTTGTGTAAGAGGGGAAAATATTTAGGCATATTCTTTGCATGTGACGAAGGCGCGGGCCTCTGAAGAGACACCGCCAGAGTAACCCAGACATCATAGCAGCTCTGTCGTTTATTGAGGACAACGGTTATGGTTAAAGTATGTCTCACTTCCTCATTCACGGCTCTTTCATAATGGCTTATAAGACCGAGCGGCAGGAGTGGAAAAAGTAATAAGAGGTTAGGTCGCAAACAATAGCGAGACTTGTATATACTGTATGCGTGCGTGTGCGTGCACGTGTGTGTGTGTGTGCACGCGCGCGCTTTGGAATGCGAGAGCAGGACTCGAGGGATCGCAGCGACTTTAAGTAATAATATGGAGGAGATTTGGAAAGCCTGTGGACATGATCCTCTTACAAGCTGCTGACAACAATACAGATCTTCCTTCTCTCTCTCTCTCTCACTCTCTCTTAAAATGTGTCTCATTCTCAGTGCTGCAATGTGCCAATTCAGTACCTCTTTATTGTATCGTGACGGTGGTAATCACACACAAGTCAAAATTCCACATCTCAACTGTGGGTCCTCAGGGCCCGGAGTGCCGCTGGTTCCTTTTCGAGCCGTGTGATAGCGATTAGGTTAAATAAGGTATAAGTGACGTACGATTTTATTTTTCGTCACGATAAAAAACACTCAACATCATTTCATCTTGGTGAATTTCCATTATCGGAATAATCGTGAATATCCTCCCATGAGCGTAAACATCTTCACGAGTGACTTGAAAAAGCTGTGTAGCTCATTAACGTACACTCCTATTAATTTCCTGATTTATTGTCACAATGCCAGTTGGACTTTATTTTATTTAAAAAGACACTCATTTCCTTTTTTTATTATTTATCCTTTATTTATGCAGGGAGACCTTATAATTTATGATTACCTTATTTAAGATTGATTGTTTTAGTTTATTTGCATTCATGCATGCGATCTGAAAACAGGACAGGTTATTCATTTACAACACATAACTAATTGAACCTTGTGGATGCTTGGGTATCAGGTTGATTATTTTCATTAATGGATTTTGTGTCTCGTTGTGATTACCTGCTTTTTTAGTGCTTGTGGCCATATATTTGGGTCTCTGATGTGGGACACACACACACACACACACACACACACACACACTTTGTGAGCGTTGTAATTCAGAAGACATGTCCTGAAACGACCCGTTTCGACGTGTCTCAGTATAACGCAGCATTGAGACTCATCAGAATTAGAGCCGCCCCCCTTGTGAGTAACTCAACAAACAAATCTTTTAAAAGAAAGAGGATTTAATACTAACTGTCTGTGAAGAAAACGCAGACAATGGAAATGAAACAATGAAATACATGAAACAGCGGTTTTCCCGCAGCTGTTTTCGGCAACGAAAGTCGGAACTAACTTTTAAATGAGGCCTTGTAGATCTAATATGAGTTAAGAGTCAGCTACTGGGTTGGTTATCTCTCGCCTCGAATTTGATCAGTAACTGTACTGATAAGTTGAAATCAGCGAAAGCTACGGAATAAATAGAACGAAACCCAGAATCAATGCTCAAATCCCATTGGTTCACAGAACTCGGGGCCTCAGGAGGGTGGCTCCTCCCATTAAAAAACAGCCCGTTTCGTAGCCGGATGGTATAGAGGCATGTTAGAATGTGGTATTTCCAGCAATAAAAAATTTAAAAACATGTTTTGGGGACCTCAGAGACCTACATTAACTTGTGTAAAAGGGAGCATGATAGGTCCTGTTTAACAAAATGTGTAAGGTAAAGTGATTCCAGTATGTTTCAGTGCCATTTTAAGAGTTTTAAGCATATTTTGATGATTATCAGGATAATATCGTGAATCACACTTATTTTGGCCAGGATAATCATGTCGTCCCATGCCTAGTAGCGCGATTGATTCAAATCCGGGATATCCTCGTTTAAAAATAAACTGTGTGTACAGTACACCACAAATGGCGTACACCCCAATTTTAGGCAGGATTTATACCAAAAGAAAAAGAAAGAAAAACCTCGAGGGGAAATGTGCGAAGGGCCTCTAGCATGCATTTGCACATTAAGGAGAAAAATAACAAACTGCGACTCTGGAAATTGCCTCTGTTGATATAGTTGGATCATTGTATATACAAATGTCTTATGGCGTTGAGACTGTGGTGGAACGGAGATGGAACCACTGTCTCAGGGCGTGCCGCCCCCAGAATCAAGATCCCAATTCTCACCACTGTTTTTGTAAATAAAATAATGTTACGTGATCTCTTTAATTATACCCTTTTGCATCTTGCCTTTTCCAACAGCCTCTCAATATATCAAAGTGGTTTCTAAACAGTAGGAAAACCAGAAGCTACAGTTTTCAGCCTCGCGTTGACCTTTTTTTCCCCCCAATTCAAGTCAAGTTTCAAATGTTTTACTATTACTGCTGTCAAACCCCGGTTTCACAGGTGACTGATGAGCGTGTGTTGTATAGAGCTGTCACGTTTGATCAAAACCTGAAACACTTTGCAAAAATTATTTGATCCTGTCATTATGGTTTCATCAGGTGAGCTTTAAACCAACGTTATAAATGCTGCCAAAAAAAACACATTGTGAATGATGTGAGTTTCCATCTGCTGAGTGGACGAAAATGGACTGTCCACCAAGTTATTGATATTCCAATGTTCGATGTCAATGCATGGCTTTTCTTCATAAGGTAGATGTGAATTATTTGTGCATTGAGTATTACTATGAGCTTATACCATGATAGGGGCAAATACAATCAAATAAAAATACAAATATAATCTCATGGTCAAGTCAGCACTAGAGGCTTAATAAATTATCCGATAAAGTAAAACTGTTAAGCCGTGATATTTCCCCAGGCTAAAATCCTTCTAATTGTTCTATGATTCATTCCGTTTTGTTTTGTCACAACTTCTTCCAACGGCGATGAAAAATATGCATCTGCATCCTAACCCCTCGGAGCTGCCTTTCTTGAAAGTGTCCTGAATGAAAATATATTCTTCGTCAAAGCACCGGCACGGAGAGCGTCCGCTGTAACCGTCGGCGGATAGAGAGAAGGGGCTGGTGACGACTCCTACGGAGGAGGTATAATTACATCCCGTGGTCCGGAGAGGAAGAACATCACAAGTGCCGTCCCATTTCTCACGGTGTTTAGTGGTGGCCAAAAAAACACACTGACATCAGCGGAAAGAAAATGCCTCCAAACCATGAAAGGAGACGCACACAATAGGTATGTGCGTGGGGGGGCCACACCAGCCGAGGGTGTGTGTGTGTGTGTGTGTGTGTGTGTGGGGAATGCCTCTCCAGTCTGGAAAACTCGAACTTTGAACAGTAAAAGCAGAAATCAAACTGCTTAATTTGAATCATTTCAACTTGGTGATTATCAGGATGGTAGTGAGTAGATTCTAGCTATAATATCAATTAAAATACAAAATATTAGAATTTGATTGTATTTAAAATGTCTGACTCGGTGCCAATCTGAAAGAGAAGTTTATCCAACTCTCTTCAATTCATTGGAAGTCTCAAGGGTAATTATTTTGCCAATGGAACAAAGAATGTGAATGTAATCCAGCAACTTTTTGTTCACAAGCAAATCCATTTATTATTTTCCATTTGTGTTTTTCACAAACTGTGTATGTCGCAATTGGACTGGTAGGATGAGTTTGCTTTTTTTACTTTTTGTATACTCTGCAAAAGCTGACTCACGCTGCTTCAACCTGGATGTACAAAAAGAAATGCTAATGGATTCTTTAAATCTTACAGGTAGTATTTTTCTGGACATCTTGTCTGTTGGCGAGTCCAATTATTTTTCATCCCATATATTGTTTTGGGCTCCCAAAAGCCAATCGTGAAACTAGTAGTGTGTGTGTGTGTGTGTGTGTGTGTGTGTGTGTGTATGTATGTATGTATGTATGTATGTATGTATGTTAGAGGGGCTGGCTTGCACATGTGCAATGGCTTAAACCTTGTGGTTCGCTTAAACCTCAAGGGATTAAGCCACACACCTTCCTCTCGGATGCTAATTTGATCCCTTCCGTTCCTGGCAGACAGAAAACCAATTAAAATCGGTGAGAATTTTGTGATGTCCCGTATACTTACAAGCCCTTAAGACGAGGAATCACTTTATCAGCCAAGGACATTTACATAAACCCAGAGTTTGTCCTCTGCGTCCAATCTGTCCTAATAATTAGGATGGGTTTAGCCCATCGTCGGGGACCAACTCCAGATCTGGAGCCAAATGCCTTGGCCAAGGGCAATGGCAGGAGTTTGTGCGGAAGCCTGTCTTTTCTTGCGGAAGGAAACTGGAACACCAGGTAGAAACCACAACAAACACGGGAGCGAAGGAGCCAACGCCAGCGGTGAATCTAGATTTGAACTAAGGGGACTTCTTTCTGTACTTGGGAGGCATGGACCATAACTGATTTACAGCAGCATCGGTGCCGCCTGCCATCGGTCTTTAGCGAGTGCACACCCACGCGGGCACACACACATGCACGCTAACCTATTGTCAGTGATTTAACCACTGGTTTCAATCTATTTTCAATAATACCTCACAGGCAGTCTGTACAGAGAGCACGGAATTATGGACATTTTGAGGTGGTTTTGGTTTTTGATTGTGAAATTTATTCACATAATATGTGAATGTAATCTACACCTCAGCTCGGCAATCAAAAAAAAACGGAACCGCCTGAAATTATTATTATTGTGAATTATATGTGGTGAACTCTGCTGGAAATTTGAAGGTAGGTGAGTTACACACTGAAATACAACTTATTGTAAAACAAGAGTGAACTTTGGCTTGGATTCCTCCCACAGAAAACTCATTTAACAAACAGGGGGTAAAATGTGATGAAAAGTGACATGTTTTGTATTACAGTTACAAGATTTGGGAGGTGGAGCTCATTTAGAATGAATCAGACACTATGGGGAACATGCTGAAGCGCGTGCCTTTAATTGTACGTGTTCCGGTAACGCATTTAGTTCCTTTCCGCCATCATGATGTCGGCAGTGTTTAGCTGCTCCACACGCGATCGACCGTTTCCGGCTCTGAAAGTCAGTTGGGATTTTTCAGCGAGAAGAAAGGAGGAAACTCTGTCACACCAATAGGAATATGCGGAGACGGCGGCAACAGCCTGCTCGCCGTAGCTTCTCAAACGATCACGGCGACCATGAGTTTTTTCGGACGCCGAGATCGACAGTATACGTGGCGGCATCTTTAATGGCCGAGTGAAGAGACCAAAGCTTCCGTCCTTCACATGCAATGCAAGCCGAAGAACAACAACCCAAACGGACATATTTTGCCAATTCTAAATGTGTTTTATGTTGCTCCGACAACACTCCAAACCCGTTTGGGAGATTCCTCCATCCACTCTCAAACGTGCCAAGACAGTGGGTTTGGATCAAGGAGCCTCCCCGCTGAAAAGGCAGGATGGGTGATCTTGTTGGCCGCAGCTTCTTACTGGACCCGAATCCCATTTAGTAAAGTGCAGGCCTGTTTCACCCAGACGCTTTGGAGTGTGCCGGCGGTCGGCCAACCAATGCCACCCACCACTCGGTACATTTCTGTAAATAAACCGTTCGTTTTCTTATGATATCCGAGCCTCTCCCATTAATATTCATCATTCGTGGGGCAAAGGCGACCCTGGATCCGACCATGCAGAAAGGGAGGGAAAGATAGAAATAGAAGTAAGAGGGTTGACGGACTAAAGGTAGAAGAAAAAGGAGGGCGAGGTGCTCAGAAAAAAAAGACAGATAAACTCAGAGCAAGAACAAAATATATCCAGAGAGATGCTCAACGCTGAGAGTGGCAATGTGCGTCCATAAAGCAAACTTGACCTTGCCAACAGCTGGCCTTACTGACTTATGAGACAATTATCTCTTACCCAGCTCCAGTTGATGCCTCCTTTTAATGGCTCCAGCTGTGTGTGTGTGTGTGTGTGTGTGTGTGTGTGTGTGTGTGTTCACGCCCGCCTTACAAGTGGGTTTCTTGTTGTGCCAGCATATATACGCCTCAGCGTCAAGTGTGTGTGAATAGATCTGATATGCAGCGGGTAATACGCCCTGCATGGGAGCCGTCCAATCTGACTTAATCTCTGTCGGGTGGCTGCAGGAACACCAGCCACTGAGCGGCGGCCACATGAGAGCCCAGAGTGGGGTGAAAGCAGGACCTAGGACAGCGCTGCGGCTCTACCACGATACGCATACAGTATGCATTATTATTCCACACGCAGGTGAAGCTTCCGTGTCAATTGTGCTTGGAAGTCAAAATGGAAAATTAAAAACGAGGCTAATTAACTAAGCTTAAGATAAAAGACGAGAGGAACTGTAATATCGTCACATTATCGGACATCAGATAAGAGAAGGCCAAACTGTTTAGCCAGAACAAGACACTGAAGGCCAATAGGGCGGTGTTCTTCCCAGCATCTCATTAGGAGTGATTTAGAAGTTTATTCAGGCGAGCCAGCGATTTGTGGTTGGGGGGGAATTATTGATAATACCCTATCTGACCTCAAGGCCAGCCAGAACACACTTTGCCCCCCACCCACCTCACCCCCACCCTCATCTGTCTGTTAACAAAGTTTGCCTGTGTTTTTCCTTTTTTTCCCCTCCCCGCTATAGTCTGAGTACCGGATGAGAACAAAGTGCATTACATAGTTTCTTTTCAGAGAGGCAGGCAGGGAAAAGGACAATGCTGAGCAGAGCAAGGGAAGCATCAATTAATAATTGAAGGGGCTTAAAGTGGGTGAGTACCTTTGTCCTCTAGGGCCTCTGATCCTATTGAGCCGAGAGCCATAAAAAACTGTACCTCTCTGTGCGACTAGACACTGTGCTGACTACATTGTATAGCAGCACAACCCTCCCTCTCTCGAAACACGTACACGGACAGCCCAGAATAGATGAGATGAATTAAGCCCGAGTCTGGCACGCACCAGGTAATTACTGTGGAAAGCACACAAATTCACTCAAAAATTAAACGGCCCAAACCACTGCTGTGTTTGTTCTGCACTGACATCCATGCCACCGCATACATCTGCAACACAGACTTGATTATGCCTCGTTTTTGAGATTAACTGTGATCCTAAGGAGCGTTTAGTCAACTCTGTGTTTGCAGAGAAGTGTTACGTAACTGCGCTGCAATGGCACAGAAAGATTTTAATTTGTTGGATCTTTGGGTGACCGCCAAACTGCACCTAGTAGCAGGGGCGCCGCCAGGGATTTTGGGCACCATGAAAGATATCACATTGGGGCCCCACCCTATGTGCTATATTTTTAAGGCCCCTGTCAGTCACAGGCCCTTAGAATCTCGGGGTTTAGTTCTATGTCGACAAACGTGATTGGTCAGAGGCGACGCTTTCAGATCGGCTTTAGATCATCCAAACTGATTGGCTTCACGTTGCAACTTGCCGAGCGAAGGAAATTAACAGATCTGCAGACTTTATCGAAATGATCCACCCGGAACTTATTCAAATTGTGCTCGGAGGGAATTATTTTCACTGGACCCGAGAGATTTAAATATGTCGGACTTCAACAGATTTTCCCAGTCAAAAACCGGCAATTAACCGAAGCGCTACTCCCCTTCCTAGTAGAGCCAATGCCTCCCAACAGCCCAATCGCTGTGGGGGAGTATATGCAGCCTCCCATACTTCAAATATATCTGTATTTATATTGTCCAATGATATTGGGAAGACATGTTGGATTAGAGGGCTCACTATACTGTATAACGGACAACACCAGAGATCACGAAATCGCAATGCAAGGTGTGGTAATAGATTATACAAGAGGGAGCATCATAGCAAAACACAAATTACACTCCAACAGAAAGAGTGGGGATGTCTGAGGCTAAATAAACGTTGGCTCACTCCGTGCCCTGTATAGAACCACACACACACACACACACACACACACACACACACACACACACACACACACACACACACACACACACACACACACACACACACACACACACACACACACACACACACACACACACACACACACAGGATTATCAGATTAGTGGCTGGAGATTTGGTTTCCCTGACAGGGCCTTGGTGTGATGCTGAGTAAACTGGGACAAACGGCTGTGGCTATCTTACACAGCAGCCATGCCATGCTTTTTGAGTCGGTCGCTTTATAATGACATGTGCAATATGACAACCTGGTGTCATCATTGTTGCGATATTCCGCTGTCCATCTTTCCTTGTCTGCCTATCATTCACTAGCTGGTTTTTGCCCCCCCCCACAGATACACATAATCACTGCAAATTACGACATGAAGGTTATCTCACACTAGCTGACTGATACACTTGAAATTATCAGAAGTGATAAGTCAGAAGACAGAGCGATCAGCACAGTAACATATTTCTCTCTTTCTTTCTAAGCTGCTCAACACACATGACATGATCAGATGGATCTGTAGTCAAGGGAAGGCTGGGAACCATGTGAAGACGGCATATTGCAGGCACCATGTGGCTTTACAAATTTAACACGTTCTGAGAATCAACTGCGCAGAAGTGTATTGGCTGCGTCCTATCGTCGCGGTATCGTCAGTTGTACTTACTTGACGATGGTGTGATTACCAGCCTGGAAAGCAGGGAGCCTGCGCTACCCTAGCCAGAGTGGCCCCACAGCCAGTGCTACCAAGCTCCCCAAAAACCTGAACCGCAGATTGCTCGTGCTCCAGAAATTCAGTCAAGTCAACGGTTATTTCTTAGTGATGTAGTTCCTTGACCACACAGTCTAGTTCCATGTCATCAAGCAGTCCAACTCACAGACTACCCTGCAGTCTTGTTTGTGTCCCTTGTGTCCCAGATGCTCAAAGCAGCCAAGAGTTCAGGTTTGCTTGTATGTAGCTCAAGGGCCCGGTTTGTGTGTAGTGTCTCAGCAGCCCCTTTCTGTCAATCATTGACCACTGTTGAAATGTCCAATCAACTGTATCCTTTTATGGGTGCAAATTACCTGCTTTCCTGTTACACACAGCCCGGACAACCTATGTCTGCCCTGCCTGGTCCCGGCACTCTAGGTCCGCCTGGTCCCGGCACTCTAGCCCTGCCCAGCCCAGCCCCAGCAGTCTGGCCGTGCCCAGTCCCAGCCCCAGCACTCTGCCCGTGCCCAGTCCCAGCACTCTAGGCCCGCCCAGTCCCAGCACTCTAGGCCCGCCCAGTCCCAGCACTCTAGGCCCGCCCAGTCCCAGCACTCTGCCCGTGCCCAGTCCCAGCACTCTAGGCCCGCCCAGTCCCAGCACTCTAGGCCCGCCCAGTCCCAGCACTCTAGGTCCACCCAGTCCCAGCACTCTAGGTCCACCCAGTCCCAGCACTCTAGCCCAGCCCAGCCCAGCCCCAGCACTCTGCCCGTGCCCAGTCCCAGCACTCTAGGCCCGCCCAGTCCCAGCACTCTAGGCCCGCCCAGTCCCAGCACTCTAGGCCCGCCCAGTCCCAGCACTCTAGGCCCGCCCAGTCCCAGCACTCTAGGCCCGCCCAGTCCCAGCACTAACACTGTCCATCTTTGTTCTGTTTTGTTTATCTTGAAAGCCATTGACTTGGCTTCAAACCTTCATTGTCAGGAAGAAACGTGAAAATCATCATTCAAAAAAAAAAAAAAGGTTATTGTTTGTATTGCCTTTCTGTTGGCACATTTTCATGTCAGGAAAGCGGTATAATAAATAAGCACTCTGCATAATCATTATTGAGGACAACAAAAATAAATGCAGTAAGCTTCCCTCCGGGGGACAGAATGAAAATTAAGCCAGCTTTTCAAACATTTAAATAGCTTTTACTTGTGTTTAAAAAAAGAACAAAATTTGCTTTGATTTGATGTACATCACACAAATAGGTGTTCTCGCTCTCCTCAAGGGGGAGGGAAAAAAAAAAAGTCATGCCGTTGTAAGTGTCCTTCTGATCGAGGCTCACCCCGCAGATGGTGCGAGGTCGGTGAGTATTTTATGTTACCATTTGGGTGGGGTTTTTGCGTCGGGTTTGAACATAGGGCCGCTCTGTTGCAAATGCCAAGGCTGTGTTTTGATCCCAGCCCGCCACTGACTGCAAGAGGAAAGTGGGACGTGATGGAGGATGATTTTACCGCACGGAAATACTGCACAACATGTCCGTCCTGTGGGGACGTGTAATGCATTGTTTGGATGGGGAAAAATGATTCAAAAATCATCTCACAATTCTAACCGACAACTTGGATTCGACGCTTTGACAGGCAGAACAGAATAATATCTGTTCCAGTTTATCGCTTTGGGGCTGTCAGAGGATTTTTTTTTTTTTTTCCCCCGCTGAGAAGACGTTCGGAGGAAGGCCTTCAGTGGGTCGACAGCAAAAGGCAACTCAACGGCGGTGAACAGATGGAGAGGGCCAGACAAAACTGTTTACCTGGCACATAATGTAAAACTTCTTTGCTCAAACGCCTTTTTGCGGCACTCCAGGGTAGAGTGGGCTTAGTGCTAAAGGAAACTAGACACTGTAATCAAGGATAAGTGAAAATGGCTCGTCTGAAGCTGCGCTCCACTACAAGAGCTTGCTTTCAACATGCTTCTGTCACACTAAAAGAAATGACTCATTGGATCAACTCAAAAACATTACTATAATTTTTTAAGGTTCTGTTAATACCACAACAGTACAGTGCCCGTTCGAAAAATGTCTGTCTGTGAAAGTCGCAACGGAAACCACCGGGGAAATTCACTCGAGGCGCACTTTTGGATAAACTCGCCATTCAAAGTTTATTAATATGACACGTGTCGTGCGCCCGCACCACACATGCCTGCGGGAATGGGACGATGCCTCTGGCACGAAGCCCCGCCAGCTCGCTGGAAGCCCCGCCCACCGCTGACTAGCTGTTTGCGGTTTATTGAAAATTAATCAATATCCCATGTCGTGTCTTCATATTGCACCAAATTTGACACCGCACGTCCTTGGGTCCCCAGCAATACACCCACCAAGCGTGAAGTTGATCGGATGAACAGTTATTGAAATAGTCGAAGGACATACAGACAGAGATTCCTTCCTTTCTTGGTAGAGAAATTAAGGTGCAAATTTTAAGTTGGAAAAAAAACAACTACATTTTTAGATTGAAACAATGGCTCCAATTCAATGTATTTGGATTTTGTGCTGAATAGTGGCACTGATTGAGTCCTTTTTGCAAAAAAAAAGGACTTAATCAGAAAAAAAAAGGTTCTTTAATTTGGTTCTTTAATTTGCATAATCTTTAATACATAATTTATATTTTTCAAGATGGGAACATATACAAATATATGTTTTATAAATGGTCTTTTTTTTTTTCAATTGATCAAGTAAAAATATTTGTATTTTATGTTATTCCTTTTTGCTATTATGACTATTACTAATTTACATATTTTTCTGGTAAGTGAGGCTCCACAACACCTCATCATTTCACCTCATCATTTCACCTCAGTACTACCCAGGTGACATGGACAACTTGAAACTGTGCTTCAAAGAGCAAACGCAATCAGAGGAGATACAATTGTCAAATCTCAAGCATATGAGCAAGAAAAACACTTCGGTCCTATGAGGGGGAAGAAAAAAACAGAAAAAACGCTGTTTATGGAACCGGTCACCAATCTCCTTCCAGTCCAGCAGGCTGGTGAGGGCCGGACGAGCAATTGAGTCGCGGATCCACCCAGTGACGGGGAAATGCGCGCAACCGTGACAATATCTCCACGGTGCACACGCACGTCACTCCGGTTTCCAACGCGCACTCCGCGCGTGTCCCACAGGGGCAGCTCTCCACGGCCTCACGTGGATTCACTCCAATGGGAGCACCGCGTAAAACCCGCGGACACAACTCAGGCGCCCACCGGGGTCCACCGTAGCACAATTAATAACCGCATCTCCTGATGGGCTGATCGATAAGCGCTGATCGCGTATGAGCGGCGTCTCAGCAGTCAAGGGGGAAGGCGGGGAGACGTGTGACGTCGCAGCGCCGCATCCGCGCGTCACCGCCGTGAGCTCGCCGGGCGCCCAGCTGACGCGGGCGCAACTCCGTTCGGGACGGATGTGGACGGGGTCTGGTGCGTCGTCGACCGCGCACGGAAAACGAGTTCGGTCGTCGGCGTTACCGACACGCGCTGGGCTCCGGGCCGCGCCGGTGGCACGCCCGCGTCGTACGCGCGCTCCGTTCCCTCGGAATCGCCGTTATTCGCGCACGTGTTTTTCCGGACAGTTACTGCATCCCAAATGCACGGCGGGTTAATTGTGCAAAACGATCCCATTCACAAGACGTTGCACATGCACACTGATCCGAATGGATTGCGATCATTATTGTTTAGTATTTGAAATTGACCTTTAAGGAGGCACAGTCACTTGTTACTAATTTAATTTTCAGGACAATAGGAGCATAATAGGTTGAGCATTTTGCAGATCATCGCTCGTTTGCACAGATTCCTGGAAAACATACACGCGAGCTTATCCCTTTTATTTCCACGCGACCAGTCCAATTCAAAGCACAAATGACACTGGCATCCTAACGAAATTAATCTTGAAAGAAAAACAAAAAAAAACTTTAATTCCCGCCCAGTTGATGTATTCGACCCTTTTTATACCGAAGCTGTAAGGACACCCACTCACCTGATATACAGACAATGAAATTTGCCTGGAGAATGATAAATATTTCCCAAAGTATATCCATCCTCTGTCTTCATCCCAGGTACATGACGCTCAGGTAGGAGAATGGAGCTCAATCACTTGCAGATGCTGAGCACAGCCAGGCGGGATCCACACCTTCCACCAGGTAATCTCCACATCAGGCACATAGCAGACAGGGATAAAAAAAAAAAAACCCCGGGAATGGAATGAAAAGTCGCACTTTGACCCCCCTCTTCGCGAAACGTACAAATCCAGGGGAGTGGACTCCGGGAAAGTTGCAGCTTGGAGAAAAGGCGTCGGATCGCTCCGCTATATCCTTAATCCAATGAACGAGCCCTTGCCGTAAAGTCGGAAGATCCACGCCGCTACGGTCCCGTCGCACCAGGCGCGCAGCCCGACATCCCTCTGGTCCGCTTCTGGGGGGTGGGGTGAGAGGCAGACAATCGTTAGTAAAAATAATAATAATAATAATAAATAAAAAGACAAAAAAAGAAATTCGGGTGGAATGCTCTGATCTGTGGATTAACGACGAGGAAAAAAAAAAAAACAAGCGCCTGCAACTTCTAACGGGGACGAACTCGGCGTCAGCGTCAGAAGGACAGTGCGGTGCGAGGGGGCGCGCTTCCGTCGATTCACCGCCGGGTTCGGGAAGGCGGCGTCTCTAAAACGCGGACGAACGCGAACAAACGCCGCGACACGCCACGACCCGAAAAACGCCCATAACGCCGAGGACTGCCACTAGAGGGGACAACACGAACGAGGCGGGGGAGACACGAAAGTTGAAACGCACTTACAGAGCCCGACGGGACAGTGGAGAACTCCCACACGGGCGGCTTCAAATGAACCAATACAACGAAAACACAACTAAATGCATAGACTACACGGCAACGGTTAAGAGGGGGGGGGGGGGGGGGGGTCCGTAATCATATACACTAAAATATGTATAAACAAAATAAAAAAAGATTAAAACAAAACAACAACCAGGCGCTGCTCAGAGTGTTCGCTGGGAGTTGCTGCTGCAGTCGGGCGCGAGGCACCCACGAGCTCAGTGCGAGTCTCCACGCGCACACACTGTTGGACTGAGCGGGGGGGGGGGGGGGGGGGCATGCGCAGTCGGGCGCGTATGCGGGCACACAGGTGGATGACCACGTGACTCCTAATTTCACGGGGGGGGGGGGGGGCTGAGATAGACAGACAGACAGACAGACAGATAGACGGGCAGACAGACAGATAGACGGAGAGACAGATAGATAGACAGATGGACGGACAGATAGATAGACAGACGGACGGACGGACAGACAGAAAGATAGACAGACGGACGGACAGACAGAAAGATAGACAGACGGACAGATAGACGGACAGACAGATAGATAGACGGACGGACGGACAGATAGATAGACGGACAGACAGACAGATAGACGGACAGACAGAAAGATAGACAGATGGACGGACAGATAGATAGACAGACGGACGGACGGACAGACAGACAGATAGACGGAGAGACAGATAGATAGACAGATGGACGGACAGATAGATAGACAGACGGACGGACGGACAGACAGAAAGATAGACAGACGGACGGACAGACAGAAAGATAGACAGACGGACAGACAGATAGATAGACGGACGGACGGACAGATAGATAGACGGACAGACAGACAGATAGACGGACAGACAGAAAGATAGACAGATGGACGGACAGATAGATAGACAGACGGACGGACGGACAGACAGAAAGATAGACAGACGGACGGACAGACAGAAAGATAGACAGACGGACAGATAGACGGACAGACAGATAGATAGACGGACGGACGGACAGATAGATAGACGGACAGACGGACGGACAGACAGAAGGACGGACAGACAGATAGATAGACAGACAGACGGAAAGATAGATAGACAGACGGACAGACAGATAGATAGATGGACTGATAGACAGACAGACAGATAGACAGACAGACGGACAGATAGACAGATAGATAGACAGACGGACAGACAGACGGACAGATAGATAGACAGACGGACGGAAAGATAGATAGACAGACGGACAGACAGATAGATAGATGGACGGACAGACAGACGGACAGATAGACGGACAGACGGACAGATAGACGGACAGACGGACAGATAGACAGACAGATAGGCAGACAGACGGACAGATAGATAGACAGACGGACAGACAGACGGACAGACGGACAGATAGACGGACAGACGGACAGATAGACAGACAGATAGGCAGACAGACGGACAGATAGATAGACAGACGGACAGACAGACGGACAGATAGATAGACAGACGGACAGACAGACAGATAGATAGAGAGACGGAGGGGGTGGACAGAGAGAGCGAGAAAGAGAAAATCATAGAGAGAGATAGAGGACGGGAGCGGACGGAGGGAGAGAGAAGAAGAGGGAGGGGTCGAGAGAGAAACCTACTGAGAGATAGGCAGGGGGAGGGATGGAGGGAGGGAAAGGGAGAGAGATAGGTACAGCGGGGAGAGAGGGGAGCAGGAGTGGGAGAGGTAGAGGAGCAGATAGGGGTCGAGAGAGAACATCACAGGGAGAGAGGGAGAGAAAGGATAAGACGAGAGAGAGAATGTGATGGGAAGGGATGGAAAGAGAGAGAGAGCAGGTAACGCACCATTTAAATGAGCCCTTGTGAAACACGTGGACTCTCTTTTTTCAACTTTCTCAACAGGAAAGCCCAACTTTTGAATTTGTCTTTTTGTCTGTGTCGCGTCACGGTTATGCAACTTTAGCTGGAAATACGAAGGAAAATGCGAGGGAAGCATCTTTCCATGAAATAAATCCTCTGAATCAAGTTAAAAGCCCCTCTGCTTGATGTGTAAATAACCGGATTGAGGCGTCAAGGGGTTGGAGACCTCACCGAATGTAAAAGAAGAAAATGTGCTTGCAGTGGGCCAGAGATCAGAAACATCTGAATTTGCATGTCTGGACAAAAAAACCTTGGCTTGGCTGAATGAAACTAAGAATGCAATGGAGTTCTCGGATCTGCAGTGGGGTGACGGCTGTATGGTGACATCGGGCTCTTTAAAGTGGCAATCGGTCAGATTAAAAAAAAATCCCTTTTTTTGTATTTTTTTCAAAAACCGAGTTAAAGGCAACTGTGGTGAATTTGATAAAGCAGCGTAGCTATTGGTCTGTGAACTGCTGATATGTACACAATTTCACAAAAAAAAGTACAGCACCATCGGATGAAATAACATCCACCTCAAATGACTAAGGTTCGAGTTGTTGAAATAGGACTGTGAGAGTCTTTACCCACATGTACAGGTCTAGGTAGAGGGACAGAGTTGTTCGGGCAGTAGAGTGCCAACATGGCGTGGAGTTGATTCAAACGGGTAACAGAACGGCTCACTGGCGAGACAGGAACATAAAAGGCGTTCAAGTTTGTTTTTAGTGGTTGTGTTCTGGAACGCAGCCATTTCTGCGTCCTGCGCCTCCGCTCTCCACTAAAAGACAGAACAACTGTCTAAGAAGACTCTCAGCCAGGTCCAACCGATCAGCACTAAAGAGGCTGATTGGGCAGACCCGGAAAAGCTGCGCCGCCACGGCCAAGCCAGCCCCGTCCCTTGCAGACGTGGCTTAACCACGCCACCCTTGTCTGCCACATACCCCCATCACCCGACACTACCCCCACCCCCGGAGCGGGAGAGAAGGTCGGCCACCACCATCTGCGACAAGGGAATCTGCCCTTAGCACTTAGTTAAATCCAGTGTCGTAAAAAACTGAGAGATGTCTAAGCGGTCAAGGAGCTCGTCAACCCTGGGCATGGGATACGCATCGAACTTTGAAACCGTGTTCACCTTCCGGTAGCCTACACAGAACAGACCAACCCATCTGCCTTACCTACCAGCACATTGGGACTACACAAGTCACTTGTAGACTCCTCTATCACCCCGATGACCAGCATGGCCTTCAAATCTGCCTGCACGACTGTGTTTATGTTTGGCCAGGCGATACGGCCAAGAGTGACTCTCACACCTGGGGTCCTCTCTGCATGGTGGTGTATGAGGGACATGTGGGCCGGCAGGGGGTAGAAGAAGTAAAAAAAACTGCCATTGTAACATGGCCACATCCGTGCTCTGGCCCGGCGAGAGATGGTTACTGGAAAGGGCCAGGGTGGAGTTGGTCATTTTTTTTAAACTCCGGCCCCAACTTATCCCCCTCAATCACGGTGGTGGCCAGACACATGGACACTGCCTCCTTCCACTGCTTCAGGAGGTTTATGTGTTAGATCTGCGTCGCCCCACCCCCGTCTGACCGTTCAACCTCATAATCGACCTCCCCAATCTACCGTGTGACCACGAAGGGCCCTTACCACTTGACGAGTAATTTTGAGCTGGACGTAGGGAGCAACACTAACACCCTGTCTCCCGGTGCATATTGTCTGAGTCGGGCCCCTCTGTCCTATAAGCGCCGCTGCCATTCCTGGGCCTGGAGCAAATTCTCCCCTGAATGTTGTCGCAGCGTATGTAGCTTTGCTCTCAGGTCCATAACGTACTGTATCTGGTTCTTACTGGTGGTAGGACCCTCCTCCCAGTTTTCTTTAATTAGGGACAAAATCGCGTGGAGGCCTGGGTAAGTTCTCACACCGCAAACAATAGACGGTCCAACCACAAGTCCCAATTATGTCTCTCTTTGTGAACGAACTCCTGAATCATGTTTCTCAGCGTTTTATTATAGTGCTCCACCAGGCCATCGGTCTGGGAATGGTAATCGCTGGTCCAAATTGAGCGGATGCCCAGTATTGGGCGTCCGCTCAATTTTTAAAGTTGTGAACTTGTAAAGTTATTGGGCGTCCGTATAAAATATATGTGACAAAATGGAAGTGCTCTGGTCGGTCAGGATTTCCTTCGGAATCCCTACTCGGGAGATGACCTGAAACAGTGCTTGCGCCACACTTTTGGCCATAGTACTGCGCAGGGGCACTGCTTCGGGGATTTCCGGTTACATAAACCACTAGGATTAACACAAAAATATACCTGCAAGTACTGCAGTCTTTTGAACGGCACCTCGACTCGGGGAAGGGGCCTCAACGGCGCAGTTAGTGTAGCCAGAGTATTGGCTAATTGGCACGCGGGACACGCGGCGCACCATTTGCGCACATCTGCCCAAATGTCCATAGAAGCGGGCCATTATCCACTAGTTGTGTCGTCTGGGTGCATCAACACGCCTTTGATTTTAACCATCCCCTCAGCAGCCCAGTGAAGGGTATTGTCCCGCAACTGCTCCAGCAGAAAATCATCCGTGGAGGTGACCACTGGGACCGGGTGGGGACTCTTCTGCTCCTGACCCCGCTGCAACCACTAACGACCCTCAGCATCACCGCGCGCTGTGCAACACTCACATCTCCCTATTGACCGTGGGCCCAGTCCCCCAGCCTCCTTCATTAACATGTCAAACCCTGGCCAATCCGTACTCAAAATCAAGGAGGGTGAGTGTCGCCTTGGGGGCGCCTTTAGAGCGAGGCGGAGCCCCAGCCGGCCTCCTCCAGGTCGTTGGGCAGGTTTAGGGTCCCGGCACCCCCCAACCCTCCCCCCCCCGAACATAACATAAAAGGTATGAGCAGAGTTTGTTTTTAGTAGTTGTGTTTCGGACCGCAGGTGTTTTCACCTCCTGCGTCTCTGCTCTCCACTGAAAGACGGAACAACATATAAGAAGACTCTCCCAGCCGGGTCCGACCAATCAGCGCTAAAGAGGCTGATTGGGCAGACCCAGAAATGCTGCGCTGCCACGGCCAAGCCAATCCCATCCCCTGCAGATGTGGCTTAACCACGCGCCCCTCGTTTGCCACAGTGACGATACCATTACCACTCACCGCCGGAATACTTCCAAGGAACAAATTTGGCTTAATGCAGCAATTTTTAAACTCACCAGTTTATAATCCAATTAAACATCTGTGATGCAAGATGTGATTGAGCTATTTGGATCGGGCATCCGCTACCAACCACCCACCACAGCTGTGACAGGTTTTGCAGTCGCCGTGGGCCAGCGTCCCTGTGGAAGGTTTTCCACGCCTCGTCCATTCCAAAATCGACTGCAGCTATTTGAAGAACCTGTTTCAGACACTGTTCATCTTCCTCTGAGCTATTCAATTTGTTGTTGAGATATTCTCTGAGGGAAAATGAGAGCCAGATGAAACCCTTCCATAAGGTGGGATGTGAATTCCAGCAAGTCCAGGAGTCCAGCAATCCAGCAATCTCCCCAGTCCAATTGAAAAAAAAAATAAACAGCCTTCCTCAACACAAAATCTCCCTCCACCTGTTATTTACTTTGCAATGACTCTCTGACCACCCGGCATTAGCCACAAGGTGCTCAAGTATAAGGACAATACTGTGCATTTTCGGCTCCACTCATTCCATTCTGCTCTTGGACTCATGAGATGTTTTGAGCAACAAAAGCCGAGAGAGGTACAGAATGATGGACAATCAATACCGTACCCTCAGTGGGTTTTTTTTTCTTCCAAGGGCCACTTTCCCACATCAGAGAAGTACACCCCTGCAGACTCTGTATCTTCGCTACGAAAATGCTTTTAGCCATCAAGTCCTATCCGGCATCTCTTTGCCTGTATGAGGCCCTTGCTATAAAAGCAGCTGCTTTAAAGGGCGATTTCAGAGGTTATTTATACTGGAAAGCACACAATGGCATATTCTGTTGGCACTAGGGATATAGTATGCTCATATTCACCAGACTGAATGAATAGGTTCTGTTTGGTCAGCATTGTGAAATACACTCTTTTCCCCATTATAGTTTTTTTCAAAGATTATTAATTCATTTGTTTATTAGTTAATTTATTAATAAACTAATTGGATACAGAAGCAGTTGTACTTGCTGCTAAAAGTCGTATCAAGTGATGGGTTTAAAAGTAAATGCTATTGCTGCATAAAGATTTTATTCCAGATACGATTATGGACGAGGTTTTTAATATCAATGCCCCTACAGGTAAACATGTTGCGCAAATTTGGCTGTTTTACAATTATTATATGTCACGGTAAGATGGGGAAGAGGTCAATATCGATTCAACACTGTCATACTGGGAGTTGAAGCACTTCTGACATTCTGGGGATACCCTGCGGCGTGGTGAAGCCGTGTCAGAAGGGACCGGCGTCGCTGGTGGGCGTTCCTGTTCAACTCATCGCTGAGTAGTCACCAGAGCAGTTTATAAACAGATTAATGTGCATATACATAGCTGCATTCATATATTTATGTGTTGTTTGCAAATATATTTATTTTCAAGTGACAGTTACCCCAATTACCCCACAAATCAAGTGTCTTCCCGCTGCCCCTGCACCACTCCTGCTCCTCTCTTTCTCTCCCTTCTGTGTGTCCCTTCCCTTTTCTCTTGCAGTCTTCAGCTAATGATAAAAATACAACACAAATACAATAACAAAATATTGCAACCTTCTGTCTCTCTCTGAGTGTGCAAACGCAAATGCAGTAGTTTAAATTATACAAGTTGTTTTATATACCTGTCAGATTAACTTACCAAAAAATATTCCCATGCGTTCTGACCAACAGATTGTACATGGAAAATGCTTTTAATCAAACTATATGGAACGACGGGGACAGTCTCCACAGAGATCAAATTTGGACGTTCACATTTTTAATTCAGTGCATCATGTCATAAAACTCACCAGGGATCCCAACTACCTCCCAAATCTTCTTCCATCATTTATTTTAAAATGATGTCTCTATGAATGAATAACACAGCGTTACATCATAAAGTACGGATAAACGCAACGGCTCCCGCAACAATGAGCTTTTCCTCCATTTTTGCAGCAAAAGTTTTGTAGGCACTAAAGTCAAGGGTTTGCTCAGGGTTTATTAGCGGACGGGCCGGCGGAAATGCATTACGCCGGGACGTTTCCCCCTGCGTCACAGCTAATTAACTTCACGTTGATCTCCGCTCAACTTTCTGCGATCGCTGTGCCTCGCTCATCGTCGTCACCTCCCGTTGGAAACGAATGACTTACGGCCGCGTCATCGCCCCGTGTCGCATTTTCCCTGGTCTGTTCTTCATCCAACAGTTTTCCCACCACATCTATTTATCAAATTCACCGTGCCTGCCTTTCACTCTCGTCGACACCTATAAAAAGCAGATCAGCGCCGTCTGCTCAGACAGGCTTTTGGTGAAATCTCTCATTGTATTGCGCCCGTATCTATGTGTTTAATGTGTTTTATTAAATACCTATAATCATAAATACCTATACTCATAAATACATAACAAACAAAACATCTTGTAGATCTGGTAGTTTTAAAATGTTATCAAATTATAAGGAGCCATTCATGTTTTAGACATTGTATTGCCAAGGGGGGTTTCATAATTGCAGGTAGCCATGCTTTTTTTGTGATTCAGAGGCCAAATTTATGCAGATGAAATACACTAATTATGCCCATGCCCGTGAGGAAGAATGACTGGCTTGCTAATGGGAAAATCAAAAGACATTAAGGACAGAAAAATGATTAGATTTTTCTTCAATGGCTATGGCGTCTCCAAAACAGATGGAGAATGGAAAGGCAGAGAGAAAGATTAGTCGCATGGAAGACGAGGAGAAATGCAACATGTTGATAGATTTAATTTGGGCTAATTATGATGAATTTGGTTATGGCCAGGTCTCATTACGCTGTACTCTGCTGGGGTCGGAGTTCTTCCCACTTGCCGTGACAGACACTTTGCCACCGCAAACAGACGGTGCTTCATTACCCAGGGCAGCACCGAAAGATTGCATCAAGCAGGAAGTTGATCCCGCCTGTGTGCCTGAGATCTGGCTGTAACACGCCTGTAGCCAGCCTTGTTTTTCATCAAAAGTTCACATGAAACCACGAAATATTCAAACAATAAAGTTACTATTCTTTATTTTGTTGACAGATCTAGGTGGGAAAACGAGAGATCTCGGTGACGAAAACTGCTCATCGACGCTTCAGTAGGTGTTATAAAACATTATAATATACTGTAGCTCTGTGGGATACTCGATTTTGATTGGCCGACAGTGGTAATCAGCGGTCAGATATGAATAATGGCCGCTGTCTGTTAATGTTTTCGGATAACGACCGTTGTCACAGGCAGAGTGTGAATTATACAATGACAATTGAGGGGGTTTAACTTCTCTCTCCAGTGGGGGTGGGAGGGGGCAGTGAATGAGAATATGTTTCTGTTACTCACGGTTATGCACAGGTCTTTTTTTTTGTTTCATTCGATTAGAATAAGGAGGAAAACAAAAACATTTACAAAAACAACACTTGCTTTGTTTGGAAAAAAGATGACTCTGATATGAGCTGTGGATCGCAGTCCCTGGCCCCGCGGAGCTACTCTGCGGAGCGAGATTCTCAGCATAATGGTATGGTCCACTTTAGGGGTGTCTGAAACTGTATTAGAAGATTCCGCATGTATATCGGAAATATATTATAATGTTTACAAATCCCCCCCCCCCCCCCCCCGACCTGTTGTTTTTACTTGTTTTGGGGGTCCAACTCTTAATTCAGGGGGTCAGACCCCCCCCAATACCCCCCATAACTAGAACCGTGGTCACGGGCAACCATTTATCCAACCAAAAAAACCCCACCAAAAGCCATATTTAACACCACCAACATGTCCAATATAAGGGACCTATTATAGGCCCTCTGGGCTTGTGGTGAGGTTGGCCACAAGCGCCAAATGGTCCCTCATTTACTGCCATGGCTATTACAGGAAGAGGCCATGTGCCGAACTGCCATTCCAATTTTCCTGGACTTAATGAATTCCATTTTGTTGATACATGTTGTCGTCTGATGTTTCTGTGTTTGCATTTGTTCTATGTTTGTTTGTTTCTTTTTACATTTATTTGTCGTTTCTATGATTGTTTGTCTCCCCCGTGGTGGTTCCCCCCTCTTGGAGAAGTAATGATGATTAGTTTTTTTATAGACCAATGGTGAAATCATTATCCAAAGAGGGGGATTGGTGGCGGTCTTGTATAACAAAAAGCTGTGCTCTTTTCACCCCACAGGTCGTCCACAGGACAGAGTTAATGCAGCAGTTCTTGATGATTAGAGAATGAATTAAAAGTGGCATTGCAGGTTGAGAAGTTAAACTCCACTTGCAGACTAATTCTGTCCTAGATGCAATGGCACAACTACTCTGTGTTGTATGCCCAGCATGCTGACAGCACAGGTTGAAAAAAAAGTGGAAATGATGCTATTATGCTTTTCCTTTTTTCTGTCATATAAATAATGTTAGTATGTTGGATGTTCATATAAGGAGTGGCCAAAGTGTCAAATAATGAGGTAAACTAATTATAAAGTAATCGCTGTGAACAAAACGCTCAGGCTTCTCTGAAGGCTCGGTTTCCAAAAGTTTTTCTACTCTCAGCACATGCTGACTGTGCTGACGTCAGCTCATCACGGATTTCTTTATACGGTCATCTGCTCCATTCGATCCGCTGTGCCTTTCTCCGAACCAATTGAAATAGTGTGTTTTTAATGCAAATGTATTTATTTATTTTATTTTATTTTCCAACGTTAACATGAAACAAAAAATCCCCGCGTGTGAGAGTCACGGTGCGATGTTCGTGTCTCCCACAAGCTCGGAGCACGGCAACAAAAGTCGGAACAAACTTTATAATTAGGCCTTGGAGCTCGCAGAACCAGAAACTTGTGATCAAACCCCATTGGCTCAGAACTAGGGGCTTGGCTGCTCATTCACAAGGCTACACACACTGAAACAACCAGTTTTGTAACAGTCCAGGTTCAGAGGCATGTCACAATGGCTCGAATGCATAATCTGAGTGGTATTTTCAGCAAAAAAACCCCTAAAAAACATGTTTTGGGGACCTCAGAGACCTATACTAACAGGTGTAAAATGGAGCATAATAGGCCCCCTTTAAGTCAGTTTTATTTTACTGCGGTGCTTTTCTTTCTATAGCTGGTTCCAAATCATAGCAGCTCGTGTTTTGATTACAAATCAAGCATTCAACGTGTTTTGCTGCTTAATGAACCATTTCGCGCCTCGAAAAAATTAAACCTACTCAAAATGAAAATCATTGGGAACACGGCATAAAAAAAGTAATTAACAATCAGAGATAAGCAAAAATAAGCAAAAAAAAAAACATGTGAAGATATCTACATGTCAATTACAAACACATAACAATTAAGTGGATTAGTTAATGGATATTACTTACGGTAAATACTGGTGCAAAGAAAGATATTTAATTAAAATATATATAATTTGAAGTAAATGCAAACTGAAATAGGCATTAGAATTTTATCTTAGACGTACTATTATACTCAAGTTATGTCCGTGTGAGATTACACTCAATAGCTTCCTAACTTTACCTGAAATCTAATTACGTATTTCGTTATGTTCACACTGTGATATGACAATCATATTTTTTTGGCTTTGACCCTCGCCTGAACTGTTTTTCAGATTTCAGAACTTTTGCTTGGTTAGTGCTCGGCTAGCGCTAGTTAGCCTGTTAGCTTAGCACATTGCTAACTATGCCGGCGTCGATGACTACCTCGTCGGGCTGTGAGAACTATCTGTGCCTGGTCCACAGACACACCGCTCGGGAGAAGTCGGTCTTTAAAGACATCCACAGCCTGTGTGAGGATGTTAAGAAGAAGGAAGAACCGTTTGTGCGTCTGACCTCCTTGGCCAGCGTTCAGGCTAAACACACAGTGAAGGGACCTTAATAACTACCGATTACCAAAGCCAATTACCAATTACATTACTAATAACTACCTCAATTTCTAAGCTATCTTCTTTAGCCAAGGTCCTTGAATCTTTCGTTTATTGTCAGCTTTATTTCTTCCTGAGTAGAAATTGCATTTTAAATACCTTTTAGTCTGGTTTTAGATGTGGTCACAGTACTGTATCAGCTGCATCTTTTGTTGTAAATTACATTGTATGGGCTCTTGACAGTAGGTAACACTGTGCTGCTTTGTTCGATGACCTCTCAAAAGGTTCGTTGACCTCTCAAAAGCTTTTGATGGGATTGACCATTCAATTCTAATAGACAGACTCGCCTCTATTGGCCTATATCTGAATGCCTGCCAGTGCTTTACCAACTCTCTCGCAAATATAACCCAATGTATTGTTGCTGACTAGTCAATCTACTTTTTTGAAGGTCACCAAAGGTGTACCGCAGGGTTAAATTTTGAGCCCCTTACTTTTCACATTGTATATTAATAACATTGTCTCTTTTGATAATGGCTGTAAGGTACATTTGTACGCTGAAGTGCTGTATTCATCTGGTCCTACTCTGGGGGAAGTGTTATCTATTTTGCAGACAGCTTTTAATTAGATCCAGCGCTCATTATTAAAACTTAAACTTGTCTTGAATAAATGCAATCCTCTAGATCACGCACCTTGAATGAAATTGACCTCTATATTTGCACTTTGAATATATTTGGCGTTGAATTTGGAGAGTGCTCCACTCCAAGTATCTTGGTATATTGATTGATGAAAAGCTGTCTTTCAAAATACATGCTTAGGAGTGAAAAGCGGGTTCTTTTTTTAGAAATAGATTATGCTTTTTGCATAAAAATAGGAAGCTTTTAGTACAGTCTACTTTCCTGTCAGTACTTGACTATGAGGGCATCATCTATATGCGCCTCTACCACTCTGAAACAACTTGACACTGTTTATCACTCAGCACTTCATTTTATCACTGGTGATCATTTTAGGATGCATCATTGCAGCCTTTATCAGGAGATGAGGTGGCCGTCCTCGGCCACATGGGGAATGCTGCCTTAACTTCTGTTTGTTTACAAAGCTATCTCACATTAGCTAACCAACTACCTGACATCCCTCATCAAATGAGATTCAAGTAATTTTCGGACTAGATCTCGGGATTGGTTGATTCTTGGAAGTTAAAACAGAGCTGGGAAGAAGTGCTTTTTTTTTTTCATTGTATTCAAGTTAAATAAGTATTACAAAACATACAAAATTATCCATATTTCAAATATATTTTCATAACTCCATTTCTGTTCACATATATTGAAGATATTGCATTCAAAGTTGATACGTGGCATCTTTGTTTACAATACAATATGTTGTTTATGTAACAAGATTACATTTACATTTCAATTGGATTAATAAGCAGATCATTTCTTTTCAAAAGCACAAAGCAAACATTAAAGCATATTTTTTCAATTGACATGATATTATCTTGAAACAACATTAAGTGCATTTTTAATGAGTAATTCTCTCTAAGAGACAAACTCTTTGTGACTGGAAATAGGTGGCACAGTGCATTGCACTGCTGCCTCACAGCAAGAAGGTCCTGCGTTCGATTCCCACCTGGGGTGTTGTTGGCACCGTGCTCAGGCGGGTTATCTCCCTTTCTCCCTGTGCTCACATGGGGATTCCTCCATCTAACATCAGTAAGGACCCCCACCAAAAATTATGCACACATCATCTGACCAGCGATGGACATATGGAACAAAGTCCCCGGGCGCGTCGACGAATGCTGCCCACTGCTCCTGGCTGCCCCCCCAGAGGAAGGACAAGCCAGGATGGGTCAAATGCAGAGGCCACATTTCACCGGCCACCATCCAAAGCATGTGTGTGTAAGCATGTGTTGTAGTGTGGCGTGTTGTGTGATGATTAAAGATTCTTCTCCACTGCATTACTTTGAAAACAGTTACAAATCTTATAGTATCATCTTTATTTAAACATGTTGGAGGATTCATATCGTTGTAGCCTACTTGTACAATGACAAATAAGATATTCTATAGTATTCTAGTCAATTACCATCGCACTGCAACACACTCGAGTTATTTAATAGTTTTCAGAAAGTTGTTCTCCATATAATAATGGCATTTACTGTGGGTGTCGTTAGATGTTGCAGATCATCTATAGTTATATGTGTGTGGGAGTGGAGTGATTTAAGCAGCCACATCTGTCTTGGGTCTAGTTAATTGGGCCCAGGATCAGGGGTGGCTGTGCACCTGTTGTTCATCATTGCAATAGATGAGCACGGGTTAAATCATCCATCCCCACACACAAGAGGGGCAACCTTTGTCATGACAACGTTTCATCTGCTTTGGCTTCTAAGATCTTGCCACTCTCTTCAATAAAATGGTTTGTCTTCAATATCATCGCCTCTCTCTGTGTCGGGGAGCCTGGAAAAAAGTAATTTGGGCGCCAGCATGGCAGTTCATCTGTGGTGTGTATTTAAGGGTGCTCCATAGAAACAGAGGACCTGAGTGGTTTCATTAGTAGTTCTGCCACAAAATCAATGGGCTTTCTCATATCACACTCCAATTTAAAAAACAAATGTACACATTTCCAAAACTGCATCGAAAAAGTAGCGTTGCATTGGACACAGAAATCATAGAAAAAAATTCTCAAACATGTCATCAGCCTGTACATGTAATTTTCATTGTATCCCCAGAACAAAGTTTCAGACAAAAAAAACAATATCACTCATGCTTGTGTGTACTTTCCATGAAAAGGTTTTCCTTGTCACGTACGTTGAAGTATGAGGTGACTTCGACCTATTTCCTATGGAGAAAAAGACACAAGACCACGTTAAACTGGGTCACCTACCCTAATACCAAACATTTTGTCTGATTAAAGAGTGCAAGCAGATTATCTGTTTTTAACCTCAGAACCCAAAGAGCATAATCTAGGATTAAGAAGCATAATACAATTGGTACAATCTGTGGCTAAAGGTCACTTGGGGTGGTATAGGTTAGAATGTCAAACTAACAGTTACATTGTACAATGTTGGCATTTCATTTACAGGCCTGGCCCTTAACATATATTCACACAAGTGAAACCAATCAAACCCGAATAGTTTAGAGACATAAGAGACATAATTTCACAATAATTTCAATTTCCCTTTTTTTTAACCACAAACTGGAAATATTGTAATGTTACATTTCTTGAATTTGGTTTTGTCCGATACAGGAGTGAAAACATGGCACCCATTTTCCTACAGCAGCCAAGATAGATAAGTCTGCCAAAATATGAGGAAACTAGAGGCAGGAAGAAAAAAAAAATAGTATTTCAATTTATTTGTATACAGCATGTACAACAACTGATGGTTCAGCTACGGAGCTTCATCAGCATATAATGACATCTTGAACCTTGTTACTGCTAGTAGCTATTCCGTTAAATGCCACCTCCAGCCAATTAGACCTCCTGTTTTCCCCATTATTACTGTGTGGCAGTTTCAGGGCCCTCCGGCACACAGACACAGACGATGGGGTTGAGAAAAGACAAGTATATTGTGGAGAGGGGGCTTGATAGAAGAAGCCCCAGAGCAGATGGACGAATGTCATGACAAGGCCCCCCCCCCTCCCAAGTGTGTGAGGGGCTGGAGGTTTTAACTTGTTGCTCGTTAGACCAACCTACGAGCAACAGGTATGCAGCCACTCTGATCCTGGACCCCAATTATCTAGACCCAGGGCAGGTGTGGCTGCACAAACCACACCATCCCCACACCACATACCACAGACACCAAACTGAGGCTAGGGAGAAGCTTGCCGGAAGCCTGCCCCCCCTCCCAAACAGAGAACAAAAAAAGGAAAAAAATGCCTGGAATCTGACACAGGGTTTACATAAATAGAAATACAGACTCTGAAACAGGGTTCCCATACCTTAGACCAACAAATGTCAAAAAATAAAATCAACTGGTCCCCTTCCAGGGGACCTGGTTCCCCGGAACAGCACTGTCTTCCGGCGACCCTTCCCCATGACAATGATGCAGACTCCCCTCCTCCCTTCTGGAACCTCGAGCTGCTATGTTGGCTGGTGGAGGCTTGGTAGGGCTTGGTTGTTGCAGGGGCTGCTTACAGGGGTGGCCTGGTTGCTGGGCTGCTGGATGGTCCCTGAGGTGGCTGCTTGCCGGAGGAACTAGCTTTATGGGTTTACCCGTGGTGGTTGCTGCGGCTGCTTCTCCCCTGGTCCTCTGCCAGACCCCCTGGGTGCTGCTGCTGCCATTCGGGAGAGTGTTGGTGCTGGGGCCGCCGTTGAGCTGCTGGTGGCTCCAGGGTATCTTCGGACGGCCCTTCTGTGTCCCTTCCCGTGCCGGAGAGTCCTTGTGCAGGTGCCAGTGTGGCAGTTTCAGGGCCCTCCGGCATAGAGACACAGACGATGGGGTTGAGAAAACACAAGTTTAAAGTGAAGATAGGGCTTGATAGAACAAGCCCCAGAGCAGATGGACATATGTTATGACAAGGGCTCCTCTCCTGAGTGTGTGTGGGGACCGGGGTTTTATCTGTTGCTTGTTAGACCAACCAACGAGCAACAGATATGTAGGCACTCTGATCCTGGGCCCTAATTACCTAGAACCAGGACGGGTGTGGCTGCTTGAAACACACCATCCCCACACCACACACTCCAAATAGAAAATAGGCGTGCAGTTACCGTGGGAACCAGTGGTAAAAAATTAGATTCTCACCATTAATAGGCTACTAGGTATGGTGTCAATAATGCAGAGCAAGATAGATGGTGGGGTGGGGGGTGGTTAGAGACTGAGAGAGCATCCCCGTTAAGCACGGGGCTTTTTATGTTTCATTCAACAAGGTACGGGTACGGCGACGCACAACGTCGCCTATAGGAAGCGCGGCCCCGCACCCACACCCACACCCACACCCACCCACACACACACACACACGCACACACACACACACACACACACACACCCCTGAAAGCACACAATTCACAGCGAGTGAGTGGGCAAGTGTAGCTGCTTGGTGCTCTTTTGTGCTTGTTATAAACAGTATATATATATATATATATATATATATATATATATATATATATATTTGCACTGTAATATTATTTCAATTGTGTTGAAAACTTTTTGGTAGTGGATGTTGAAACCATTTTAGTGTTTTACAGATATCTGTTGGGACTTGGGACACAGCTTGAATCCAGGACGGGTCACCGTCAAATAGAACATAGCGACCACTCAAATGGAAGTTTTGAAGTGAAGGCTTTGTATAATGTTTGCGTAGTAGTCTTTTACATTACCATTATCGATTGTTATCATAATAAAACATTAAATAGCTCAACATTTTAAAACAAATGAACAATGAAGTTGACCTTAAATGTCCTATTTCTCTATTAACGTAGTCAGGATATTTTCTCTGGATAATGCGCTTATACTGTACTGTTGGCTCATTCAATGGAGGTTGATTGATACTGTATATAGATGAAGGCAAACACCTGTACAATGCCATGTCGGCCATCATTCATACAGCCCATGTAACCACGCAGCCATTTGGACCCAGATAACCCCGCAATCATTTGGTTACGTCTTTGGATTTGAGATATTACAGTACTCACAGGACCCATTAAGATTCCATGGTTGGACTGGAGTGGTTTGGCAAACAATACATGCGTGTCAATGATACATACAATGTGAGTCAAGACGATGCCACATGCGTTTTGAGAAAATAGGAACTGTACAGCATTACACATAGAGTGCAGGAATCTACCAAATTAGAATAGATGCAATAAATAAGGTTAAATGTTCCTTACCTTCAATGTGACCAGCTTTTGTTTTCATGGAGCCCATAAAATGATTTATTTTATTTATTTGTGTCTTAGCCATTTGCCTAATGATATAGTAGCTCACATTGATTATATATTATTTTTTAATGAATATTAATATTTGTATTTTTTTTAATTAATATTCATATTTTGGATTAATATATCAATATTCCAATTTTTATGAATATTCACATTATTGATTTGAATATTTTCTATTGTGAACTCTTCATTTGGGAGAAATTTAAATAAAATGCAGAGAAACCTAAAAGTCCTGGTCTTGCTGGAGACATTACCACATTGTCAAAAATACTTGATTTTGTCCAAATGTGTGTTAATCCCATGTTACAGCAAATGACGCTTCCTGCATAGCACATGGCACTTACATTAACACAAATTAGGACATAATCCAAGAACTACATAACACTCTCTTGCTCACTCACACACGCACACACACACACACACACACACACACACACACACACACACACACACACACACACACACACACACACACACACACTACAGCATGAGACTGATATACCTCTGAAGTGCACATATTTCATGGTCAGTGTCTGTGCTGTGCGGAGGATGGCAATATATGTCTGGACACTTCTCTGCTACCACCTCCACTAACCTGGTGCACTCACTAACACACACACAATACAGTACACATATAGCCACACAGAGACAGTGGGGCTTTTAACTTTTATGACTTTGTGGAGAATACGTGAAAGCTGGCAGGTGTGCAAGGGGCAGGATCTGGTCGATTGAGCGTCTTTTGTAAAAAAAAGCTGTTCCAGTTCATTTCACACACACACACACACACACACACACACACACACACACACACACACACACACACACACACACACACATACACATACACACACACACACACAGGTAAAATTGTACTCTGCTGGGGTAAAATACCACAAATTCATAATTCATTCTTTTTCATTGATCATGTGCCCTCTACGTATGGCCCTAATGCAATAATTTCCAATATATGTAAATACTACAGTTGAGTGTGAAGTCGGATTTCCTATAGCTATATGCTATTTTTCTATACAGTGTATACAATATGAGAAGAATACGATTAATATAGTATATTCAACAGACTGTGCACCCACCTTAGAATTTATAAGAAAGGTTTAATTTTGCTTTATACAATACCAGGTTTATGTAAAATGAATATCTGGTTTGTGTGTTTTTAGCTGTTTAAAAATGGAGAAAAGACAAGAACAAACCAGTTATCACAGCCATTCAAATCTTAATTCAAAGCCTCTTATTTCAAAACATTTGACCTTTCAAATGTTAATTCAGAGTGTTTTTATTTTTTGTAGTTAAACATTAAAAATGAAACTAGTCTTAAAGTATATCAGATATCAGAGATACCAGATATCTCTTAATCCACAACCTTGGTATATACCTGATTGTGGGAGTCTTTCTTGCCGTGGTGTGCCAACCAAGCTTGCGATTTATTGTTAGTTCAGTGTCTGGGAACCGTGCTGTCGTCCGCAGCCGGTGCTTGACCACGCCCCTTTGTCCGCCAAATACCCCCACCGCCCGCCTGAGGCCGGGGAGCCGTCTGGCCGGCTGACAGCCGACTCCCCTCCCACCCCCCCCAGAGCGGGAGAGAAAGTCAGCCACGACCATCTGTGCCGCCGGCCTGTAGACCACCCGGAAGTTAAAGGGCTGGAGAGCTAGGTATCACCGGGAGATCCGGGCATTTGTGTCCTTCATGCGGTGGAGCCACTGCAGCGGGCGTGGTCCGAACAGAGGGTGAAAGCTCGTCCCAGGAGGTAGTAGTGGAGGGAACCGACTGCCCATTTGATGGCGAGGTACCTCGACTCCCACTCTGAGAGCTTTAGGCTGAGGTGCAGCACTGGACACTCAGTCCCCTCAACCTCCTGGGACAGGACTGAGCCCAGCCCTCTGTTCCATGCATCGGTCTGCAGACAGAAAGGGAGAGAGAAGCTCATCCGCTGGACGTAGCTCATCCGGGGAACCGTCACGGGCTTGGGACCTGGCGAATCCCGCTTGGGTCCTGGGGACGGATGTGGGTCTGAACCTCTGGCTGGCTCCCGGTCGGCGGTGACAGGCCGGCAGCCGGTCACGGCGTGCTCCAGGTAGCTCACTCTGGCGAGGACACGCCCCAACTGGCAGCGGAGGTACTCCCGCTCTTTCTCCATCCAGAGTATTTGTATGCCATTGCATTCAGGACAGAGTTAGTCTGCAAGTGGAGTTCAAGTTCTCAACCTGCAATGCAACTCTATATTAATTCTTAAGTCATCAAGAACTGCTGCAATAACTCTGTCCTGTCGATGACCTGTAGAATGACAAGAGCACAGTTTTTGGTTATGGAGAACCACCACCAACCCCCCTCTTGAGAACTATTTATCATGTTTGGGTCTATAAACAACTGATCACTACTCCAAGGGGGGGAGGATCACCATGGTGAGACAAATTAACATAGAAACAAACAACATTTACACAAAAACATGAACACTGGATGACAACATGTATTGAAAAACAGTGAATTAGGTCCAGGAAAACTGGAACTAAAACTGGTCACATGGCCTCTTCCTATCAGCAAATGAGGGAGAAAAGGAGAGGAATGCAACCAGGAGGGTGCTGGGGTGCACTTGAAGCAGGTGTGTGTGTGTGTGTGTGCCCGTGTGTGTGAGTGTGTGTGTGTGTGTGTGTGTGTGTGTGTGTGTGTGTGTGTGTGTGTGTGTGTGTGTAAGATGTCCACCTGTTGAGTGTACATGACTTATCCCCATTGGGACTGGGGTAGAAGGTCGCTACTATGTCGCGGCGCCTCCAAGCAGCTGAAGGGGCCCTGAAGCCCCCCCCAAACTCCACAGCCCTGTGGACACCCTTCGGCTGCAGGAAATACCCGGGTACCCTGCCCTGTGGCCTCAGAAGACCCCCGGGCCCCCAGCGAAGCCAGAGGGCCCGGGGCATGAGCATGAGGATACCCTGCACTCCAGCGGCGCACACACATAACCAAGCCCCGGATGCAGGCACAAGACGCAGCTGCAGGCACAGAACCCGAGCCATGGGCGCAAGGCACGGACCGCGGGCCTGGATCACAGCCCCACGGCGACAGACCGACACCCCGCCCGAGCCGCCCACGAGCGGGCCGGCAGGACCCCCATGCCCGCCCACGCTCCGCACAAGGTGGAGGCCTGCACCACCGCAGCCAACCAGATGCCCCGCCCGGGGCGAGTGCCAAGTGTCCATACACGTAGCAGCGTGTGCCCAGCTGGGGGCACCTCGATGTTGCCGGCAGGTCACCAGGTACTATACAGGGCCTCCGCCACCCCAAGTCCCCGGGGCGCCTGCCGCAGAGAAGCTGCGCCAACAGCTGCAAAAGGCCAACAGCTGCCCCCCACACCACAACCCGCAACGGCAAGCAGTCCCCCCAGGGGCCCCGGACGGCACCCGGCGGCGCTCTCCACAGGCCCCATCAAGTCGTAGCACATCCCAAGCCACCAGGCACAAGCCGTCAGGACTCCAGCCAACCACGCCCCCACACCAACCCGCCAGCAACTGGCCACCCTGGAAAAAAAAACAAACCCCAGTGCTCAATGTGTGCTATTGGTAATTGCAATTAATAATTGCAGAGTTGGGGGTGCAAGTCCTTCAGGCAAGTCAAACCTGGATCACTCGCACCCCTCCTGTCCCGATGGAATGTTGTTCAGAGTAGGATTGGTGTGCCAGTGTATGTGTTCTAAGCTAATGTGAGTGGGATTAAAATTTTGGGACGGACGAGAAGCGTGCTTGGGCAGGAGCGTGAGTCGCGACCTGATCGATCCAGGGGTGCAGCAGGTCGGGGAGCAACCACGCAGACCCCCTCCCCCCGGACACCTACCGGGCCCCTGTGCGGCCACCCTGCCCGCAGGGCGGGTGACCCCAGCGGCGCGCCGACCCGGTGACCGCAGGGCCCGAGACCCGAGCCGGCGACCCACACCCCCGCCCCCAACCCGAGACCCAGAAGCCACAACCATACCCGGAACCTACACACGGACGCCAGCTGCAGGTAATCCCCAGGAGCACGTTCCCCCCCCCCACCCCCGGAGACAGGCCAGCTCAACTAAGGTGAAGGAGCGGGCGTCACCACCCAGCCCACCCAACTCCCCCGTGGGGACCCAGGATCCCCCAAGAACACCGGCCCACGCACCACAGATGTCCCCAGAGCCGCCCAGGCATCCACCCAACCACGGAGCCCCAGCAGACCAGAAGGACCCCCACATGCCCCAAAGCAGAATGACATTGCACCGACTTAGGAAGACTCAAGTATTACATGATGGAGTTATGTCAGGGATAAAAGTAACCAATATTTTATTAAATGAAGCAACATTGTTTTGGGATATTGCCAAAAGTTTTTCAATTGGGATGTAATCTATTAGTAACTGCAACCATTGGGATGTGGTGAGATTATCTCTCTTTTTCCAATTGAGTAATATTGTTTTCTTGGCCATTGTTAAGGCGATCAAAATGGGTTGGTGGTATTTCAGTGGTGAGTCCACTGAGGATGGAGGGGAGAATGGAATGCTTCGACCCAGAAGGGTTGATAGCTTATTGGTGATGTTGGTTTAGAATGCTAGGATAGGTGGACAGAGCCAGAAGGCATGAAAGTAGTCATCTCTTGTATCAAGGGAACAGTGAGAGCAAATGTCTTCATCCACAAAGCCCATTTTGAACATTTTGTGATCCGTGATATGGGCTCTTTGCAAAATATAGGCATAGAAAAGGTGTTGTTGCAAATAAGCTTCCACAGGTTGATATCAGTGGGAACAGCAAGGTCTCTTTCCCATTTCATTGTAGGTAAGGATAAGGTGTCATCTGTTTTTAATTAAAGTTTTTATATTCTGGAAAAGGGATTTTTCAAGTGACCGGTATGAGTGAGATGTTCAATCATTTCAGGTGGTTGTAGGATGTTGTTTGTCAGTTTGATTTTAACTTTTGGAGACTGCTGTAATTAAAGGAATTGAAGGAAGCCGTGGCCACCGACATTATTTGTATTTATACATTTGGGTTAAGGTTGGGAAGGATATAAACAAATTGTTTTCAAAAATGTGTTACAGATGAGTAATTCCTTGTCTTTGCCAAGACCTAAAGATTATTGGTCTGTTTTTAACCAAGAAATCTGGGTTGTGCCAGATTGGCGTGAATTTGTTTGGAGATAGAGTTGACCACTGAGTTTGAGGAATTTCCACCAGGCTGACAGAGTTGTTGCGATAAATGGGTTTTTTAAGCAATAATGTTTCCTTATAGATTCAGTAAGGAATGGGAGATCTGATAATGATAACTCTTGACATTCAGATTGTTCAATGTCTCGCCATCCATGGACCAATTGCTGCTCTGGTTGTAACCATTTAATTATAAATTGAAGATGGTTTGCTAGATAGTTGTATCTAAAATTTGGGGCTGCTTGGCCTCCACAGTTTTTGTTTTTCTGTAGTGTTGCTAGTTTAATTCTCGGTTTCTTGTTTTTCCAATAAAATTTGTTGACTATTGAGTTGAGAGTATTAAACAATGTACTGTTGGTTGCACTGGGATCATTGAAAATATATAGTTTATTTTTGGAAGTATATTAATTTTCACTGCTGCTATCCTACCAATTAGTGAGATGGGTACGTTGTTCCATCGAATTAGGTCTTCTTCAATGGATTTGAGCAATGGAGTGAAGTTAAGGGTAAACAAATCTGATAGATTAGGGGAGATATCAATACCAAGGTATCTAATATTGCCCGTTGTGATGGTTAAATGAAGTTTCTGGGTTGCAGCATTACAGTCCCCCCCAATGAGTGGTAAGACTGTGGTTTTAATTTATTAAATAGTCTGAGATAGCTGAGAATTTAGATATAAGATTGAACACCTCTGGTAGGGATGATATTGGGTTCCATATGTACAACAGGATATCGTCTGCATACAAACTGATTTTGTGAACAGATTTTCCTGTTTGTATGCCTACAATATGACTGTTTTGACAGATAACCGCCGCGAGGGGTTCAATAAAGGTGGTGAATAGTAAAGGGGAGAGCGGATATCTTTGTCTTGTGCTGCGTTGTAGAGTGAAATGCTGTGAAGTGTAACCATTGGTGATGACAGAAGCAGATGGAGACTTGTAAAGGATTCTGATCCATTGAATGAGGGACTCTCCAAAGCCAAATTTGTTGAGGATTGAAAAGAGATATGTCCAATTAACTCTATCAAATACTTTTTCGGCATCCAAAGAGGCAATAATAGTATTAAAGTTGTTCCTTTTAGATATGGTCATCAGACTGAATAAACAACGCATAAGGCTGGATGAGTGTCTGTCTTTGACAAAGCCTGTTTGATCTGGGTAAATTATAAATGGAATTAATTCTGTTGGTTAGTGTTTTACTTATAACCGAAATGAGAGCAGTATTCATGTGTGGAGGCATTGTGGAGGTTGACTTGACCTCTGTTACCATTCTGATGAAAAATGGGGAGATAAGTGGCCAGAAGTGTTTATAAAATTCCACTGGGTAGCCATCTGATCCAGGTGATTTACTGTTGGGCATAGAGAAGAGTGCTTTCCTGAGTTCTTCAAGAGTAAATGGTTGATCTAAGGTGGTAGCCTGCTCCGTTGAAAGTTTAGGAAGGTCACTATCATGAAGGAGTGAGTGAATGTTTGATATATTCGATTCATTATCCGAGTGATATAGGTTCTTATAAAAGTCTCTAAATATGTTATTGATGTCTTGCATGTTATTCTACCCTGTGAATCTTTGATGGTTGTAAAAAGTGATTTTTCTCTTTCACGTTTCAATTGATTGGCCAGAAAATTGCATGATTTGTCATTGAATTAAAAATAATTTGCTCTTGTTCGTTGCATAAGGAATTGTGACTTTTGATGATAGTTTCAAGTTGAGATGTAATTGTCCTGATGTAATTTCGGATTTGCTCAGAAGATGAGTGGGCTTGTTGGGAGTGCAACTCCTTTAGTTGCTTTTTAAGGTTATTTTGGCATTCTTGTCCTTTCTTTTTCTTGTGAGTGGAGAATTAAATAATGCTACCTTTTAGAACTGCCTTAGCTGTTTCCCAAAGTAAGGATGGGGATATTTCTGGCGAGTCATTCAGTACAAGAAGGAAGTCCATTCTCTTGAAAAGAAATGGTTAAATTCTTTATCAGTCAAAAGTGAGGTGTTAAACCGCCACCTGCTGGGGGGGTTCCGGTTTGTTTCATTTATCAGGTTGAAACTAATCGGCCCGTGATCGGAAATTACAATAGGGTGGATTTCTGGATTAGTGATTTTGGACAGTGCGGAGTTACTTGTGTCGTTTCTTGATAAATTTGATGTGTTGATGAAGAAGGAGTGACCGCTGACGCTGACTTGAGTAAAATAATGGGTTTATTACAAAAGAACAGCATCAGACCAGACTTGCTTAGGACATCCAGGAGAGAACCGAGCCGGAAGGATTCTCTGCCGAATGAAACTCGGGCGAGTCTTTTATGCTTGCCCAAAGGCAACATTGACCATTTGGTTCCCCTACATAGGTCACAGGTCACATTTCACCTCCCTTATCACCGGGGTGATAAGGGAGGTGAGGGGGGCTACCCAGGACCCCTGGTGATGTGCTCTCTCTCTCAGGACCCCTTGCACCGTCTCTTAATAATTATCTTATACGATGGGGCTGTCTTGGGACGCCACACATTCTAAGACACCTCATATTTCCCTCCTTCGAAACTTCACAAAGTCTCATTGAACTTACGACGTTAATTGGCTTAATAGACACAAACAAACACATACCACAAACAAAATGATTATAATATACCCTTCTGAACATGCTTAGCCGCAGTAGAAATACAATAAATTTGTGGAGTGTGAGAGCGAAAAACCCATCTGGCAGCTTCCTTTCTTAGTTCTTTCAACAAACAATCAAGACAGGAAAATTCTCTCACGGTTCCTCTGCCCCAGGCAACCACCTATTGCACTCCAAATCAATTAACCGCAAAGAAGAAGGGTTTAGAAAACTGTACAGGATGTTACATATAAATGCATACATTCAGAACCTCAGAAATAAATCTAAAATTTTGTCCAAAGTCAGGCTGGTCAACCCATTGGACCCTCCAGTGAACCTATCCCTGCCTATCATAAATGTCCCTCAAAACCCCGCAAAACAAGAAAACACCTGAGGTCCAAATATATTAATTTCACCCTGTTACAGAAAACTTCAAAGAAAACAATACTAAATCAAAGTAATATGTCTTTCTAAAAATATCTGCTGTAGAGGACAGACTTTTCATCAATAATACAGGTTAGATTGTAATAAACAAACTCCAATATTATAAAAACCTGCATAACACATATGTATGTATTGAACTGTCGCTTTTTAACACCATCCACTTTTAATGATATTTCACTCGACACTCCTGATCATGATGTCCTCATTAAAGGTCCGTCGTCCATTTTCATCCTCCATTTCAAAATGTCCCTGTTTGAGTGTTCAAGTCCATTAGGCTGTTAGGATCTCCGGACACAGCCACCCTCAGAGTGGTCCTGATAGAAGAATTCACCAGCCAATTTCTTGCACACACATCAAATACAGTATAATCATTTCGCTTTTGCATTACACTTTAACATTATTCCAATATATGCTTAACATTTTCCTTTCCCCCCTTTGTCCATGCATTTTCTCAGTTAAAAATAGACTTGAGTATTTGACGGAATCAGATATTCAGAATGGATATTTCTTTACTTGTGTTAGCTCCTAACTACACACCTCTACTCAATTCAGACCTGTATGCTGACAGATTTTAACAATGCGATTTTTCTGCATACCATTCATTTTTTCACAAACACCTTTGCTGATGATAAACAGCTCCCAGACATTGTTTGATTCCCAATTTTTGCAGAATTAATTTTTCTGTTTTATCCACAGACTCTTTCCCATTATCTGAAGATATGCGATCTGGAAGTCCCCACCAGCTTATGACCCTACGACACAAGAACTTGGCTTGGCAACTGACTCAGCATCTTTACGCTTGGTTGGACATGCTTCAGTCCACCGTGAAAGTCGATCCATGACAACTAACATGTATCTTTTACCTCCTACTGGTCTTATCATGTCAACAAAATCCACAACCAACTCACGCATGGGACCTGTCGGAGTTGGAATGTGACCGGGTGGAACCTTCCCACCCCTCCGAACATTGTTTTTAAGACCGATTGTACATCTGCCTATGACATAATCAATTTGCTCAAGCAAGTACGGTGCCCAAAAACCATACTCTTTCGTGATTTTTCTTCTTACCTCCCCCCTTGCAACATGGGCTAACCCATGTGCTTCCTGAATCATCAGACCTAGTAGGTCGGGGGTGCTACTATCAGTCCTTCATGATTTCTCTACAGACCAGTAGACTCTTGTGTGGCCCCTTGGTCCAACCATAATTGTTTATCTATGGCTGACGCAGCTTCTTGCATCGAGATCACATCTCTGAGCGTGATTTTATCTTACAAGTCCACCTCATGGGTGACAAGAAGAACTTCACCTGCTTTGTTTACTCCTGTTACTGCTTTTGCAGCCTCAACCACTGCTTTGTTACCTTGAGTAACCCTTGACGTGTCCATTTTGCTGCACACTTAGCTACAGCTATTTCCTTTGGCTTCATCATTGCATGCAACAATTTCCTTATCCGAGAATCATGCTTCTGTGTCCATGGGTTATTGTTTGACCCATATAAACTACTTTTTCTTGACAATACTGTAGCTTCTTCCATCCTTTCTCCTATATGCTTCTGCTCAAATCCTTCAGCCACCATTAAAGTCATATGTGGCACACTTTTCTCAATGTCACGCTCTTTATCAAGATAATCATCAGTGTTTATCGTCATATCTGCTCCTTAACTTCCTCATTCCACCACCAAGAATCCTCTTCTTTCGGCTGCTCCCCTTAGGGGGCGCTGCAGTGCATTATCTACCTCCAATACCTTCTGTTCTGCGCATCTATAGACCTTCGCTTTGGCCTTCTTCTCCTCATTCTTTTTATCCACCAACTGTATTTGGTTGAGTTTTCTGAGAGTCTCCTGGTCCTTTTCCTTCCGGTCATGCTCCTTTTCCATCCGTCTGACTGCTGGGTTGTATCCTCCAATAGCTTCGTCTGAGTCACTCACAATCTCTTCTCCTATTTTCAGGCTTCTGACTTGTTGCCTGCTTCCCAAACGGTTGGAGCTCAGATACATCTTCATGGTTGTTGTAGCCTTGCCCATCTCTATTATTTGCTCATACTCATCTTTGAAGAGATAGTTGCCCTCCGTTGTAATCACTGGGAGCTGGGGATAAACATCAGTGAACTTCACCTCCTTCTCATTGGGCGGGGGCTTCTTTACAGATGCTGTATGTGAGAAGGGTGCGGTAATCTTCTCCATCAATTCCTTTTCATTTTTCTTTATTTCTTGTCTACTTTGTTCTCTTTTTTCTTTTGCAGCTTTGAACCATGTCTGTCCCTCCTTTACGAACAGCTGCGGAATGCCAAGTTCAGTTTGTCTTTTCTCTGTGCGTCTCTTTCCTCTTTTTCCTTTCTTTTGATTTACTTTATATGTCGACACAAGCACCTGCATTGTTTTAATCACATCCAGGTTAAGAGTTCCTTCAGCTGGCCACAGTTGTTCAATGTCAAGCCACCGCTTGCTCCATTTTCCTGATATTTTTGCAATATCTTTAAAAAGGGGATTCTTTCGCACTACATCAATAGGAGTGAATACTTTTGTAATTTTTGTATCAAATTATTTTATTGAAAATCGAAGTGATTTATTTAAAAATTATTTATAAGGCACCGTGTAATCACACTCAACCAAAAACAACTGAATTTACCAACCCCAAAGAAGACCAATAGCTTCCCACTTACGAAAGCAAATTCACTTGTTCAAGATCTGATACATCTGATCATACTCATTTATCTTAAATTATCAAAATGTACATCAATGTTCACTCTTAAAACAGCCTCAATCAAAGTAAACCATACTCAGATAATGAAACCAATATTCACAGCACTCAACTGTATTTAAATCAAATCAGTTTTTCCGCATGTGATCAATCAAATCAATAATACTCCATTAATTAGGTGAATGTCTTGAATAGTCAGTCCGTTGCCAAATCTCTTACTAACTAATTGCAAACGCAATATCAGAAAGAGAACTACTGTAATCCTATATGTGAAAACAAGCAATCATGTTGGTTATAACTAAATGTACACACATATAGGTAAATGCAGGTGTCTATTGAAAAGAGTTTGTGGATAAACCGCACTGGCCTGATTCACGGAATTCAGAATTCTTATGCGCTGTCATCCGCAAGCTTCGAGTGTCTGTGAAGAAGGTCACATTGGCACCGTCTCTGAGTATGTATTTTATACGATGGGGCTGTCTTGGGATGCCACACATCCAAGACACCTCACTTGTCAAGAAAAAGTTGATTCTAGAGAAACCTTGGTGGGGTGGGGAATAATATGTGTATTCTCTAGAATGTGGGTTATTTGATCACCAACAATCCCCAAGAGCAAGATCACTCATATATTGTTTTATAGTGTCCGACGAATGCCAGGATTAGGGAATATTTCTGGCTTGAGAACGGTCTGAATTTGGATCCAGTACTGTGTTAAAGTCTAATCCCAATATGACAATTGATTCAGAGAATTCTAAAAGTTTTGAAAATATATTGTGAAAGAAATTTGGGTCATCCTTATTGGGGCCATAAATATGAGCTATTGTTAATATGATGCTACCTAAAATCCCATTAATCATTTTGAAACGCCCTTCTGGGTTGGATATTGTGGTTTTATTTTGATATGGGATACTTTTATTGATCAATATAGATACACCTTTTTTTTTTTTGAGTTGTATGATGCGGAAAACATCTGATTAACCCATTTAGCTTTGAGTTTGAGGTGCTCAGATACAGTGAGGTGGGTTTCTTGCAGTAGTCAGAAGCTGGGGATCATCTTGGTGAGGTGAGTTAGGATTTTGCTACATTTAGCAGGTGAGCCCAAGCCTCTCACATTCCAACTAACAAACTTAATGGGTGTCAATGAAGCTAGTTAGGGGGTGATGGCACAGTGCATCCAAGGCAATAGCTATACTACCATTCCCATAGATACAGTAAGTCTGGGGTTTCCTCCCTGATATTCCTTTTCAGTACCATAGTATTGTAGGAAGTTTGTAGGGATACATAACTACACAAACAAATGACAAGTAGACAAAGATAAACACAGAACATTGCCGGATTAGACACACATAAAGTGAAAGACATTATAAAGTGAGAGTGATAGGAGAAGTAAGGAGAGAGGGATTAAGGAGGTGAGATGATGAGAGAAGTATGGAGGGGGAATTAGGAAAGTGAAATGAGTGTAAGCGTATTTTAAATCTTGACATAGATTGCATGCCTATTCCTAAATCTTGCAGTATATAATAACCAGAATTACAAGAATACATACATTATGATCAGAATAACCAGGGTGTGGTGGAGGAGTCTCGGTATATCAGACTGTCTATATATAATTTGTCAGCAACCATCGATACGCGTTTACCCTTCTGCCGGTTCTCCTTCAGGACAGGATACAGCACCTTCCGTCGGTCATTGATCTCCCGGGGGAATTGATCGTTCATGCCCAGCACTGTTCCTTTTAGCTCCCATCCTTAGCTTTTAACCAGCTCCTTGTGCTTGTCCTAGTGTTCAAACTGAGCAATGATGGGGCAGGGACAGTTCCCCACACGGTGTCCCAGTCGATGAACTCGGTGAAAGGTGATCTGCTTCACAGTGTCCGTCGGGAGTTTTAGGGCGGTGCGGAGAAAGACTTTCACCATATTTTCTGGGGACTTGGTGTTGTTCTCTGGGATCCCAGAAAAGATGAGGTTGTCCCGCATACTTCTGGATTGAATATCCAGGATAGTCTCTTTCATTATTTCATTTAATTTTTTTACAACTTCCATCTCCACTGTGAGATGCTTCGCGGAGGTTTTTAGATCCGCGTAGTCTTTTTGCATCTTGCTGACCGTGCGGTGCACGAAATCAAGACTGGCTTTGATCTCGGTAATGTCTCGGAGAAGTGGACTAAGCATGTCAGCTTCTTGTTAATGTCATCCAAGACACTTACCCCGACGGCACCCGGTATGAGATCGTCCGTGTCTGTTGCTTCCTTTTTGTGGTATAATTGAGGTCCTGGTCGTCTTCCATCACGTATGCGTTAAAAAAAAAAATCATTATATAGTCCTTGAGGTCCTCCACTTTGGTTTTGCGTGTGTTCCCTCTTTATATATATATATATATATATATATATATATATATATATAATTTGCAATTCACTTCGTTATTTTATCTGAGGTGGGGCTACCGGTGCGTTAGTTATGGTTGGGTCTCCGCTCACTACCTACGTGAGCTTCCGGCTTCTCGCGAGATCACAGCATGCTCCCCCCTCCTCACCTTTATTGTACAGTTCAGTGTCTGGCACGCAGGCCACAATATATATATCTCTGATCTATTATTAATGTTACGAATAGTCCTCTTGGGCGCAGGAGGATTGGCATTCCACTCCTGGGCTGCTCATGAGCCATGCGCCCCTTTCTCTCTCTAAGACAGACAAAACATTAAGAAAACTCCCTGCCTTGATTTGGACCAATCAGCGCCGTGTGGGCGCTGTTTCGGCCAACTCAAGGCAGCTTGGTGGTCGAGGAAAAAGGGAACCGTGCTGTCGTCCGCGGCCAGTGCTTGACCATGCCCCTTTGTCCGCCACACTGATCTAAAGAGTTGTAAAAGGCTCTACGACATTCATCTTCTGAACAGCAGCAACAAAAGTGAAAAAAGTAAAAATAAAAAAAAAGAGCCAAATTTGAGCCAAATCATACTGCTTTTGAGTTTGTTTTAAAATATGCAGAGCACTGGGGAGAGAAGTGTCGGAGTCGGACTTGTCAGAGGTTCAGTGATATGATTAACGATTAGGTTAGATTAACGATCGGTCTCCATGAAAATACGAATAACTTACATTACCATGGTTCTACACTGTATGCATACAGGAATAACACAAATAAACATACATATTTTGCTCTCTCAAGGGCAATGACGAGGCAGATGGAAGGAGATATTAGTACAAGTCTGTGGTGTGATCCAACTGCCTCCGTGTATCTTTGACTGGCTGCTTTTGTATGCTTGTCACACAGTCATCACAATGCTATGACGTTGCAATACTTTAAGGGGGCCAGAAAACTCCCTGCCTGGCATCTATAAGATGTTACATCATAGGGAACGATCTCCGAGACGGTCTAAGGAACAGCCTTCGCTGCACCATCCTTGCTCATCTGCACCTCGATCTTCCTTACCCTCCCATCCTCGCTGGGAAAGGTCTTCATGACGAGGGCCAGGGGACAGCCGTTATTTTTGTCTTGGTTGTCCCGCAGTAGGACAACGTTCCCTTATTGCATGTTTGGCCTTTCGCTTCTCCAGATGTGGCATCCCTACTGGTTCGCCAATATATTCCCGTTTCCACTCTTCCTAGATGGTGTCCAGACCTGGACTCTGGACTTGTAGCAACTGACGTCTGAAGAGATCCTCCTCATCGAACTGGCCTGGAGGTAACAGGGCTGCACTGACCTTCTGGGTAAGCAGAGTAGCTAGAGTGAGAATGGTTGGGTGCTCTGGGTCTGTGAAAACTGTTATTAATGGCCTGGCATTGACTATCGCTGTGACTTCTGAAATTAATGTTGTAAAGGACCTCATTGGTCAGCTTTGCGGGCCCATGCGGGCAGCATGGCGTCCAATATAAGGCCCGAGACTCCAACCCTTCGCTCAAACCCTCCGCTCCAAGCTGCAGCCCATATGCAAACAGTGTGGGGTATTTAATTGCCACGTGCATCCATGCTTTGTCAGATTGCTCCAAACTTGCTTGTTGCTAGGAGCCGATCTGGCACTCTTTGCAGGGGCCCACAATGTTGATTCTGCAGTCTGACCTGATCTGCTTCACAAGGCCTTTGATGGCGAAAAATCGCTGAAGACATTAATGAAACTGGATGCGTCCATTGACTCCAGCACCTCAATGGGTACTGAACGTCAGCTCATGCATGTGAAGATGACTTCCCACCACTTTCTGTTTGCCAGGCCTTGTGTTCTTCATGCAGTAACAAACCAAAGGTTACACATGGCGCATCTAGCCCTACGTATGTAAAGGGCCGATCTACCTGCCGATTGCCGAAGCAATCGGCAGGTAAATCTGGCATCTTCTCCTCTTCTGTCTTGCCATGTAGTTTGCGACAGGTCAGGCAGATGTAGATTGTGCTGCTGATGGGTCACTATCGTCCAACGATGATCGCTTCCCTCCAACGACCCAAAATCCAGCTGCCCTTACCGCTCCTTTCTGTGAAGTGCTGGCCCTGGTGCTGAACTAGCTCATGGAAGTGTCTGATTAGAAATGTGGTGATGTGGTGCCTGCCAGGAACCAGTACAGGGTGGGGTAGGCTTCCTCTGAAGCGATCTCTGCTTTTGTCAGACGACCTCCGACTCAAAGGAGGCTGTGCGGGTCGATTAAGGGGCAGAGTTTGCTAACTGGACTTTGGTTGGGAATGGGCTTTCAGCTTTGGATGTAGCTGATTTCTTCTTTGTGGACTTCCGTCTGCAAACTGAGAATGATTCTAGCTTTCGCCTGGTCAAGGTGTTCTTTGAAAAGGGGCTTGCTGCAGGCATCCTGGTCGTGACAAGGGCTGTTCTCAGATGCTTGGGTGAAGGACTGGACAAAGTTGAAGAGCCGGGCCATGGCTCTTGAGAGAGGTCTACAACTAGAGAAACCCTCAGACCACGCATTGCCATGCCTGGCTGAAAGACTCGGGCACAGCTCCACATTGTTTCTGGGTTAATGAGGTCAAAGCCTTCATTGGGTGGTTGGCTCTCTTGGGTCTTGTGAGGAAGGCAGGTCCGTTTAACAGGAGAGGGCTAACTGATTGGCTGGGATTGGTCTTGTAGCCTGGTCAGCAGGGTTTAGATCCATGGGAACATAGTGCCATTGGCTTGCCTGTGTGGACTGTCTGATGCACTGGACTCGGTTGTGAACCTAACTGTTGTGACGTAAAATCATCAGCTATCAGAGAACAATTTGACACTGTCAAACCTGGTGTTGCCACCTCAAAATCATCTGCTAGTACAGTTGCATTGAGCGGGTCTGGGGATAGTAAGGTCAGGTTTTGGGGTCAGCTTCACCTGGCTCAAGATAAACCCCAGCTCGCTCTGGCCTTCCACGCTAGTCACCTTGAGGTATGCAACGGCACCAATTGCTTCACAGAAGATACACATGTCTTTCTACTAGGCTCTAGAGATTGGCAGTGATCCCCTGGGGATCTTCAGCCCCTATAGATTTTGTGGTGAGTTCCTCCACCTCAGCCACTCCTCCTGGTTGTTGTCCGGTAGCGGGGTATGCCATTTGTCACAGCAGTAGTAAGTCATTCTCAAGATAGCGCAGCCCTGAATGCTGACAGGTTTGGCGAATCCTGTAGGGTCAAAAAGACTGTTGAAGGTTGACAGCACACCGCGCCATGTGAAGTTTCTTTAATTGGCTGCTACACAGAAGGTGAAGATGTCGGTGGACAGGTCCCATCTGAGCCCTAGACTGTGTTGCATGGGGGGGGGGGGGGGGGGGATCCTTATCTAAGTCGAGGTCTCTATAGACACTTGCATCTCGATGCAAGCATCATCTCAGTGCATCTGTTCTGACGTTGGCCCTGGTGGACCTGCTGAACCTGATGGATCCTGTTGGACGATTTGATGGACTTGTTGGGCCACTTGATGAGGAACTCGTCAATTGCAGTCACTGTTGCACTGCCGTCTGGGCCTCCTGGTCCTTCCTCCAAGCTGGACTACCTGAGTGTTCCATGGAGATTTGGAGTTCCGGGGAGCCAGGGTGTTCCGACATCCTTGTTCTCAGCAGTGACTCGGGATTTCCAGGCCATATGATGCCTTGAAGTAAAATTAATCTTTTCACTTTTCACACCACGTGAAGATGTATGTGGCTGTGCAGCGAGCTAAACATTCTGCCAAAATGTACCCGGAGACATGAGCAGACTTTAAGTCTCACTAATGGAAACGATGTGAAACTGTGGCACAGTCCAGAAGTATGTAGATTAATGATCGGTCTCAAAATGCAAATAACCTAATATATTGCCATCGCTCCCACATTGTATGCATACAAAAATAACATGAATAAACTTACAGATTCTCCTCTCTCAAGTGCAATGACAAGGCAGATGGAAGGAGATGTTAGTACAAGTCTGTGGTGTGATCCAACTGCCGCCGTGTGTCTCTGATTGGCTGCTTTTTTATGCTCATGTTACACTGTCACACTGTCATCACAATGCTATGACGTTACAATACTTGAGGGGGGCGGGAACACCAGAATTAACAAACACCTGACGGTAAAATAGGTAGAGCGTGGCAAAGGTACGAACTGAGCAAAAGACTAAAAAGACTTTTAGTTTAGACTAAGAAACTAAAATACGTGTCAGAGTGCAGTTTATCAACACAGTGTTTTTGGAATTCTGAATAAAGTTTGATAATATGTAAACACATTACATTAGATACAATCCACTTTGTGTATGTGGACATCACACACTCAAAGACAATATATTACTCATTGTGCTATGTGCTGTTTATGTTTAAAAATACATTAGCATTACTTCAAGTGCTAAAACAACATACTTAAATCATAAAGTTTCTACTTCTACTGTTACAAGTACTGTACTAGAGCCCCATTATTATTATATGACTACTACTACTACCACCACTACTACCAACAATAATAATAATAATAATAATAATAATAATAATAATAATAATAATACCAATGACATTATTATTATTATTATTATTATTATTATTATTATTATTATTATTATTATTATTATTATTATTATTATTATTATTATTATTATTATTTCCTCTTGGGGTTTATAAAGGGTTTTAGAGGCTAATAGCTACTCAGATCTGGCTGCTGGACCACTGACACCCCAAGAAAACCAGCTTGTAGCCAAAACTGATGGCCTGGAGTCCAGGCAGCGGAGAGACAACTGCAGGATTATTGGCGTGGAGTAGGGCTTCCGCGTTTTACAGCCAGAGTATGCAATTGCCAAGATGCTATAGGGTTCGCTTGGCCTTGATTACACCCCAACACTGGATCTGGCTCATAGAAGCCTGCAGCCTAAGCGTAGAGATGGCAACCCACCCAGTCCTATCGTGATTAAATTCCACTACTTTCAGGTGGACGTTCTGGGTAAAGCTGCAAGTTAGGGATCCATTTACCACAACAACAACAACAACAACAACAACAACAACAACAACAACAAACGCTTCATGGCATAGCATCTAAATCTAAATATTTTTCTTAACTGACTGTTGTCGAAGACTTTGGTTAATATATTTGGTTTCCTCTCCTTGTTACATTGACAATTTGCTTTTTATTATATCTCTTTAAGAAAATGAACTATGGACACTAAGAACTAACATACATTTGATATGCCAGATGACTTTATTTTTACTTGGAGAGGTAGACTTTTGCATGTTGACTGTTTGATTTTGTTGGGCAATGGCTCTCTGATGAGCAGGCCAGCATGAGGTTTTCTTTATTTTTTCCTTCCAGGTAAGTGGGTTACTGGACACTGAGGGGAGATTTTTATTTGTTCCTTTCTGTTTTTTTTATTTACATATTTATTTATATTGTTTTTTTTTAATTGAATGTATTATTATTATTATTATTATTATTATTATTATTATTATTATTATTATTATTGTTATTATTATTATTACATAACTTGTGTGGGGTGGAGCGGTCTGTACTTGGAGGAAGACCAACTCAGGTGTCAACGGGGGTTTTGTTCTTTGTTTTTGTCATTTGTTTATTGTAATTTCCCTGCACGCAACTCTGTCAATTCTACAATACAATGTGAACTGCATCCTGTTACATTTGAAATTTAAAACCAGCCTATATGTTATTGTTCAAGGAATTTGAGATATGGCTATAATGCCCCAGAAAGAACCAGGTGGCCCATTATTCATTAACTGGAACATAAGAGGGATAAACAATTAAAGTGTAATAAAATATTTGCTCACTTAAAATCTCTTATCCACAATCTCATATACTTCAGGAAATTAATTTAAAGGTCAACCATCAAGCAAGACTTTTAGCAACAACACAAGCATACAAAACTTTTAGAAAACTTTTAGAAAAGGGCTTTCATTTGATGCCACCAATGTTATTTGAAATACCAACCGTCGATGTGTTATTGGAACTGGTAAACTGTATAACACTCCTTTCATCCTGGCCGACTTATATGGACCCAATTGGGATGATTCACAATTCTTTTGAAAGTTTATTGCAAATCTCCCTGACATTTCACCAATTAATACTAAGAGGCGACTTTAATTGTGTTCTTCATGCTCAGTTAGATAGATCTAGACACACACTAAATAGCTCCTGATCCAAATCTGCATCTTTAATCAATTATTTTATATGTGCATACATTTTTTCTGGCCCATGGAGGAGAAACAATCCTATAATCAAACAATATTCCCTTTACTCCCCTGTTCACCATGGTTATTTAAGAATAGAATATTATCTGATGGCTAATAAACTACTGCCATTTGTTTGTAACAGTCAATACCACAGCATTGTCACATCAGATCATAGCCCAGTCCAAATTGATATACTTAGATAATATATTTCCAGACAACGCCTCCAAGTAGTTTCATTTAGGAGGACAACACAGACAATTTATTCTATTATGTAATTATAGAACCCAGAATCGTGATTGTGGCGCCGCCCCTTGTGGTCGCTTGCACCTTGTGTGGATTACCCACATTTTAATATTTTTAGTATTTTTAGAGCTTATAGAGCTTATTGTGCGTAATCACCGGGTGTTACGACATTTCGCTGCATATATGTGCAACCGCATTTATATGTATGTGACAAATAATCTATGGAACTTGAACTTGAACATAGTTGGTGCTAAGATCCCCTTCTGCCCTCATGCAAAAAAGTTCAAAACATTTCTTGGTCGACAAATTTACTTTGTGCTTTAATTAAGCAACACCCCAGAAATGTCACAGTGCACAATTTGGGAGGCTTTGAAAGCCTATATTAGAGGGCAAGTCATTTTATACACTGCCTATAAGAATCAAAAGTGCTCTTACTCTAGACTAAATTTGGCGATCTCTCTACCATACAGAGAGAGAGGCATTTATTAAAATGTAAACAGGCTTTATAAGAACATGGAGAAAAAGCAGCAAATTGTTGGCACATCAATGAAAGCAAGAAGCAGCTAGACATGCTATACCGAAGATGAATACAGTATAGGGCGAAATTCAACTTCAACTAATCCACAGATTATAAATGACCAGTTGAAACAGTTCTACTTCACTTTATATCGTTCTGATGCAGAATCATCCAGAGTGAATTCATTTCTTGACGCCTTAGACATCCCCACTTTTTTGGTATTTTTTTTGGTATTTTTAGAGCTTATAGAGCTTATTGTGCGGGTGTCATGACATTTCACTGCATATATGTTTGACTGTATGTATATGTACGTGACAAATAATATCTTGAACTTGACTCCGGACGTAAAAACATCCCTTAGATAATCCTATATCACCAAAGTAAAGCATGCACGCGATTAAATCCTTGCAAAGTGGGAAGACACCAGGTCCAGACTGGCTACCCATGGAATTTTACGAGGAATTCTCAACCGAATTGACCCCTTTCTTTAAACAGATGTGTGACCAAGCTCTTTCCTCAGCGAGGTTGCCTCAAACCAACTCCAAAACTACAATCTCGTTGCTATTGAAGAAGGATTAAAGAAACCAACAACAACAACCTGGAATGTGGCTTATACAGACCAATTAGCCTCCTCTGCTGAGATTACAAGAAAGTCATCAAGGCCCCTTCGCCCCATTTTGAATAAATAATGCCCACTATTATCAATCAGTGTCAAACAGGTTTTATTTCTGGCCAACAATCCTTCTACGAAATGCGGCGCCTAATGAATGTCTTGTACTCTGCCCATTCGGAATTCCAATCTGAAATAATTGTTACTCTTGATGCAGAGAAAGCATTTGAAATTTGGGTTTGGGCCAACCTTCATCCTTATTGGATGAAGATACTATACCTAAACCATATGGCCTCTGTGCGTACCAATGGTGTTCCAGCATATCTGACTGTTTTACATTCACATCGGGACTGGGCAAGTTTGCTGCCTATCCCTATATTTGTTTGATATCGCGATTTAACCCTAAGCTATTGCCATTCGATCCCACCAAGGAATTCCCGCGTTTGAAAGGGTTGGAGTCACTCAAAAATGATTGCTGTATGTGGATGACTTGCTCCTCTTTATTTCCAATCCAGTTAACTGTATACCTCACCTCCTGGATCTCCTTAAAGTTTTTGGAAGGCTTTCAGGCTATCCGTCAAACTAATCAAAAACTCAACTTTTTCCTGTTAACAAGCTCACAAAGCAAAGTACTTAAAACCGATTTCCTTTTGAAAGTGGAACAGGAATGTTCCACTTATCTATGAATCCAGTATGTGTTACAAGTTCATTCGAAAGCACTCTTTAAGTATAATTTGAAGTCACTATCGGAGCACACCAAAGGAGACCTAGAATGTTGGTCAAACCTTCCCATCTCCCTTGCGGGGGCGCAGCCAAAATGACAATTCTGCCTAAGTAGTTATACTTGTTTCAAATTATTCCAATTCTTTGGGCGATTTTTTTTTTTAAACAAGTAGATCGTCTCATTTCTACCTTCATTCGAAATAAATCGAACTCTCGAATTAAAACAGCGAGATTGTAACGGTCCAAATCAGAAGGTGGGGTAGGTCTACCCAACTTTTTACACTACTACTTGTAAACTAATATCTCTAAACTGACATACTGGATCACCACATTTGCAGATAAGGAGGGGCCTCTATGGTCAACCATGTAACTAGAGTCTAGTTTTCCTACCTTTGAATGCGAAAATGTACAATTTAAATCACAGGGTGTCAAACTCACTTAAAATCTGGACCCAATTTAAAAAACAACTTTGGTTTCACACAAACAATCCGTTAACCCGTTTTAACCGTTAACGTTCAATCACCTCTTTCCACCTTTACAATTACACTTGGCATTTAAGTCCCGGTAAAGACGTGGATTGGTCTTTTTCATTGATTTATTGGATGATAATTCATTCCCATCATTCAGTTCTCTGTGGGAAGACCATAAAATTCCATATAGTCACTTTTTATTTCTCCGATACTTTCAGCTTTGCCTCCAAACATTTTTCATCATACCCCCCAACCCCGCCCAGAAAGACCCAGCACACCGCATTCTTAATCTTAAAACAGATGACAAAGGATTAATTTCCAGAGTGTGATACAGAATACCGTATATATTCCCCTACATGGGAAAAACACAAAGGCTGCTTGGGAATCAGACGTAGGAGAGGAAGTCTCAGATGAGGCGTGGGACTCCATTACTTCACAGATTCACCTTCATCTTTCTGTTAGTCTGTGGCCCTTTCTCAATCTGTGTTCTTGTCTGTACTTGTGTTCTTGTGGACTTGTGAAACATCATCAGTCGCAGCTCAAGTACTGTTCCAATTCAAAGTACACATCCAGCCAAGTCCAGTCAAAATGCCCGGATGTGAACTTGCGCCGCCCATTTTATCGAGGATGCATCAGTGGTGACTTGTGTGGACTTGGGACAGCCAAATATCCCCGAATGCATTTCACACCAAGCAGTGGTAATGGTATTGATCCCCGGGAGTCTGTGCTCCCGAGTCGAACTTGCCAAGTCTGAACTACCAAGTCTGCAAAGTCCCGACTTTGCATACTTGGTATTGAGAAACGGCCTCTGAATCTTATACAATTCAGAATATTTCATCACCGGCATTTTTCCAATGATAAATTGTCCAAAGTTTATGCATCTGTCCGCCCGGTGTCCGAGGTGCCATCATACCCCAGTCTCTCGAGGCCATATGTTCTGATCCTGCCCAACTCTAAGCAGCTTCTTGTCCTTGATCTTTGAGTGTTTATCATCGCTACGCAATATAACACTGAATCCTAACCCCCTTGCTGCCATTTTTGGGATAGGCCAGTCAGAGGACGGTCTCTTTGGTCACCAAAGAAATGCAATCGCATTGGGCTCTCCGCTGGCCCGTTAGCTCATTTTGTTTAATAAGAAGGCAAAAAAAAAATGCCATCCTTTATGCAGTGGATTTAGGAGGTGACGTCAATGTTGAAATTAGAGAAGGTCAGATATACCGTATCTGGCTCACACCAAACGTTTAACAAAACCTGGTATCCGTTTATTAGTTATTTTGAAACTCTATCCTTTTACTGAACAATCTGTATGTGTCATATCTGTAAACTGGTTAATTCAAATGCCAAATGAGTAAAGGATAAAGCTGGTTAGTTTTGTTTAGTTTTGTCTTTTGTGTTCCTGTTCTGTTTTCTCCTCTTGGTTGTTTGTGTGGACGGGAGGATGTGGGTGGGGGTGGGTGTTCACTGTATGTTAGAGCGGGGGTGGGGATGATAAGTCGATATCTGCATGTACCCATATTCCTTGACTCTTGAATATATTTTGTATTGTGAAAATAAATAGAGTTGGTAGGGTTTCACCCTCATTCCAGAGATTTATTATGTTTATGTGTTCTACTTGATCTTGAATAAGAACCAGTCGAGAAATGGGTCTATAACTTTGGAAAATTGACTTCTGGCAGGCATGTTCGTCCAGCTCTGCAGCATCTTGTAATGGGAGAGAGAGTGTGTTTGTGTCCCTATACGTGTGTGTGTGTGTATACATATGTGTGTGTCAGTAGAAAGATATAGCATTTAAATGTACTGCAGAAAGAAAAGTGTGTGTATGTGTATTGTGCATGTGAGCATATACGTGTGGATGCGTGTATGTACTCTAGATATAAGTATGTGTTTGTGTACATATGGATGTGTTTTTGTCAATAGAACGACATAGTTTATTTGTGCATGAATGCACTTTAGGACCAGTTAGGCTCTTGAAGGTGTGTGTGTGTGTGTGTGTGTGTGTGTGTGTGTGTGTGTGTGTGTGTGTGTGTGTGTGTACTGGGCCGGTTTTGCTTCGCTATATTTCTCATACATTTCTCCGTAATGCCGTGAAATATCCTCCACAGTGAGAGTTCAGCGAGGGCATTACTCAATCTCTTTCAGTGTGGACGTGCATATTTGCAGTGTATTACTGTGTTTTTTTCTGCTGTGTACTTTACTTTTCATGATTCAGGAGCTTTCTGAGTCGTTGGAATGTGTTGTCCTTCCCCTTTGCGATAAATAATTTCCCCCCCTTTTCTTTTCAATGGTTATTCGAAATTCTTTTTGGTAAGTTTTCCCGATACTTCACACGCAGCTTGAAGAAGGAGCAGCTGCTCTTTATTGTTGTGTAGACAAAAACATACGGTGACCTTTATGCAATCACATCATCTGGATTGCCAATTTTTAAGACCAGACGGGTTTTCTTAGAACTTGGGGAGGGGGGGTCACAAGGCCTCGGACCCTAAAAGTCAAACAGTGGTTCAGAAATCCACGAGTGTCAGTTGAAATATAAATTGTATGCTCTTATAATACTCTCGAAACACTCGTTTACTCACTCTACCATAAAAAAAAACAAAAAAAACAAAATGACTGCAAATTACGTATTGGGTGGTGTTGTTTAAATTTTGGGAACCGGTATCAGGATTAAATTAGGGAATCCATATTTTTTATCAATATTGTTACAAGATATCTATATGATTCCATGCTTATATTTGGTGCTATAAGGATGTAATCCAAATAGAATTTTGTGAAACTCTTCTCCATTGATGCATGCAGGTAGTAATAATGCAGTAATGATGCAGTAATGATGTAATGATGATGTAAGGACCTGAAGACAACAAGGTGAGTGTTTTAAGTCCCAATCCCATATCCCGTATCTCTGAGCTCACTGGGGAGAACTGCCATGGCTACACACCTTGACATCTGAAGTGACACTTGAAATGAAAAGAAAAACAAAACAAAAAACAAGAGGTAAGATGCAATATTGTTGTGCACCCGCCATGGTGCCATTACCCAGCGTTCAAGCAGTCCTGCAGGTTAAGGTAACCCTGAAAGGATATGGATTAGAGCTATTGTCTGAGCTCCTCATCCATCTCGATAAATCAGGGCATTCTCACTCTCCTCTCTCCTCAACTTGAGCCCCTATACTATTTCGATTCTAGGGTAGAACGTTTTTTATTTATATTTTCTATCTATCTATCTTAAAAATATAAATGTAATTATTTGGGATTAAAAAAAATCTGAAATCTGAGCAATTCATCCCCTATTTTGCAAATCCTACACATCATATTGAAATACTTGTGACAAGGTCTATGAATAAGTGAGCGGGAATGTACTTAAATGGCCATTAAAAAATATATTTGGACTGCGATGCCTGTGCTGAGCGCAATCTGTCCATTTAATCTGTCTCTGCCTCTAACATTACCATGATTTCTTCCTCAAAAGTCTCTCCTGATTCGCAAACCCCCCCCTATTTTTTGCTTTTTCTTATTGGGTTTTAAAAGACGCTTATGTAAACCGGCACTGACTTACTGTAACCACCTCTCGGCTCCCTTCACCTTGAAGACTTTGGAGATGTGGAAGTTGGTCCACCAACATCTGCAGAAATAAACAAATAAAAAGCAGTTTTCAATTAAATTCTCACCAAAAGAAAAGTCAACTGTGACTAGAAGCGAAGCCTTTAGACATGTTTACCTCGCTGATAAAAAAAAAAAAAAAAAAATCTGCAATCATTTCTGCCGTCTGCTGTTTCACAACACTCGTACAGACGGGTGTTGTGAAACAGCAGTGCATTTGGGTCGGAAAATGTCAGTTAGACTCCGGGATTAACCGAATAGAATCTACTCTAAATGCGGTGGGTGGATCCGGGAAATTCACAAATAGTTATCCAACATTACATCAGGACATGCATTGAATCCTCCACGTGCCAAATCCTTCAAATGTAATCTCAAATTAGAATACCTTAACAAATTTCTTCTTCTTTTTTTCGGCAACACCGTAACAGGATTTAATTTCCCCCCTGTTCTGACGTTACATCAACTATGCCCAAATAAAACTCAATTTTTATTGGGCATATTTAGAAGAGGCTTCCCATGATTCCATCACTTCAATCATCCCTAGAGGGGAAAGAAAGAGGGGATGGGAAGAGGGATGGAAAGGATTGAAAGAGGGATGGGAAGAGGGTTGGAAAGAGGGATGGTGTTGGTCGATGTGGCGGGTCGATGTGATGGCTGGCTGGGGGGAGCGGCCGGGTGGGCCCCCCCTGCCGGCTGGGCTGGAATCTTCCAGGGCCCCTGGGGGGGCTACTTGTTGCTGTTCAAGTTCAAATTCAAGAGATTATTTGTGGATGTGGGTTGGGGTGTGGGGGGCGGCGGTCGGCCTTTTGCTCCTGCTGCGCGGCTTCTCTGCGGCGGGCTCTACGGGTGCTGGGGGTGGTGGAGGGCCTGTATATCTGGCGGCCTGCTATGTGTATAGGCACTTGGCGCTCAAGCTCGGTGGAGCGCCTGGTCGGCTGCGGTTGGGCAGGCCTCCCCCTGTGTAAATGTTGTTTGGTTCTATGTTTATTTGTCTCACCCGTGGTGGCTCTCCCCGTCTTGGAGTAGTGATCAGTTGTTTATAGACCCAAACATGATAAATAGTTCTCCAAAGAGGGGGGTTGGTGGTGGCTCTCCATAACCAAAAACTGTGCTCTTGTCATTCTACAGGTCATCCACAGGACAGAGTTATTGCAGCAGTTCTTGATGATTTAAGAATTAATAAAGAGCTGCATTGCAGGTTGAGAAGTTAAACTCCACTTGCAGACTAACTCTTTCCTGAATGCAATGGCATACAAATACTCATTGTTGTATGCTCAGCATGCTGACAGCACAGGTAAAAAAAAAAAAAAAGAGGGATGGGAAAAGGATGGAAAAAGGGATAGGAAGAGGAATAGAAAGAGGGATGGGAAGAGCGATAGGAAGAGGGATGAAAGAGTGATAGAAAGAGGGATGGAAAAGTAATGCGGGGGGTGGGGGATGACTATGCCAATGAACCAACACTAACTTATCAATGGATGCAGACATCTCCTTTCAAAGCGATATGAGCTGATGAGGGACAGGACGTGTGAACACCCTGAACTAATGACTGAACTGCAGAACTCTTCCTCTGGAATTATTCCTCCAACGGGACATTTCAGTTTGTATTCTCACTGGGCTTAGCCAACTGAGTAGAACACAGATTTAAATATTTAATATTGCTTCAACCAAGACTCACATGATCACATGGTTATGATAATGACGGACCCCACGCCGAGAACACACCTATTCGTCTCCTCATTGACTTCTCTTCCTCTGATGCCGCTTCCTCTTCTGTCCTTCTCGTGCCTCGAGCTTCCTCCGACACCTAAAACCCGACAAGTGTCGCAGCGTCTCATTAATAGTCCACTCCCTCCCGCAAAAATCCACGGTTCCTCCTTTGCTTTTTCTAGACGCAATTAAGGGCTCAGGGCTATTTAAGTATTCGCCCTGTCTTCCAAAAACTAATGATCCGTTCCTGAACACTGGGATTAGCTGAGGCGACGTCCCCTCAGCGCCTCATATTCGAATTAGAACCCAAACCTTACGTTGGTGGGGTGGCCCCGGAGAGGGCCACTCTTCATTGAAGCTGGCGATAGTGTTTTTTCTCTTGGTGAGGGCACGGTAGTATGATCAGAGCAAGATCAGTGACAAGCCAATAAGAGCGGAGAGGGAAATAAAAAATAATGAAAAATGGGGGGTAGATAAAGAGTGGAGTTACAGAGCGTTGATGGCCACAATTCTTTTATTTACAGAGTGGATGTATATGTATATATGGATGATCTAGCTATCTATCTATCTATCTATCTATCCATCCATCCATCCATCTCCTCCAGATCCTTATCAGATAAAGCTTTAAAGTACCTGTAAAAGTGAAACTAAAATTGTGTTCTGAGTTTGTCACACCACAGAACAGTGTGTTATTAACCACCCAGCCAAATTTGAATGATTAAAAAAATTGCGAAGTACATAAAATTAGGTTTCTAAATCTTGGAAAAAAAGGCAGTTCCCTCTGCTCTGAGATGCTGGGGGCGTGTCCACTAAAGACACTGAAACCATGGCCATTCGCGTTAACTGTGTAATAATATAGAAGCGTTTACATTGGAGTAAATTCCACATTGAAATGTTCTTCTAAACAATGTCCTGTTTGTCTAGTTGCTCACCTCAAAGGGCCACTGTCTGGCTGTGGGACTCCAAGCTCTCCGATGCCCCCTGCTGACTCTTCCTGCCCTGGTCGGCACTACACGGCCTGCTAGCATGCAGCTATGCTAACGTAACCAAACTCCATGCGGCCAACGGGACTAAAAATATATGAATAAAAAGGCACATGGAACCAGCCCCGGTTCTGGCCATTTTGTCGCTCTAGGCAAGTGAGTGACTGAGGAAGTGTCCCAGTTACACAGTTTTCTAAACGGAGCACACTGTTTTAATTTGTTTTGTTTGGAGACACTTGGAAACACAGCGGAGCGCTCACGGGTGCCCTGTTGTGCGCCATCATGGGTGGCCTGAGGACGTGTTCCTCATGAATATACATTTCATATGCCAGAAAATCTGCTACCTCAATGCCCATTGGCGCTTAAAAAAAAAAGGGCCTGATAAAAAGGCACCATGGACATCAAGGGGCAAAGGGGCAGGTGTTCAGGCACCCTCGGCAACCCCCCCCCCCCCCCCACAGGGGAGAAAAAGGAATATTGTTTGATTATAGGATTGAGCTTATAGAGCTTATTGTGCGTCATCACTGGGTGTCTTGATATTTCAGTGCATTATATGTATGACCATATACTGTATATATGTATGCGACAAATAATCTCTTTAACTTAAACTTGAAGAATAAAGATCGAAGTGCGATGTAGTTCGCATTTTGGCAGAAAGCAAAGGTAAGCATAAATGTCTTGATTAAAAATAAGTCAGGGCTGGAGCAAGTCTCAAATCTTCAGGAAGTTTATTCCAGCTATTTGTTGCATAGTAGCTAAATCCTGCTTTTCCATGTTTAGTTTTGACCCCGGGAACATTTAACAGACTGGTCCCAGATGATCTTAGCAGTCTAGACTGTACATATAGCGAAAGCATTTTAGTGATATAGTTGGGCCTTAAACCATTAATTGATTTATAGTTAAGCAGCAGTAATTTAAAATCAATTCTCTGACATATTGGGAGCCAATGTAAGGGTTTTAGAATTGGTGTAATGTGTTCAAACTTTTTGGTCTGCTCTGTTAGCAGCCAAGAGAAGAAGAAGAAGAAGAAGAAGAAGAAGAAGAAGAAGAAGAAGAAGTTAGAACTCTAGCAGCAGCATTCTGAACAAGCTGTAGCTGCCTAGAGCATTTATTAGGAAGACCTGCAAAGAGACCATAATCTACAATAATCTAACCTAATGGTAATGAAGGCATGAACAAGTTTTTCCAAGTCTTGTTTGGACATGAGTCCTCTTAGTTTTGCTATATTTTTAAGGTGATAGTAGGCCGATTTTGTTACAGACTTGATGCTGCTGTTGAATTTTAGATCTGAATCCATAATAACACCAAGATTTCTGGCTTGGTTTTTGGTTTTCAAGGATAGAGACTCAAGGTTTAAGATAACTTCAAGCCTTTTTTTTCACCGAAATCAATTATCTCAGTTTTGTCCTTGTTTAGTTGAAGGAAATTCTGACACATCCAGTCCTTAACTTGCTCAATCTACTGTCACATCAGATCAAAAGGACGATAGTCATTTGGTGATATAGCTAAATAGATTTGGGAATCGTCCGATGATAATGGTAATCAATATTATTATTTCCAATAATAAGGCAGGGTGGGAGCATGTAGAGGTTGAATATAGAAGGTCCTAGGACTGAACCTTGGGAGACTCCACAAGTCATGTTAGTTAGTTCAGATACATAGTTGCCAATGGAGACAAAATAGTTCCTATCTTAAGTTTATGACCTGAACCAGCTTGAGACTGTGTCGAAAAGCCCAACCCAATTTCTCAACAAGTCCAAAAGTATAGAGCGATCAACAATGCGAATGCAGCACTGAGGTCGAAAGGCATCAATATTGAAATTTTGCTGGAGTCAGTGTTAAGAAGAATATCATTTACAACTTGGATAAATGCAGTCTCAGTGCTGTGGAGGGATCGAAACCTGACTGGAAGTTGTCATAGCAGCTAGTGAGGCCAAGAAATAATCAAGTTGCTGGAAGACAACTTTCTCAATGATTTTACTAATGAAGGGTTGATTTGATATAGGTCTGTAGTTGTTGATGATAGCAGCATCTAGGCTCTGGTTTTTTAGAGTGGCTTTAAAAGCTACAGTTTTCAATGTTTTTGGAAAGTTGCCTGATTTGAGAGAGCTGTTGACTATTTGCAGTCTGTCTTTTGCAAGGCAGTCGAAAACATTCAAGGGTTTTGGAGTCTATGATATTAAATCGTGTCATAGTTGCCACATTACTTTTATATATACATGGTGGTGATCCAACATTTTTGTTTGAAGCAGAAATAATGATGGCTTGTCCAATGCCTTCAATTTTATTAGTAAAAAAACACACAAACTTATTGCCCTTATGGGTGGAAAGGATTTCAGGGTGTATTTGTGTTGGGGATTGGTCAGCCTATCAACAGTTGAAAATAATTAGTATTACTGTTAATGATATTTGAGAATTTCTCTAGCACATTTCAAGTCTAAATTTCGAGCACAGAGGCTCTCTTTATAGATACCATGATGAACGACGCCAACCGCTTGGGTATTTGTTGATGCGTTGCTTAATTTTGTGGTGGGGGCTGTCTGCTTGGTCTTTGGGGTGATGAAGGTCGTGGGCTGGGTATCATAGACACGAATGCGAGTCTGGTGCCAACAATTTCCTGTTCCTTCATTTCACAGGTGAACCCAAAATGCGAGGAGGCGATGGAGAGGGATAGATTTGGAGAAGACCTTGATCTGGGGGAGGGTGAAGGGGGGGTTGTTGTCTCTCTCCAAGGGCTGTTGTCTGACATGTGAGGATTTGGCCTGCTGTGTGTTTGACTGGCGTGGGGTAGATGGGTGGTGAAGTGCAGAAAATTGTAAATTGTTCCTTAACAGTTCCATGCCGCACATGGGTGTAGGCCACCTGCTTTGAAAGATATTTGCGTCCCCCAGAATAAATTAAAATTGTCAATAAAGTTCCTTCCTCTTTCACTGCAGGTTCTATAAAGCCATGTGTTCAGTCCAAGTAGACGACTAATCTCATTAGTTCTCCTATCAACCGCTGGAAGGGGTCCACTGATGAATGATTTAATTTCTAATTTGCCCAGTGTGTCTAAGAGTTCAGTGAAATCCTTCTTTCTCAGTTCTGATCATCTGTGAATATCATTGAAACCTGTGTGCACAGTGACTCAAGTAGTTGTTGAACTTTCCGATATAATTGTGGTTATTTTCTGATTGATATAATTGACTGTTGCACCTGGGAAGCAGTATTTTTTTAAATTTCTGACCGCATATGTCCCTAATAGCAGAATCTCCCACAATGAGAGTGTCTGGTTTGGGCACTTGCTGCAGCAAGATAGTGGACCCATGTCCGGCTCGACTGCCTGGTGCGATCCTAGGGCTTATGTCTGTGGACTCATGGCCAGCTCACCTGCCTGGGGAGATCCTCAGGGTCCGTCTCTTATCACTTTTCTGCAAGTTGTCCTCCGTAGACTCTGGTAGCAGTGGTTCAAATATATTCTGTAGCGGTAGGGTTGGTGGCTGGCTAATTCAACTGGTCCATGCTGGTCTCTGCCGCACTCTGTCTAGTCCAGAGTGTGGAGTGGTACTCTGGCTAGCTACTCTCGCTAGCCCAGTCTTCAGAGTGGAGTGAACCAGTGATCTGCATAACAGTGCAGTTCTATGCTTCTTTATCTTCCCTTTCATTTTAGGCATGACACCGATCTTATGTCAGTAGGTATTATCTGCTGTTTGTTTGGTTTGTTTCTTTAGTACTGTCTTTGTCTTGTCAAGTTTTGGAAAAATAACAGTGAGAGCATTATCATCCTTAAGCAACTCTTTCAGAGCTAGCTCACCAGTTAAGGGCGACATCGGGACTGTATCCTGAACTGCATCTCTTGGTGTGACCAAAAAAGGTCCAAACCTGGGCCAGTGAAAAGTCTGGATCTCTGGACGATGTTTCTATCTGCTCTGGCATAAATATTTGGGAGAAAAAAACACTGGAACCAAGCAAAGTCTGATGTGAAAAAGTTTATTGTGTATCTGAGCGTCAAGCACAGCAATTAACTTTGAGTGCGCTCCGGGAACTGACTCACAAACTGATTCCTTGGACTTCCTTATATACCCAAGATGTTCTCTTCTCCAATGACATGTTCTGCCCCTTTCAGCGCCGGGAACCAATCATAGTCTTGGGGGTGTGTCCCAGGGAGCCAATCAGTCTTGTGGGGTGTGAACCAATTACAATTTTGTTACTGAACAGTTTTTCCATTTGAGGGTGGTTCCCGAGGATCAAATCACAGTCTTGTGGTTGTGAACCAATCACAGTCCTGTTACTCTCAGCTTCTCCTTTCCTGGAAGAGTTTTTTCCCCACAGTTCCTGGAACACCCATGCCATATATGGGAATATTTCCTTTTCATGACCTTGGCCTATTTCTTTGTTTCAACTGTATTTGGCTGGTGTTCTGTTAAGGTCTGTTTTTGCAGAATACTTAAGTATTTGTTTTTTTTAATGACTTTCCTTTTTTGGGTTTATTGCATACATTTATAAAGGTTTTTTTTTTAATATATATAACTTGAATATTGGTGGTTGTGTATAACATGTAATCAGTTTCTTGTCATGTGGGGGTTAATAATTAACCACAACACTCTGTCTTTTTCTAGCACCATTATCCTGGTTTCCTGGTTTTAGCTAACGTCTTGTAGCAGTTTCATGCAGCCTGTGCAAGAAGAACAAGAGCTGCAATGCATCATGGGTCAGGAGGAGGCAGGACGTGACAAAATACCCATATCATCCCCATGTGTCCAGAACAGAGATAGCGACGGGCTGCATGCTAACTGTGTTAACGCAATGCAAGGCCAAATGGGGAAACAATTAGTCTAGTTCCTGTGAAATGAAAGGAATACACCTTCCGGCATCACAAAAGCTTAGTTATTTATCTTTGGTGTTTTAAAGGCAACTCCATTCATATTTATTTTTATTTTTTTTACGCATCACCCATCATCCTTCCATCATTGGTTAGTGCTGTAGTGTTGCCAGTTCAGTCAGTGGAGCTTTTCTCAGAAATGTTCTGATGACTTTTGAGTTGAGGCCCTTGTAAATCAAGAATCACTAAATGGAGACTAAATGGAGACTAAATGGAGACTAAATGGAGACTAAATGGAGACTCAATGGAGACGTCAGGTTGTTTGACTAATATTGATTTGATTAATATTGTTTTAATCTAAGACATGAGGACCTAAAATTAATCGAGGTGATGGTCCAATTATAAGTAATTGCTGGATAATTTAGGTGTTTTTGGCAAATTAATTCCGCTACACTCCCAGACCACAAACACACACAGACTTTCTTTCTATCTCTCCTTCACTCACTACCTCACTCATTCACTCACTCCTGAAAGTTTGGGTCGCACCGCCGGCAGACATGACTGAAAAGCTACAGGCCGCCATGCATTTCAAATGGAGCTCGGCTTCATCCGGATGCAGGGGGCGGAGCCACAAGGGGGCGGAGCTATGCACAGCGACAAGGAAAGTTGAGCAGGTTTCAACTTTCAACTTTATTTTAAGGGACAGATGGCAAGGCTAGATATGTATTTTTTTCCCGAGAGGTAATACATTATTTTGTATTAAGTAATAATAATAATTGTGTATATTAAATATGGAAAAGGAGAGAGGTTTGAAATGTTTGGTGTAACTCCCTTGCTATACAACCTCTTCTGCACATTTTAAGAAACAGGCTGAGTGGGCTATCCCTACGGGGCTACCACTAGGGCCGCCGCTGGCCATCTCTGCTTACGCAGACGATGTAAATGTTTTCATTACCAACCAGTATGATGTCCGGAGGTTAGTGGCTTGCTTAGGAATGTATCAGACAGCCTCGTCTGCTAAGGTAAACTGGGAAAAAAGTGAGGCCTTGCAGGTGGGGAGGTGGGAGGGAAAGACGACTCCAGGGGGCCTAGGGTGGGAAAAGAGAAGAATGAAGGTTTTGGGGATGTTTTTGGGCTCGGAGCAGTACCAGATGCAGAACTGGGAGGGTGTTGGGGAGAAGGTGTGTGCCAGACTGACCAGGTGGAAATGATTGCTACCCCAGTTGTCCTACAGGGGGAGGGTACTGGTTGCTAATAACTTGGTTGCCACGACCTTATGGCACAGACTAACCGTTCTGCATCCACCCAGAGGCCTGCTGGAGGAGGGCAATCGTGAACTTCTCCTAGTCCGGTCAGCACTGGATTGGAGCAGAAGCCCTCTATCTGCCAGTCCAGGAGGGGGGACAAGGCCTCATTGACATTGCATCCAAGGTCACAACATTCCACCTCCAAACGACACAGAGGCTGTTGTACAGTTGTGGACTGCTTGGCTAGACACAGAGAAGGTGCTGCTGAGGCGGGCGGGGCGCCTCTCTTATCACAAGCAGCTGTTCCTGCTGCTGACCGAAGGGATGGACTTAACAGGGCTGACTCCCTTCTATCAGTCAGTGCTGCAGTCATGGCAGGTTTTTAAGGTCCACCATGACACCACGATTACCCCGGGAGGTTTACACTGTGACAAACAAATCTGTCCATGTCCTGGCGAACACTGTTACAGGGATGGCAAAACTGGCCATTTGGAAAAGCAGAAAGAACGGGTCAGTAGATCCGGCCCAGATGACGATTGGTCTACTCTCAGCCTGCCTCAGTATGGAGTTTGAGTTTTACAAACTGACCGGAAAATTGAACACTTTCAAAAGTGTTTGGGGTGTTGCTGTGCTCCAGGATGATTCCCTCATCATTTACCTGTGATTTTCCTGTGGTAGCTGTGATCTCTTTCTCTCTCTCTCTCTCTCTCTCTCTCGTCATCCCACCCACTTACTTGCTCTGCACCACATGACGCATACAGACCTCCCACGTCATCCTGTATGTCGTCAAGCTTCTGCCGATTCTTCCCGTGCTGCCCATTTATATCCAACAGAAATAAAGAAAGAAAGAAAGAGACTCTTATAATCATTAGTCCTCGGTGCTCCTTTTGAAATCAGTTATTAGGTTATACATCAGCTATTGTAAGGTTTATGTCTCAGAGGCTGTATTTTCCTTAAATCTCCCACATCTAGTACTGGGCAGAGCCTGAATCAGTCATTCTGGGCATCTGCATGAGATATGAATTGCTTTGATCATCATTAAAGCGTGCTCAATGAGGCTATACAATCATTTCAATTTAGGCAAAAGAAAATAAAGAAATGAACTAATTGCGTAAAGTATGATTTTTAATTTGTTCAATGTGGCCCATCTTCAAACAATATTGTTACAGAGCAGGACTTTATTTTCAACCTTAAGTTATTCTTGAGCCCTTTATTGAGGGTGTTAATAGTCCTGAACATTAACGTGGCATTTATAGAAAACCATTCATTGGGTCATGGGGTCATGAGGAGCTGAACACGATTTAGGGAAATGTCACTGCCTGTGAACTGAGCGCATACAGGTCTAGAAAATGTAGATAATGTGAAGACATGAAGAGGGTAGTGTGCAGAGGGGCTGGAAGGGAGGGGACACCTGTCCCCCAACTTTCAGTTATTAAAGTAATAGACTGTTGGCGACAGTGCCCTCGTTAGGGGTGGGCATCTGGAGCAATGTTTCATGAAAAGCCCACAATCTTAAATAGCCCCGCTAGTTGGTTCTGCCCCCACGATTGCTCCCTCTCTGACGGTACCGATTGTGCTCACGGCACATCAGCGTTGGTTTGCCCGTGATCTGTGTGCCAAGACAGTGTGTTATTAATTTCATTATACCCCGTTTCCTTTTGAAACGAAACAAGCACCGTGCTTGATGGGGACATGTTCTCCGTCACTCTCTCCAACATGTCCTCACACTACATGGTACAATCTGGCATCCATTGTTTCATGGAAATTGAGAAAACAACATATGATGTTTTGACAGTATCAACTTGAGGGTCTAGATAGGTCAATCCCTCAAGGTCAACAACGCCATGCGTGGAGAAAAAAACACGGCACTCAGATGTTGAATTCATTTGTTAATTCAAATGAACAATTTGTCCCCAGTGCCACAACTTTGACATAAGATTGATTTCCTGTCGATGTTCAATTCAAGGTGTCAGTCAGCCTTCCCCGCGAATCCTGGGCTGGAGAGCGGAGATGGTTTCTTGTTTTTCCTTTTTCTCTCTGTCAAAGGTAGGTCCTGGGATTCGCTAAGCAAGAGCTTCTGAATTTCAGCCCTTTCAAATGGCTGCTTGAGTATGAGACACAATCACATTGCCATGGTAATGATAAAATAGTGAACGTGGCGAGAGAAAACAGAACAAAACCTCTGCTGCATTTTACTTTTTATTTTTTCCTTTCATTTGGCAGATCATTTTTAAACCAATTCGATTTCATTCTGGGCTTTCTTTTTTCAACAGGTGGGTGGAAGCGGGCGCAAATGTGAGTAAGAGACAACCACCTGAAAAAAAAAAAACACCCCAATGACGACGCTGCGGAAATCTTCATTCACAAACATTGAACCCTTTAATCCCACCTCCAACCTCCTGCGGCCGCGTGACACCGAGGGCGTAATATAGCGACCTCGCTTGACAGAAACAACTAAATATAGCCCCAGATGGAACAACCTCACTGTATGAAGCACAGACCGTCGGAAAATAATGGACGATGTCACCCTTCGAACTCCGAAGCCTCGAGTTTGAGATTGAGGCTGTGTTGGGAATCTATCTATCGTACCTACCCAGGATGGTCTTTATGACAACCATGACCCAAACATTCGAAAAAGGAAACTTGTATATTGACACATTGATTTTGGATTTCTGGCAAGAGTTTTCTTTCTTTTTCCTCTGACCGCTGAGATTTCTTCGACTTCGCAGCAGGGCCACAAGAGCCGTGCATAACCCCGATACCTCTAAAATTTGTGACAAGTTATTGTTTTAATCAGACACTTGGCAGAGAATATTCACTGGGATTTGTTGGGAGTGATGGGGGGATTTCAATGCGTGGCATGACATTTCACATTAAAGTCACTGTGACTCAGTGGGGCAAATTTTCTGTTGGTGTTTTTTTCAGTATTCATTCATAATAGTATTAATCATAATTACAACAAAAAAGATATGCTTGAGAAACATTTGTAGAGAAATTCCATGACTGAAGTTTTGAGTGCTAAATTGGGAGATTAATACATTTCTTATACAAATGATTTTTCTTTAAATGTTTGCTTATTATAGTTCAATGTCTGAATGAACAGTATAAAGAAAGAAAGTAGAACAAATTTGATAAAAAATTAACACATGCTATTCCAAGTCTACTGCGTAAACTGATATTTTAAGAAAAGTATCCGAAAAAAGCAATTGCAAAAAAAACACAAAAATCGATCCTTGATGATTTCCATCGGCCTCACCCTGGGACGGCGAGAAATCTCCAAAATCCTGCCATAAAACCAACAAGTAGCATGATCCTTGTAGGGACCAGGGGCATTGAAAAACATGTGGGGGTTGAGTGAATTATCTCTCTGAACTAGGTTCTGAAAACAGTATATGGTTGCCATGGTTACCTGTTTCACGGTAACCATGGCAACCATATACACTAGTGAGGCAACCATGTGAGATTTCCTCTTTGTCTTTCTGTTTGATGATGTCTGCCTGGTATTAGCTCCTCCTTGGACACATCAAAAGGGCAACACAAATAAATAAATAAATGCTTTTAAAGTCAAACACAAAGCAAATCAATTTGGATTGTTGGACTTTCCACTGCACGCAGGAAATCCATCCATCGAAAAATCCATCATCTTCTGTGGCTAAGACCTATCAGGCTCCAATCAGCAGCACACTGTACTGTAAGCCCTTGTCAGGGGGGAATTACAGTGCTAAGAAAACTGTCTGAATGTTTGCGTTTCCTTCAACTGGTTGATAAATCCAGGACAGGGCTTGAGATCAGAGGGGCGAGTAGCCTCTTGTGTTGTTTGCTGTTTGGGAGGGAGAGACTTCAAATAAAGGCTGTGGGTGGAAATCGACAATTCCACCTATGCACAGATGTAGAAATTGCACTTTCTCGCTTCACAACAGTTTGTCTCAGAGTTCAAATGTTACTGGCGAATTCCTGGCCTCTCATCGGACATGTCTCACACTTTTCACATCTTATTCATCTCATTCTCTCTTAAGTGAATTTATTTATTTATTTATTTTCCTCTTCTCGCCGCGTCCTTGGGCCTGCTGTTGCTTGCTGCAATGTACAGGCACTGCATAGCGATGCTATGAATGAAACCACCTTTAAAACAGGTTCAGCAGAAATGTTCTGTGCGATTCAAGCATCCGGAGCATAGCGGGGTCTGCTGCAAACTGATGATTCAAGATGCACAAAGTTGTAAAATAACAGGAAAACACACCATGCTGTGCACAAATCTTTGAGACACTGTTTTCCAAAGAACTGTCATTCTACCATTTGTTTATACACTCTCCTTCAAACCAGTATAGTGAACTATTAGGAGAAACAGGAAGCCGTAGAAACTACACCAATATTGCCAGGAAAAGCACCAACCAAAGTTGGTGCTTTTCCTCCATGAGAATCGCTTTGCACCTTGCGGTTTTAAACGCCATGGAACATGGGAAATATCCAGCTAAGCAAACTACTTGCTGCTGTACTGCAAAAAAACAAGCTCTCTCGTTTTCCCTGATATAGTATTTTGTGATGCAAAACCCGGACGCAGTTCATCCGACTGCCACTGGGGGATGGCTCTGACTGCCGGATTACGGATTTGGTGTGATGCACCCTTTAGCCCTCGTAGGACAAGGCTTTTACTATATCGGTCGTTTGGAGCCAAATTTTCTTGCTTGAGGGAACGCAAAATTAAACCAGTTCAGGGAAATAAGGAGCGTTGCTCATGGAGTCCAGACTTTGAGAGCTTGAAATCTCAGCAGCCATCAAGGAAACAGTGGAGTGAGTGGCACTGACCAAAAGATTTGCGAACTGCTGCAGCTATTACACAAAGAGCAAACAAAATATTACTGATTGTATCTTTAAATCCTTCTTGATTGTTGTCACATTAAACACCCTGACCAATGCCTATTTGTAAGTTGAAAATCCAAATTTGAGGTACATGGGAAGTGTTGTAATAGGGGTCTGTTGTGAGGACAATTTCATGCAGTGTACAACTGTAAACACTTGTTTCAAAGTTAGATTAAAATTAGATTTGTCAATGTTTCCCATTAATGGCGGCTTTATTCTAAACTTGGGCATATGGGTGAGAGGCTTCACTCATGAATACTCTGCAGTGCCTACCACTGCCGTGGTACAGTGACAGGTTTTATATTATTTGTACTTAAGTACGTTCCAGATGGAACTCAAAGAAAGCTCTTTTTCAACAAGGACTTGCAAATTAAAATGTGTTGAATCCCGTTGGACTGTAAATTCAACTTGCACAACAAAGAAAATAAAATCAAATACAGAAAGTAAACATATCAGTGAAAATGACTTTATTAAATGCATCCAAATGAAAAGAGATATGTTGTGACATTCATTGGACAATAGAGGGTCTCTTTTCAAGAGTAAATCACCCGTGCAAAACATTGCCTTGAAAGCAAGCGTTTAGAAATTACAACAAATGTAAATTTTCATTATAAGAATTTACGGTCTAAGAAATTGACTTGACATTTGCGTCTGGGAAACTAATGGGATTTCCAGCATATAGAACGGTTGATGCATTAATAACAATAATGTGTGTATTTGCAAAGTCTAAGGCAGAAGTGCTGAAATTGACTAGTTTATGTATTGTACATACATATTATATATTGGTTGAATAATATAATGATTGATACAGCTCAGTGGTACACACTTTGTTATTGTGTGTAACATACATTTATAATTCCCTATCTATGTGAGTTCTATGCTTTTCATGGTCTATTTTTAATAGATTATTCATGGTTTATTTATCTTCGTTTTTGGTTTTTTTCGCCTCGAACACTGAATTGGCTGCTATGTTCTTGATTTACAAAAATAAATAAATAAATTATTATTTCTTTGCCAATTTCTTTTTTGCATAAATGAACTGAGTTCTCATTTAGAATTCTGCTTTTCAAAAAAAATCAATCACAAACCAACAGAGTGATGAAAAACCCTCATATTATGGAACAAAGGTGCGTTTTTGTGAAGAAAAACTGTCCATTTCATCTTTGGGAGAAATGTCAGTCCCCCTGCTTTCCTTCCGCTGTGTAAAAATAAATCAGCTGAAGAGGATGCCACAATCAATGCATCATTTGCACTGTATGAATGGGAAAGAATGTGTTGCATACAAATACTGTATTCCTTCAGCAAGTTCACAATTTGAGCGCATTTTTTACATTTTCATTGTTCCAGACCATCCACCAAGCTGCCTTTCATCAGTATTTTGAGCCCTACAGTAGCTGCTAAATAATCACCCTTTGGCTTTCCCACTCAACAGGGGTCATACTTTAATGCACACAAACTTACCTTTGGAGCAGCTTTGTTGGGAAATGGCTCTGTGCTGCTAACATGTTTGTTGATGAAAATAGTAGTCATTCACTTTTCCAGAACAGTCTGAGATAAACAGCAGGGGATTGAATGCGTCTGTGGTGCGGGGGTGGTGTGATTTAAGCAGCCACAACTGTCTTGGGTCTAGTTAATTGGGCCCGAGATCAGGAGTGGCTGTGCACCTGTTGCTCATCTGAGCAGGCGATGAGCACGGGTTAAATCCCCCATCCCCACAGCATCATTTGTAGTCAGAAGGCTGGCACAGGAAAGAGCAGAAAAAAGTGTCACAGATTCAGTCCGATATCTTGCAGTCTCATGCATTACTCGGGAGTAATACAGAGTAGGGATGCACCGCTACACGCTATATTATTGAACCCTCTACGGTTCAATAGGCACATGTGAACTGCGGCATTACGATATAAGGGTAGAAGTCCACTGAATGTGGTGTAGCCATGGCAGGAGCAGCGTGCCATCAGTGCACACTTCCTATTGAATACACTGTTACAGCTCCACTGGTCAAGTCAGCTGCACAGGGTCTGCTCTGAGCTGCGCAGCATTTCTCTATTTTTGCGTGAAAGGTCTATCTTTTAATAGAAACACAAGAAACTACATAGAGATGTTTTTGTAAAGGGTGCAATCACTTTGCATGTGTTTTGTGTGAGGCAACATCGTACAGTAGACCTAGAGCTGCTGTCAGATTCGCTTATTCATCAAGACCCATTTTATATACAAAGAACGAACATATATTACAACTCCCCAAAGGTTGAGGTGGCCAGTCAGAAAATAACCCCCAGTGATGGTCATAATCCCTTTTTATTACGAACTTCTCTTCAGACACTTTCTCTCACTTCCACTCGCACTAGTCGTTCCTGAACGTTCGGTTCTTTTGAGCGGCTCTTTTGAGCGGCTCTTTTGAGCGGCTCTTTTGAACGGCTCATCGACGAGAAGAAGGGAGTCTTGCAGATGAGCCGTTATTTTTTTTTTGCCAAGTTTTACAGACAAATTTGTTTAGGTTTCCATCTCCTAATACTGTAAATTATTGTTTCATACTTGTTCTGCACAAAAATAACTCACTATAGCACTTGTTTTAGTCATTTTTTATTGTGAAACTTTAAAATATTATCCAAATAAATAAATAAATACATATTAAAGGAATAAAATATACATACTTAGGTAGGGTTTCATATATTTTCACATGTTATTAATGCCATTTGCCAATACGCAGATTGGCAACAGACACAAAAAGAACAAAGAGCCTTTCTTTTGAACGGCTCTCGGAAACAAAGCCTTAAGATCCGGTTCCCTCTAAAGAGCCGTAATTCCCATGACTAACTTGCACTAGGAGCTCACTTTCCCTCTCTCCTCTCCTTCCACACTCCCTGAAAACCTGTTCCCTCGACACCTGGGCCAATTACCCACTATCCGCTACCCCACCCCCCCACCCCCCCATCCGATAAACTTTATCTGATTGCAAATTATAACAACCCACCAATGGACTTAAACCCCCGTATCCCCCCTCTGCCACAGTCATACACACAGAGCTTTACACTAAGAATTTATGGCAGACTACTATAAAAACACCTTACACCTTTTAACTTTTTAAAATTTAAAACGTTGTTTTTTCTTAAATATAAAGATACCCGATAAAAATTCCCAAAACCCGTGATATATACCGAGCTGTGGGCCCACTGTACCCTTGCATCTTGAATACGGAGGCCATTTTTCATCAAACATTTTCAATGGCCTAATGTGCTTCCAAATACAGTACATACACATTATAGGCTGACAAATAACAAATTCTGACTCATTCTACTCTTTCACAAAAACTGACAGACAGGTACAAAATCCACTGCATCCACTCAGCAACTGGAAATGAGCAGAGACAGTTATTTATATGGCATGAGAACTGCCCAAAAAAACAAATCACTGCATAATTGGATAATGAATAAAGCAGGATTCACATGTTCATGCACCAGCGAGAGCCTCGCATCCCCCACTGCTGGGAATGCGAGTGCAAGCCTTGAGCTTGTGCACGGCCAGCATGAGCCTCCCCCGCCCCCGTCCCTCCCCTCTCTGTGAGTGGTTTCTGGGCTCGGGCTTCTCTCCGGGCAGCCCTGGAGCGATGACAAATGTGACCTTCCACTTCTCATCAGCAACCTGGCAGGCTGGAAATCAAAAACCGGCTTGCACTGAAGCGGGGAGCTGCATGATGTCACTTGGCATCCCAGCATCCTCCGCTGGAGTCTCTGGATTTGAACGATTTGTTCGTAGCGAACAAATCTTGTTAATGGCTCATGAGTTTGGATTCACTCCGGCAAAAGAGTCCTTTCTTTTGTTCGTTGACACTTGGTGACTGCAGCCAGGCAAACAGTCTCGACTCTATATGTGAGCCGAAAGAGCTGAAAGCTGCGAGTTGTACATGCTCCTCAAGCAGCCGAGCAACGAGCCCCACAAGCTCCTTAAATTTCCACTCAACTCACTTCTCAAAATAATTACTGAGGGTAATGATGAATGGGGGAGAAAGGTTCAAGGCTTTCAGCATAATTCCCATTTTTTATTTACATTGCATTGCATTTGCATTCCACTAAAATAAATAATCTGAGGTGAATAAGTATCCATGTCTCAGCCAAAGTAAACAATTTGGAGAGAATTACGCTAAAGTATATATTCTTCCCCCCGATTTAAATACTTTCTTCAGAAATAAATGATTTTCAGAAGGATTCCATTCACAGCCCAGACCCGAGCCGACCCTTCTTATTACACTCTTTTTACTGAATGACTCCGCGAGAAACGAGTCTCAAAAGGTCGCCAGTAGCTGCTGAAGCAGACAGTGAGGGCTGCTTTCAGGTCAGCCCGCGTGTAGCTGTGTTGATGCAAAAAAGTGCACAGAACTACAACCTGCTCCTGGAGTCGAGACAGGGAGCGACGACGAACAAGGAGCTGCTGCACAGCAGGGGGGGCGGGGGGGACTCCTCCACCCGGGCGGGATGTTTTTCTCGAACTCACGGATGTACCGTAGAACTCACGGATGTTCTCTATTCTTTGGTTTCGCTTGAAACTTGAGGCTTTGCTTTGCGTGGGAGCCGTCTGTGGGGTTTGATTGTCAGATGCACGACTTGCCACCAACTTGCCTCAATTGTGGAAGACATTAGGGTTGAGGGATTCACAAGAAGGAACCTCCCCTCGGTTGCTGTAATAAAAAAAAAATGAGCCCCTCTAATTGAGTCCTGGGGGTCGGGGTTTCCTCACTGCAAACAGCTCTGCAAACTCTCGAGATGGTGGCAAATCATTGTGTGTTGTGAAGGGACTGGACTGCACTGCACTGGCGATAAGCATCATCTGACCCGCGCTCATCTTATTTTGGGGTTCCTGGTGAAGGCGGCTACGCCCGTTCACCCCCAGGGTGATATCCGTGTCTGCGTTTTAATCAATCTGAGTAACGGAGCCCGAGCCCCATGTGGAAACACAAAGCTTCACCCACCTCCCAACCATAGTGCTGACCCAAACCCATTTATGCAAACACCTGAGCCTACGATGTGGAAAAATTGGCTTAAGTACACCCACCTTCCTTTGTACACACACAGAACTACATACACAGGAAAACACACACGTATGCAAGCACACACACACACACGCACACACACACACGCATTATTCTCAGTTGCGTTGAACTCGTACACATTCCAAGCTGCACGAAAACCCGGCGTCGGCGTACACGTGGAAGACGGCTCGCGTGTCGCCGAGCTGGCTCCCGGCGCTTTTCCAGACTGTCAACATCTCGGAGACGTATCTCATTACGACTTTACCGCGAGGCGCACGCACCCCGCGCAGTTTCTCTTCCGTAAATACGCGATGAATAAAACAAAAAAACCACCGTGTCGCTTTCCAGGAAACATGTTTCTTCCAGCGTCGCTCTTGCAAGAGATTGCAGTGCCTTCCACAGGCGTAAAAATTCCGCCAGACAGACAGACAGACAGACAGACAGACAGACCGACCTACAGACTCGCAGGCCAGGCGGGCAGGCAGGCACATTTTTTTTTTAAATTGAACAGAAACACAATTTTGGTTGCGCTGCATTGCATGTTCAATCCCCTAAAAAAACCCTCCAAAGTCGAGCTGGGTCGCCCCCGCCCTACCTGCCCCCCCCCCCCCCATCTCCATGTTGATGAAAATAGATTACCTGCTCCACCCCGAGCCGAGACACTCGACACATGAGATCTCTGTTTCTCGTATCTGCAATGTAAAACCATGGCTCTCCATGCGGCCGAGGACAAATGACTGTGCTGGTAATTTCCTGCGACACACACACACACAGACACACACACACACACACACACACGCACACACACAAACACACACCCAAAAATAATGGAACCTTGAGAAAGTCGGTGAGAGAGAGAGAGGGAGGCCAGTGGGTTTCTTCACCTGTGTGTGTGTTTTTCTTCGTGTGTGTGTGTGTGTGCGCGTGTGTGTGTGCGCGAGAGAGTCCTGCTGGTGCGCAGAGGAGCTGCGGGGGCAAAACAATCGGAATTATTCGAGAGCCAAACTGCCTCGAAACAGAAAGCGCCCGTTTGAACAGCGACCGCTCAATCAAAGTCTCAGAGTTGCCAGGATGAAAGAAAGGACGGGGGTCGGGGCGGCTCCACCCGGCCCCGCAGTCCTTCGCCGTTGAGGATTTCTAATTCGGTTTTGTTTTTTTTTGCGACGGCCCCTTAAAAGAAAAAAAAAGAAAAATCGCGTCTGAGGTCGAAAAACCTAAAGGCGTGGGATCTTCTCCCGCCGATGCAAACGTCGCTGCAGTTGAATGAATACGATGTGGTTTTTCTTTTTTTTCCTTTTTCCGGAAAAAGAGGAAAACATTTCCGCCGAGGAATGTCGTGGAGAACCGTCGTCCTTGACACTTGAGAAAGCAGGTCTTTGGAGTGAATGCGGAGGCTTCCCCGCCAGAGAAAAGTGGGTAATTGGCGGGGAGAGCGCGAGGGGGCCGTGACACGGGAGGAGGCGAGATGTGGGTGCTCCGAGATGACAGCGGGCGCTTGATAGCTGAGCACATTGAAATGGACGGACGAAATGGGGACGAGCGCTTAGCCGGCTTTGAAGCAGGGGGGCAGGGCGGCAGGGGGAGGGGGGCTCATCGCTCATCCGTACGAAACAAGCAAAGCGAGAGACGCTCCGGACGGGAAAGAGGGAGCGGCGCACGTGAATGAGCGAGGCCCTGAAAAGGATCGGCGCCAACTCCGACTAAACATCTCGGCGGCTTTGTCTTCGGGACGCACCGAGACATAAAGGACGGGTTTTGAATGGAAGGCGTCAAGCGCGTAAATCGCACCGGCCTCGTCGTTTTTTTTGTTTTTTTCTTTGGACGCCTGACCGGCTAAATAAACCCCCAAACGTCCCGCGGCCGAAGACGTCACGGCCGCTGCGGCACCGGGCAGGATTCCGCTTTCTTTTCGCGTTTCTGCGCGCTGAGGCCGTTCCGGAAAAGAAAAAGGCTACTTGCAGGAGTTCCAGATAAAAGCAAGTGGGGGTCACTAATTAGAGTATTTCTCGGCCGCTGGTTTGCAACCACGAGGTCCGTCAAAAAAAACAAAAAAAAAACCACACACTGGCGTTGGCTCTCGCCCCGTTTTTTCCGCGCAACGCCGGCCTATGCAGCGTGCGCTCCATCTGGATAATCAATATACCTCTCTGCGCTCCTTCTTTCATGCTCTACCAGTCTTTTTTTTTTTTTTTCTTTATTCCTAACGCCTTTGAAGGGAGAGCGGGGCCCCGGCGCTTTATAATTTTGCCGACAGAACATAAACACCAAATCAATTAGTCAACCTCAACCTCAACGGCTGCGTAGACTTGTTACCGCGTGAGGCGGCATGAAATCAGACGTCTCCTCAGCTGGGGAGTATCACGTTGCATAACGCCCAGGAGGTTAATACGGCACTTCCTTAAGGAACGAACACACGGGCCGTCACGCGGGAGCGCCTTTGCCGCGCGCGGCGCCCGTCGCGGGCCTCGCGCCGTAACCCCGCATCACGCCTACATACTGCCCTGCTACCGCGCTGGGCCAAAGAAACAGGATTAGCGCGGCTGAAAGGCGGAGGGCGGGGAGGGGACTTAAGAGGTCTAATGGCCGCGCCACCATCTCTGGAGATACAAGCGCCTCACGCTCCCTTTGTTCTCCGTCCGGAGAACGAAGGCCTTCCTGTTGCTGTCCTTAAAACTCGTGAACGCACACAAATAACTATTTGCATTGGACTTGGCCGGCGGAGTTTCGTTACGTAAGATATATGTGTGCGATATTTTTTCCTCAACGCATTTTTGTGCAAAATGTTATCTTTAATAAAGCAATATTGTAATATTTAGGTTTTCTGTATTTAGAACTCTATCTTCCCTTTAGTACCTATACAGCACGGCTGATTGCCTTTACAGGTAAGTGTGGAATGGGAAATATATATTTTTTTTCCCGCTCTACATTTTCTCCAATCCTGGTCTCCAACACACACACACACACACACACACACACACATCGGACTAAAACATGAAGTAAGTTGAAACTCCTCATGCAAGTCCAAGTGGAGTTCACTGCGAGTTCCAACTGTGTTTCAGTGTTTTGGGATCTTTCTGACCCAAGCCAAGGACAATTCCGTCTCATAGAACGGCAAGAACAGAACGTTACGAATTGAACCAGACCGCAAAACATTCTTATTACTGTTGTTTTTTTTCTTCGGATTTGACGTTTTCCCCGCACACATTTCCTTCCACCGCGATCCGAAGGTTTCTATCAAATAATAATTTCACATCCAACCCACACTGTGTTGTTTGTGCCTTGCCCAAAGGATAGAGCGCCTCACGGCTGCGGCTGTGGCCCACATAATGTTATTTTTGTCCAAAAACACTCCAAGTTCTGTACAGTGGGATGGATGCCTCTTTGATCTCTAACTGTGGAAGAGATCTCTGCTGACTCAAACAGCCATTGAGCGATAGAAAGCAGATCCTCCAGCTCCCGCCCTCCCGTTACGCCGGGGGCCGAGCCAACGTCTATTACGCTGCGAGTCGGGAACAGATTTCCCGTGGTGTCTCACAAATGCCCTCACAGGCGAGGGCGTTGGTTAAATTTGGAACGCAACCGGCGCCTCGTCGAGATCTTTTTCGCGATACCACCTGCCAGCGAAGGCAGGACCCGAGCAGATTAAAGGATTTAGCCAACACCCTCCCACCACGATTCCATCGGAGAACTGTGAAGCGAGAGGTGCGGTGGGACGGAGGCCTGAAACCCGATGCAAGGCCCCGGTCCCCTGCCACGCGGGGTTCTCCTCGGGACTCCTGCCCACCACTGCTTTCCCCGTCGAGCGATATCAGAAAGGATCCAATCTCCCTCCAACACAGCCCGACGGTTTCCATTTCCGTCCTCCCCAAAAAGAACATCAAGAGACGGTAAGCAGAGATGGAAAAAAATGGAAATCAGTGAGTGAGGGAACAGATGGGCGCAAGCGGAGACAGATTGGGTCCTCTTTGTACTTGAGTTAACAAAGAACACAGCGGAGAACGGGTGGAAGGGAGGTTAGAGGGAGGGAAAAGAGAAAAGAGGGACTGAAGTGCTTCTTTTCAGGAAAAAGGAGCCGTCCAATGCGACCGGTTTTTATACTTTACTTGAAATACTTTAAAAGACGTCGGGACAAAAGACGCGGTCCCGGAACACCGTGGTTTACTTCTTTATATGTCACTCCATGCCCGGGAAGCGCAGAGTGACTCCGTGGAAACTATTTCCAGAGCGACAAGGAGGTTGAAGTCCGTCCCCCTGCCATGATGCAATGGCCTTTGGACCAGTCGGAAACACATCATCACAAAAAAGACAAAAAGTTCTAACTTCTTTTTATATATGCCTCCGCCTTCAGACAGCATGCTCCTTTTTTACTAAGAGATGGGAGTCAAATGATGTTCTGTCCGGCTGGTTTCCAAGGCTACACTTCTCGGTTTTCAATTCAGAGAGCCTCCGCGTGACCACAATTCTGCCCACAAACCCCATGCCTCAAACACAATTCTCCCATCAATTGCGACAACGTCCAAACCACTTTGATGACGGATCTGCCGCCCACCAGGGGGCGTGGTGTTTTCACGCGGCGACGGAGCTCTCTCTCGACCCGAACGCTTTCCGGGCGGAGCCGGCGGACCCCGCGAGCGGCGGTCGCGCGCGAGCTGTAACCCCCCCCCCGCTCGCTCAACCCCTGTTAATATTCTTCAAGACAGGCTTAAACGGCAATGAACTTCATTGCATGGTTTGAAATGGGAGAAAGAAAAAATAATAAAAAAAGGTTGGAATGAGAAAGAAAACATTAGTGTTTCCTTGCCCAAAGCCTGCATCCGTGGCCTCATTAGCAGCAACACGGAAGCAAATCGTCCGCATCAAGACTGCCATGTCATCCTCCAGAGTGCTGAATATCCAAATAATTGGATGGAGCGCGGGGCATTTGTATTTCTGCATTCCTTTGTTGTGAACAATTTTTTCTTCGTTAATTAACATGATTAATTAGGTCTTATCCCCCTATCACAGTACCAGACCCGCCAACCTCGGGAAAAATATTGAGAGTACCGCCGTGGTGTAGCAGGGAGTTCTCTCTGTGGCGTTTGAGTTACCGCAGCTAAATTTCTCAATTAGTTATTCACACCGTAGCCGTCACGTAATGAGGACAATTACTTCATATGCGAGCTACCACGGCTAAATATATACAGTATACAGATTCATGTCATTAAGATAAACCCCTTGAAATGCATTATCTCGTAAAGTTACCGAACATGTTTCCCAACTAGAGATGCACTGATCGCAATTTTTTTGGCCGATTCCGATTCCGATTTTTTTCAAGTCTGTCAGATTCAGATTTCCGATCTGCTCCACGTGGGTGGCAAATACCTTGCATGATCCGATCCCGCTCACGTGATAGGACGGCTGCACGTAGGGACTACCGCTGCAGTTTTCAGTTCATAGTGAGATTGCTGATTTTGACACTGTGTGTTTATTATTGTTCATTTTTCACTGTGGAACAACAATAGAACATGAAACTGTCCCTGTGTTCCAATAAAATCACCAAGTTTCAGTATAATGCAACCTGTCACTCTTTCTAAGTTTTAGTAGGTCACAACATAAAACTAACATGGAAATGTCCAGTACAAACTTGAAATGCAAATATACATTTACAGCATATTATACTTTGCAAATAAATTTCAATCATTACAAAAAAATTAACAAATTAAGTAAATGGCCGACTCTTCTCGCCCTCGTTCACTGGAAGTCCTCCTTAACTCACCGTGCGTTAAACCAACTCAATCCAATGGAACGACTCGTTTTACTGAGTGACTCGCCAAGAACCGAGTCTCAAAAAACCTTCCATCACGATCTGAGAGCCACTGTGACGTGACAGCGATAGATGCGCAGTCTGCAAAACTTTGGAATATTGTCAGGTGATAAATAAATAATTGATCTAATCTTCTTCGTTTACCTTGAAGTACCGCTCTTTTTTGAGCGTCAACTACGCAACTGCGTTACATTACATTGGTATCGGGTTTGAGTATCGGAGTCATTTTAGGAGTACAGTACATGAGCACAGGTGTGTACATTTGACACAGACATACACACATATATCCGACACTGACCGGCCGCTGAAAACCAACCAATTCCGATCGGTGCGTCTCGCGTTTTACATGCTAACATCGCGGTCTCATTTTTGTTTTTTATAATAACGCTCCCATTTCCCATTTTATCTCAACAATGCACCCAATGAGTGTATGGTATTGTTTTGTATTGATTGATTTATTGATTTCCGTCATTAAATTACAATAATATATATAAATATATATATATATTTTTTTGCGTAGTTTCAGCTGGCACTTCGTACCTGCGTATTTTAACCAACTAAGAATTGCGTAGTTGTTACACAAAATGTGTAGGGGTCTGGCAGGTACTTATTCGATTCGGTGTTTCTATGCTCATGAAAAAGGGGCCATTCCCCCCTCTATTGTCTTCATTAAGAATGTGTTTTGTCGGTGTTTGTTTTCTGTATTATTTTTCGGCTGGGTTTTCACTCGGGAGCCTGACAGCAGGGACCTTTAACTCCGACGGCAGGATGGTTTGTGAGGGCCGTGCGCTTTCCCCGCTACCACCGGCACCCCCCCCGCTAAAACCTTTTGAAAGGTACACACACACACACACAGAAGCAATCAACCTTCCCATCCTTTTGCTAAAGGATACCACACGGTGGAAGGGCTTTTTCTCCGACCGTCGCCGCGGCTCCACGCGTTCAAATTGAATGCCTCTCAATCGAAGAATGCAGAGGTTGAGAGAAAATTGTCACCGCTACATTTTTGCTTCTGTGACACCGCTGATAGGGCGCAAACTAAAGTGGGACGCCGTTTACCCTGTCGTCCTTAACCTCCTCTAAGTGCCGACGTCCTGTACAGAGTGAACCCAGACGGTTCGTCTAATCGCGGATATTGGAGCAAATTAATTCTCATTTTTTCCGGACAAATCAGTCCGCCTCTAACGGCTGTCGTCCGCCCACTTCTCAGGAAGTCCGCCCTGATCTCCAATCTCACTTACGGTTTGGCCTCAGAACCATCCCCAAAAAACACCCGCCTCTCACAGAAGGGCTCCGCTCCACTCTGGTCGGCGTCACAAAGGACCGACTGACGGCGGCTGATGCTGCGGGGCCCAGCCTGGACCACACCATCCTCCTAAACCGCCGGCTCTCAACGGGTCTAGCCTCAGGGTCCACATTTGTTGTGAAGTCAAAGATCTGAACCATTGTGATCGATTTGACAAAATGAACAGCGCACGGTGTCGGAAACTTCCCAAAAACAACCCCCACGTCACCATCGGTCTCTCAAACTTTGGCTTGAACAAAAGGGTCAGCACTCGGACCCCGCACACCCTCTGCCCCGCCCCCTTTGTCCGTAGCTGTGCTATTCACGTGACGCTGATGACTTTGCGCTTTATGGGGAACGCTCTGTATATGCAGATGCGGCACACCTCGTAACCAGCCTAGAGGACACGAAGGCCCGGTTCAAACTGATTTCCTACAGCTGAACGGCGGCAAAACAGACGTTTCTCCACGTTGCAGACCCCCTCACGGGCCAAAAATCCCCCACAGCTTATTCATCTCCGTAAGGCGGGACGACTGCAACTCACTCTTCATCAGAAGCACTGGCCGTAGCTCCAGTGTGTTCTAATTGAGAGTGAAGAAATAGAGCAACCATATAACACCGCTTGCTGCACTGCCTCTCTGTTTCCTTCAAGGTTGACTGGACCATCCGTCTGCTCACTGAGCAATCCATTCACGGGCGTGAATGACGACCGGCCCAATCGCCCAGCAAACCCCAGGTTGCAAACTCTGTTTCAATAACCGTCTGCCAGTCCCGATATTTTACCCAGCTCCACCACTTCTGTGCAGGGGGGCTTCCCTTACCAATTGGGGGAAATTGGTAAGGGAAGCCCACTGCACTGAAGGGTGCTTTTTATGTTTTATTTAAAAGGGTTTAAAACATTTCATTGTTGAAATGATCTTTAATTGTTGATTGCTTTGTGCGTATTTGTATTCATCTTTCCTTTGTAACACTAATTATTGATATTGTTTTTGTACTTGTTGTTGTTGTTACTGCAGCAAATATGGAAAAAAAAAGCTAGAATTGAAATGAAGAAATAGGTTTGCAAAGCTGTTGCCGACCGCTGTGGCAGCAGAGCGTGCTATGGCACCACCGGAAAAAAAATAATAATACCACGCCGGTGCGCCAAGGTGCCAGACATTTTTAAATCGCAGCGTGGGACGCTGGTCTCATTACAGGAGTTTTTGCCGGCCGTTTTAACGAAAGGGAGGCCTGACCCGTGGTGCTCTGTAATTGGTGCCTAATCCTGTTTGGATGCCTGGCCCAGCCTGGCTCCGTGTTGTGTGATTACTTCACTTTGATCATCACTCATTAGCTCGCTGGAGAGAGTGGGACAGCGATTACTTTCATGCAATTACGGAGGTTAGGAGATCGGGGAGAAGGCGACGAATGATGATGGGTTTTTTTTGGATTTTTTTTTCTTGAGCCATGCAGCGTTTTAAATTGGCCCGACACCATCGGCGCTGAATATTAGAGGAAGGTAGCGGGGAATCGTTGGCGCCGTAAATCTCTCAGCGTGGATTTCCTCTCGCACGATGTACATTTTCTTTTGTTTTTCTTTCAGAAATATTTCAAAAGGCCCCCATGAAGGCTTTCATTATATGTAGTATATTAATCTAGGCTCTTTCGAGTCTCTTTGTTTACAATATAGGGGTGGGTTTTTCACATCTAAGTTCATCTTAATGAAACAGAAAATAGTTGACTGGCAAAATGTCACGCCTCAAACATTACTCCAGGAATCAAATATTTACCTGCCCTTTCCCTGGGAATGATCAATGAAGAGAAGCACCTTGTTCACTCTTATGGTTGACGGAGATAAATAAATATGCCGTGTATTTCTTACCTGAGGGAGCACACCGGCTCAGGTGAAGCCAAACAGACGACATTCCCGCCGACTCTGCGAATTCTGCAGCCTCGGGAAGAAGAGGCGGTGCGGTGTTGATCCCTCTCTAGGAGAGAATGCCCCATATTATACCCTTCCACTATTCTGCATGAAACATATTAGACATTAAGGGTTAGGGTTAGGGTTCCTTAAGCTTATATGGATAATACGCTTTAAGATGTACTGCCTCTAGCGTTAGAGTCCTTATAAGAATTTAGCATTCGCCATTCCTTCACCATGTGAATGTTTTTGTTTTTTGTATCCCTTTTGCAGAGGCTTAGTGTGGCAGCTGCGGCTCTGAAAACCGCAAAAAAACAGCACGGACGAAAACTCTGACATGGTTAATGAATCCTTTAATTTCTCTGTGCACTGCAGAGCAGAGGAGGGACGGCGCGCGGAGGCCACAGCAAATTAAAATAACATCAATGTGCGTTCAGAGATTGATGCTCCTTAGCGTGTTGGAGATGTAAAGTCAATAGAGCAGCCAAGTCATCTGTTTTTAACGAGCTTTTTGCTTCGGTTTTTGCTTTTCTTTCTTCCCTTGAACAAAGTGGGTTGAGATGGGAGCCCGACACATCTGGAGGGAAGCATTTCTTACATCACAGAGGTAATATACAGGACTACGCTGCGATTGGCCAGAAGGGGCTTGCACGCCTCTGCACGGAGGTACCTACAACATAATGTGTATTGTGCGTGTACATAGGAGGCGAAGAATATACCGTGTTTTTTTTCTTTTTTTCTGTCTAACAGCCAAATCTACTCCCCTTGGTATATTGTACAATTATCTGAGAATTACAGGGCCAGTGAGAACCATTATTGCTCCATTGATTGGTTCTATTGGATTCTCATTACCGGGCAAGCAGCCAGGTGGGCTCCCATCGTACGGGGACAGTTAAAAATAATTTGCTCAAGTCCATAAAGGGAAGCCATTCGAGTTCACCTCTGCACCGTGACCCAGGGCTTCAGCCTATGAGGCATACGGAAAAGGTATATTTTTTTTGGCAATATTTTCAAGGATCAATTGATGAATTGACAATGATGAAGATTACCCAGGGGATTGGTGAGGGAATCCACAATGCAGGTAAGCCATCGTTGCCTTCAATTTAACTAAAATACTTGTAAAATCGGAGATTTCCATGAACTAAGTAAAGTTATTTGACTTGCCAGTGGGCTGTCGTCCAGCCGGCTTGGAAAAGGGACAGAGCACGCTTAGAGAGACACACTTTATTCATCCCCAGAGGGAAATTGCCAACCAGATGTGACATTTAATGTGCTATAATCAAGGAATATAATATAATAAATAAATATACTACCATGATACCGCTAGGATTCATAAACCCATTCGACTGCCAAAAAGGTAAAATTGCCTCGGTGGGCTGCATTGGAGCGCAGGTTATGCGAAGCAGGAGAACAGCACCTTGGGGACAGAAATGGAGCTATTATGGTGGTATTTCAGGATGAGCTGCAGGAATACTAGGTGTTAGAGGTGATTACAGCACCTTCTTTCAAAGCGGGTCTTGTTTGTCCTTTGGGCAACTGGACCGGTGTCATCGCAGTGTAGAGCTGAATTGATCTTCGCAATATTTGCCTCCTCCGACGGGCACATTGATCTGACTTCCTGTTTGAGGGGTTATGACAAACGTATTTGCGCGCCAAGTTCAACCTTTTACTTCATTACTTTACTTCATTTTTACACTTTAAAAAAAAAAAATAATATTTTATGCCAGAATTGCACACTTCTGGCACCGTGAAACAGCGTAAACTCATGAATACATTTCTTCATAATTTACCGCTGTTCACCTGATGAATAATCGTGACTGGAACAATCTTGTCAGAAGAGCAGGCCATGGCCTGTGTTGACCCCACGTGGCCAACAGCCACCGTCATAAATATTTATCTGGATACTGGCAAACCACAGAAAACGAGGAAGCAATTTTCAGCCCCAGATAAGAGTCATTCAGACATGATGAAAAATCTGTCCGTGTTAAAGGTGTTCTATAATATGTTCTGTCTTGACAGCTGATTATAAGTAACCTTATTTGCCTATTTGTCTAATTAGGCAGCCTCATATTAGTGAACAGACAAATCCTTCGATAACCTATTATCATATTATTATGATTAGATAACATCAGATAATTTATTAATCCCAGGGGGAAATTAAGGAAAAAAAAAAAAATAATATATATATATATATATATATATATATATATATTTAAGATTTTAGGATACGGTCATAACACGCAACACGCAAATGTGTCCTTGTGTTAGTAAATCTGCATGTCACCAGGGCTCGGAAAACTAGCGTCACAGCGTCATTACGTGAGCTGATGCTGCGTTTATTGGAAACTCTGAAAATTGTAAATCGTTTTAGGCGTAATGCTTATTTAAGTTTCAAGTTTACGTTCAAGAGATTATTTGTCACATACATACGGTCGTACATATATGCAGTGAAATGTCAAGACACCCAGTGATTACGCACAAGCTCTATAAGCTCAAAAAATACTCAAATGTGCGTAATCGACACTCGGTGCTCGCGCAGGCGGCCGCAAGGGGCGGCGCCCCATTCGCGATTCTGGGTTCTATAATTATATAGCAGCAGCAGCTACAAAAGTCTGTTTACGGATAGGTTCATCATTTTTAATGTCTATCCTAGCGACAGTCCAGGTGAAGATCATTCATCCATATTCCTTGCAATGTGAAGTCACAATATGAAACCGTTTTGATAGAGTTCAACCTTTAAATCGTACTACTTTTACACAGACACTTTTACACATTGTTGTGTAAAGAGAAGCAACAGCACGAACTGATGCTATGTTCCATGGGAACTCTAATAATAATAATAATAATAATTATTATTATTATTATTAATTATTAATTATTAATTATTAATTATTAATTATTAATTATTAATTATTAATTATTAATTGTTAATTATTAATTATTATTATTATTAATAATAATAATAATAATAATAATAATAATAATAATAATAATTTTATTATTATTATTAGGGGTCCAGCCCCTATTAATATTGTTCGGGGAAAATTCTCTAAAACTTTAAATCCAAAACTATTTGAAACAGAAGAACGGCAGAAGCTACAAACACGGTCACGTCTTGTTTGAACTTGTATGTCACAAACACCTTGTGGTTCAAGTTTCCTCCTAATCGATCCACATAAGCTTGTGGCCACATCGAGTCAAATCCACTTGAATTTACGACTGAGTGATGCGTTCAAGAACCAACGAAAAATAAAAGCCCTGCAATGGTAACTACTCACAGAAACACCAAGTTTTCGTATTTCATGGTATTTCACCATCATGGACACTCCAGATGTACTTATACACCACAAGGTAAGTTATACCAATGAAAATATTTGGTTTAAAGTAAGAAAAATAAGGTTGTTTTCTGAGAAACTTAATGTATTAACAGTTTCCTACGGCCAAATGTAGCAGATTTAAATTAAAAGACAGAAAGTGTTAAGTATTGACAAGTTCTTCCATAATAACTCGAATGCCTATAGACAAGTAATCTCTACAACTGAATTTTCCAATTGTACATTATTAACAGAAAAAAAATACAATAAAGAAGTAATTACAACTAACCAGTATTTATTATATTTAATAAAACAACATGTATTTATTATTATTGTGATGCCAAGTAATTACAAAGGTTGTTTTTGTTATTATTACAGATGCCGAAAGTCGCGTGGCTTATTTGAGAATACATAACAAGTGGTTTAAGGATGTCGAATTTAACAATGAATGGAATACTACTCTTTCCAAAATGTTAGAAGATCCAAGAACCACAAACAACAATAATACATTTATGTGCATTGATAATATTGAAAATGCAGATTTAAGTTCAAAAGATGAAAATATTGATGAAACATGAAGTGATAAACAACAACATGGGATGTTTATGGACACGTTTCCAACCAGTTGATATTATACAGGAGGTAATAGAGCAGCACTTTGATCACCAGCAGAAGGAGCAACCCTGCACCGTTATTGGAGATGGAACCAATGAGGCAAAATGTTTCCCACTTCCTTTCCCAAACAACAATGGGAACGTTGCACACGTGTTGCCGTCTTAGTTTGATTCATACCGATCTACATTTCTATCAATGGGACTGCACTGGAAATATTGATAGAACTTTTAAAACTCACTGAAAATTGAAGAACGTGCTTTACGTTGAGAACACAGTCTCTTTGTGATATCATGAACCAATTCAATATAAATCCACGGTCCGTTGAGTTTTTACGACCACGAGTGGTCGTAAAATTCTAAAAATTGTAACTCATGCTTCATTGCACAGAATCGGGAGAGCTGTATTTTGTATCTAACACAACTAAACTGGACCCTGTGTATTGTCGCCTGCAGCTCTATTTATTATTATTATTATTGTTATTATAAGATGATATACGATAAAACTATTTTATTACCGAATGGGAATTTCAGGAAAATTGAGTCCTCCATCTATTGACTTATGAGACTGAATTTATATACATATATATATATATATATTTATATATATATATATATATATATATATATATATGTATATATATGTATAATATTATTATTCTAAGATCTACTGTTTAAATAATTTATTTGTTGAAAGCCACTGAAAGGCAACAAAAACAATACTCCTTCTAAAAATCCAAATCCATAGTGCTTATTAAATAAACAAACCCACTATGATACTAACGTTCCATTGCACACATTACATCCAGGTTGTTAACCTTGTTAAGTTTTTGAGCCAAACAAAAGCTGTTCCTCGTGCATTTTGTATAATAAAAAAGTTAGAAACCTCCTCTGTCTGAACAGTAGAATACGGTCATCTAGTGTGACTCCATGCCACGCGGTGTCAACTTTAAACATGTTCCCCACTGTGCCTCTCTGCATACGCCGGGGGGAATAGTGGACTCCTCCTGTCGACGTATTGGATATGATTTGATGTGACTAGTAGCATACAGGGCGCTAATCACTGTGCACAGCGTGGTTCTAGTCGCGAGCATATACAGTATATCTATATTGCCCCATTCATATTTTTATTGCCCTTTACCCGCAGGATCATCAGGGGTGATGATCATGTAAAATTGATTCTCATCTCGCTGTCGTCTTTAGTTTTCTCTGCTGTGATGAGTCCGACCCGGGCCGCCGCGCTAACAGAGCCGTCAGAACTGGAACCGGGCGTCGGCGCTCATCTTTCTCCCTGGCCTGGATCAATGTGGTGATAATATGAGCTCCCCTGATTGCGGAGACTGGAATTAGTGCATGTCTGGCGGACGCGGCGATCGCATTTGTCCGCTCCCTTCCACTCCCAATGCACTAGGGCTGTTTAACAATTCATGCTCCCCAATCACAACACGAAACACTCAACCGCTCCAGACATTGTCTCTTATTGTTAATTGGCCGAAACGGGAACTCACTTGACTGCTGTGCCTGGCAACCAGGCCAGCCTTCGAAACAGGCCATGCAGAGGTTGTACTCTTACGTTACGTTAACTACCTTTCAACCCTTTTAATGGAATGTTGTGGTCCATGTTCAAATGAATACTTAAAAAAGCTTGTAAGGGTTGGAAGCCGGTTAAGAATTCATGAGGAAGCATTGAGGACTCTGTGTTCCGGGATGTGAAAACAGATGGACGAGGGAAGGGCTGCGAGTGGTGATAGAGCACCTCTTTGAGATAAAATCAGAAAGCACAGGCCCTGAAACATCCACGGCTAAACCGGATCGCAAAAGAGGCGTATGGCGCCCGAGAAAAAGATCTCACTTCTCCGCAGAAAAAACTGATGTGGACTCATGTGGACTCATTATGGTCCCCCAGGTTTCCCGAGGCTACAAGGAAGAAATTGGGGTCTAACACACCGTAGAGACACTGGCATTGAATTACAGCTTCATTCAGACAGACATCAACGCTATCGTTTTCATGTTCCAGACGTTACAAATCCAGCTTTGAAGACGACCTTTCCAACAATATTCCGACTTGTTCCCTCTCTGCAAACCTTACCATCATATTTGCCTTTCTGCTTATTTCCCCCTGTCAAAGCATTCCTCCCTCGTTTGGCCCCAGACTCGGATTCTAACAAGGAGAAAACTAATTTATTACCGAGAGCAGTAATTATTTGCTCTGAGCCGTTTCCGAGGACGGGGCATATTTGTTATTCTGTGTTGTTGATATTATTTCCCCCCTCTAATTGTGTCCTGCCACCGGCGTAATCAGTTAATTTTCGGCCTCCGCTCCTTCCTAAAACGACTCATTATATCGCCGCTGCCGCCACATCCGAGCTCCTGCTGTGGAAGGCTTGGAAAGCGGACATTTGCTGGTTTTACCACTAGAGCACCCGGTGGTAAAACAGACCCTTTTCAGATTTTAGAGAAACACACGAGTGAACCCCAGTGGAGCAAACCCGAGACGTGTTTCTGCCATGAGCCGCCATTTACAGCAGGCTTCTGCCGTAAACTGGTCGACCCGTCTGTTGACGTCGTGGGACGTTGACAAAAGAGACACCAAGACGAAATGTACCAGAAATAACCCGACGCTGCTTCCCCGCCACCTACACTCTGCTCATTATCTGGCGGCTGCCTGTTCAACGTAGGGAAACACTTTCCCCGTTCCCAGAGCCTCCTTCAAGTCCAGAGTCTCTGGGAGGTTCCACATGCGCCGTGGATCTGGCTTGGGAACCTTCCTGAATTGGCAATTAGAAATACAATGGGTTGTCTCGTGTCTCAGTAACTCATCCAGATTACAGTATACAAATAACGTGGGGAAAAATGTCCTTTTCTTAACCAAGGGTAAGTAATAAACTCTGCTTGTTTTATCTATGTCAGGAAATAGAAGTGATTGAAATACATAGAAACAGGCTTCCGGTCTTTTACGTCAGACAATAAGACGCGAGTGCATCTCAACAGCGAAGTGAGAGGAGACGGCACTTAAATGCCATTGACTTCTCCCGAAGAACCAGTAGTTCCATTGTAAAGTGATGAACTGACCGCAGAGGTCACACTCTGGACTAAACATAAACTGTATGGGATGATCAATTTCTCAACTTAATTATGGGAAATTGGTCACCTGGAATTGGTCCCGGGGGCCCCATCCAAGTGAGGGCTGCCCGCTGCTCCTGGCTGCCCCCTGGAGGAAGGACGTCTGGGACGGGAGAAACGCAGTGTCTGAATCTCTCCAGTCACCACTCCCTGTGTGTGTGTGTGTGTGTGTGTGTGTGTTTTTGTGGTCTTCACCGCTCCCCTCATGTGTGTGTGTTAAGTGCATTTGCACCTGTTAGATGAATGAAATGATTTTTCTTCAGAATGGCTTGAGGCGTGAAGCCAACATTTTCCTTGCAACAGCTTAAAACAGCTCGAAATCTCGAAAAACATTTTTTCGGGTTCTTAGCCACCCAGAGTGGACGTGGACGTCCATTTTCCCCGCTTCCTATTTTTTCAGTAAGTGTCCAGTTACAATGCCATGAGATGTAAGGCTCATTGCATACACAAGGTGTATGTAATGAGCCTCTGCTGCCACTGCTATGTCATGAAAAACACATGTCAATGGATTTAAAAGCCTCAATACAGGTGATGGAGGACTTAAAGTTCTCTGTGATCAGCCGCCCTGTGGTTTACGCCATCACATCCTCGGCTCTCTAAGACACTGCAAGATGCGCTTCCCGACGCTCCTCAATACTAACACTCTTGGATAGTTGATCGAATTTCCATTCAGCAATTTGGTGGCAAATTAACATCTCCTGCGCTGAGTGTTAAAAAACAAATAAGAAAACAATTCCTATGATGCATGGATTTTTTTTTTTAGCACTAAACATTTGTAGCAAACAGCTGCTATACATAGAGACCCAACACAAAGTAAGCACATAATGTGTTTACAAAACGGACAAAACTGAAAAAAGTATAAATAGCTACTCACCAAACCAGCTTCGAGAATAGCATCTGAGTGAAGTGCTACGATGATTATTTATGGCTTATTATTATAGCTTTGTCATAGGTTGTGTCGAGAAAAATTCTCCAATTTCTGCATTTTAAAGGTTTTTCAGTGAGTAAAATCTGAGAAATATAGTTGACGCACACGCTCATGTCTGAGTGTGTCTCTCAGAGTGTTCCTCTTTTGTGTTTCAAAAGGAAATTATATCTCGCGAGCTGAATGGAGTAGAATGCAGAGCTCTCCAAGGTCCTGAAACATGAGGCTGAAGCAGTGAAGGAGAAGAAGAAGAAGAAGAAGAAGAAGAAGAAGAAGAAGAAAGAAGAAGAATCTTTAATTATCACACAACACACCACACTACACACACACGCACATGCACATGCTTTGGATGGTGGCCGGTGAAATGAGGCCTCTGCACTTAACCCATCCTGGCGAGCTGCACGTCCATGTTCAGTGACAGGCCGACATGTTCAAGGCGCACGTTTGGATGTTTAAGAACCCAAAATATTGAGCTTGATGAAAACTTAACTCAATGACTACCATGTGACTTTCACACTCCACACGATGAGAATGAAGGATGACAATAAGAAAACTGTATGTGAGCTTTTTTTTTTTTTTTTTCATTTTTTTAACCTCTGCTGTCAGCATGCTGGGCATACAACACAGAGTATTTGTATGCTATTGCATCAAGGACAGAGTTAATCTGCAAGTGGTGTTCAAGTTCTCAACCTGCAATGCGACTCTTCAGGAAGAACTGCTGCAATAACTTTTGTCCTGTGGACGACCTTTTTTGTTATACAGAACCACCGCTAGTCCCCCTCTTTGGAGAACTATTTGACTGTGTTCGGGTCTATAAACAACTCATCACTACTCCAAGAGGGGGAGAATCACCATGGGTGAGACAAATAAGCATAGAACCAAACAACATGAACACGGAAAAACATAAACATCGGATGACAACATGTATCAAAATACAGGGTCAATTAAGTCCAGGAAAACTTGAATACAACTGGGCATGTGGCCTCTTCCTGTCATAGTGATGGCAGTAAATGAGGGAGGAAAGGAGAGGAATGTAACCAAGAGGGTGTTAGGGGGAGTGTTCAAAGCAGGTGATGTGGTGTGTGTGTGTGCATACGATGAGACCGCCTGTATGTGTGTGTGCGTGTTCACCGATGAGTGTACAGGACTTGTCCCAATTGGTTCCGGTGTATAAGGTTGGTATTATATCATAGCACCTCCAAGCAGCGGAAATGCCCCCAGAGTCACCCCTGAGTCCCGCAGCCGTACAGACACCCCACTCCTGCAGGAAAGCCCCAAGCACCCCGCCCTGCAGCCGCAGAAGACCCCCCGACCCACCAAAAGAGCCGGAAGCCCGCGGAGCAACAGCCACGCCTGGCCCTGAGGAGCATAGCCCAGTCCCAGAGAGCGCGAGGACACCCCGCAACCCCCAAGGTGCACACCTATGTGAGCATTTTCATCTTCTTCCATTATTATTAAGTCTCTGCTTGAGTCTTTGCCTTCCGTCAATAGATACTGCTAGAATTAATTCACGGATGAATGGGTGAAAGAACCTAAAGGACTTGCGGAAAAGGTTCTGAACTGTTCCTACAGTTATTTTTTCAAAGATTTGTTCATTCATTGCCTTAATGGTGTGTTATTTCAGTCCGTGCACTGCAAACTATATTGTACAGACATTACAGATGCATGATCCCACCCACACTTGGCAACATTGAAATTTAAGTCGCAGTAAAATCTTTGTCAGGTTAAATTGTTCATTCAAATATTTTTATTTTATATTTTTATTTTACGTAGTGTAGATTTAAATGGTGTATTGATTCAAAATGAGATGCAGGATTTACTTTTTAAATATAGGATGAGTCTACAGGACGGGTGGCGGGTTCTTTTTCCTTTTGCTTAATAGAATAGAAATAAATAGTCACCGATGATAGAGGATATGTGACCCACCGCAGCGAAACCCGACTTGTCGCGCATTTCTAAAATCACCAGGAGGCGCCTAAATCGTTGAAAAAACCTTTCTAGAAGTAAAATTTGGTTTTTCCAGATTCGTGTTCCTTTGTGTTTTTTTTTTTTTTTTTTATCTCTCAATGTATTTTCAAAACCAAGTTTGATTTATAAATAGTAGATAAATGTTAAACTGTCGAGTTAAATATTTTTAGACTGCATGGGGAAACACAGTTAACTTACCGAGATGAACAGTGTGAACGTCGATCAATCCTTTAAAGCGACCGTCCAGGTGAAAACCATCCGCCCATATTCCATGTGATGTGAAGTCACAATGTGAAACCATTTTGATAGAGTCAACCTTTAAATATTACGTGTTTTATACACACACCCAGATACATTGTTGTGTAGGTGGCGTATACCAACAGAGGAGAAAAGCCGAAATCACTTCTGTAAACAAGATGAGGAGCCTTCGGTTTCACTTGTCTGTGAAAATTTTCATCTCCGTGTTGTTATAAATTACTAGAAGCGGATGGAGGAAGCTTTAAATCTTATCGCAGACCTTAATCTGACCAGTGCAATAGATCCAGGTCAGTGTAAGCAGCGCGTACTGGACTTCATTTTCCGCGATGATAGCCAGTTCTCCGACAGCGATGCCGAGATTGACAGCGATGCTGAATCTGATATCGGCACTATCCCGGACATGGAGAACATTTCAAACAGCAGTGATCAACCAGAATTTTACAATGATATGGAATATTTTCTAGAACAACCGGAGGAGACTGACGACACGCCCGTTGTTGTTACGACAAATTGATGACGTGGAACAGAATGTTGAGGTTGGTGATGCAGATTATGAACACGTAGCAATGGACAAGATTCTCAAATTTACCTGCAAATGCAGCCAGGGGCGAAAGGAAAATGAATAGAGACCCCAAACAGGCTCTGAAAGTGCTGGGGTAGGGTTGGAATTAGCCCACATAATAACTCCAAGAACTTTGAAGATATTTGGCATACGCACATTTATATATTAAATGACCCACTGAGGTTGATGGGTCCTTCAACCCATTTGCATTCTGGGAGCTGGCTGAATGAAGCCAAGTGTTTGAGGACACTTTGAGGGTGATTATCTCAGAAACACAGTCTGCCACATCCTTGTTACATTAACAAGCCATAGCTTTGAAAATATTTGCTTGATTCACACAAGTGACACTTTGTTTTCAAGTTCTGATCCTCCACTTTTAAATGACGTGAAAAACTGGGCCAAATGGAGTTCTATGCCATGGGATTAAGTGTACCACGCATTCATGCACAAGCACATGTATGCACTGATTATTATTATTATTATTATTATTATTAGGGGTCCAGCCCGCAGGGCTGTTAATGCTGGGATGTTTTTATTTTTAATATTTTTGGGCTAAAAGTATCTGAAACACGACAATGGCAATATGTACAAACATGGTTGATGTCACACTAGAACCAGGACATTCCAGACTTCTTTGATCCATATCGATCCCCATATAGAGCAGAAAATAATAAAAACTTGTCATTTTAATGGAGGTAGACGAGCATTGAGACTATTTGATTAGTTTTAGGAGCGGCCCACTTTGTGACATCATCATCCAAAATTGATGTCCAAGTCCAGATGCTGTGTTAAAGGAAACTCAGAAAACTGTAACTCGTGCTGTGTTTTACAAAACCCCGAAAACTATAATCAGTCACAGAAGGTGTTTTCACACAGCAGGATTCTAAGAACCTTTGGTGGAACCGTCCCTTTCTTTTGTGTCCGCACTGCATGATCCAGGAATGACCGTAATTGTTAAAACACGTTCTTGAGTGGTATTTAAACTAAAACGACAGAAGAGGAAAATTCATGATAAGTGTACAAATAAATAAGGGGACAGGGATTGGTCCAAATGTAAATGTGATACTCCATTCAAAGTAAACATGTCAATTTATACACAATTTATTTCAAAAACATTAAATGTAAAGGCACTTAAATGCTGATCACGGCATTATGGAAAGAATATCATAAATCCAACATTTACACTAAAAAGTGATGAGATCTTAACTCACTAATAACATTGCGTCGGGGTGGGTGTGGGTGGGCGGAGCTGCGTCTGGATTTACGTCTAAGTGCTGATCATTTTGTCTGATCCGTTTGTTTTTGTTTTTTTTATAAAAAATTGTACCTAACACAACTAAACTGGACCCTGTATATTAATGCCTGCAGCTTTATTAGTTATTATTATTGTATATATAATAATAATAATAATAATAATAATAATAATAATAATAATAATAATAATAATAATAATAATAATTATAATTATAATTATTATTATCATTATTATTATTATTATTATTATTATTATTATTATTATTATAGGGGATCAATATGGGATCCTGCAGGCTGGATCCCCTCTCTAAATTGCTCGGGAACATTTCTCAAAAATGTTCAGGGTAAGACTATCTGAAACAGAACAACAGCAGAAGTTATGAACACAGGCACTTCTCGTTTGAACCGGTATGTCACAAACCTCTTGTAGTTCAACTTTTATCCAAATCGATCCACATACAGAGTCGAAGTGTGTATATGTGATGCGTTCAAGATCCAGAAAGGCATCGGAAAAATGATATGCTAATTACTCACAGGAATACCACAATGTTTTTGTGTATTTAATGGAAACATAACTTATTGAAAATTGAATCCAAGGAAAGACGTCACCACTTAAATAACGTAAAATTGATTGCCTTCGTAAACCTCGGTAAATACGTCACTTCAAACACGTGACATGTACTGCCAATCGTACAGAGCATAGAAACAATCATGTGACACAAACAGCCAATCGCAAATCAGGAGCGCCGGTGCCGACCGGCAGCACGTTGCGGGGATGAGGCCCTCCCGCTCCAAACGTCTCTACATATAATCACAGAGCGCAGATTCGGGAACCTCCTTTTTGTTTGGGTGGCAAGGGCATTAAAAATAACGGAGATTGTTATTATACTGTTGGTAAACTGATAAAACAGTGAATATTATGTAAATCGATGTTAGATTTCGATTTCAATTCAATTGTTCTTGCTCTCTATAAATCCTTGAGCAGATAAACACATTAACACATTTTAAATCTTCAACAAACACGTTATGAGACGGAAAGCTTTGTGTTTAAATATGCTCCCTCCCTCACCTTCTTTCCTTCCTTGCCTCTTTCTTTCCTTCACTCCCTCCCCTTCTTTCTTATTTCTTTCTTTCCTTCCTTCCTTGCCCCCTTTCTTTCCTTCACTCCCTCCCCATTCCTTTCTTTCCGTTTTGCTTCATTTCCTCCCTTCCTTCCTTCCCTACCTCCCTCCACCCCCTTTCTTCATTTTCTCCTTCCTTCCATCCTTCCATCCATCCTTCCTTCCTTCCCTCCCTCCTTCCATGTCTTCCTTTCTTTGTGATTCCTCCCTTCATTCATTATTTCCCTCCCTCCCTCAGTTTCTTTCCCTTGTCTTTCTGTTTTCCTTCCCTCCCTCTCTCCATTTCTTCCCTACTTTCCGTCCTTCCCTCCCACCCTCCATTCTTCCTTTCTTTCTGTTTCCTCCCTGTCTTCTTTCCTTCCTTCCTTCCTCCCTCCCTCCTTCTATCTTCCCTCCCCCCGTCCCTCCCCGTGCCTAACTTTCCTTCATTCTGTCTCTCTTCCTTTTTTTCCGTCTATCTTCCCTTCCTCCGTCCCAATTCCTTTCTCTCTTTTTTTCACCCTCCCTCCCTTTCTCCCTCACATTATGCTGCATGCTTAAGTCAAAGCAGGGTTTGTGTTTGGTGTGTGTGTTCGCCCGTTCGCGCCCTGCGTCCGAAATAAAACCATCACTCCGGGGGGTCGGCGGCCCTTTTGACAAACCTCCTCAGACGTGCGTGGCCCGTGCCGGGCGCAAAAATATCGAATTACATTTTTCGAGGTTGAGTTCAGAAACAAAAGTGAAACAAGCAAATCGATATTCAATTAAAGCAGACGTCCACTCTGAAGGGAAACAGAGGGAGCGAAAGAGAGAGAGAGGGAGAGAAGAGAGAGAGAGAGAAGAGAGAGAGAGAGAGAGAGAGAGAGAGAGAGAAGAGATTGCCACTTTTGCTTTGCCTCGCTCATATGTTAAAGATGTGGACTCCCACCTATGGGGAGAAAAACATCACATTGCCTCGCTCGATTTGCGGGGGTCACCAGGCCGGTGTAATTTCCCGTTAATTTACTGTGCGTGGTTTGAATCGGCCCCGCTTTCATTAATTACGCCCAAGAGTCTGTAATACCCGGATTTAAATTATACAAGCGTTTATGTCACTCTGTTTGCGTGCCTCCAGTAATCATTACCATTACCTGTCGGCTGTTAATGACCTATTAAGGCCCAGTAATTGAAATTAGCCTCCTAATTGTCTTATCATTATGGCTGTGTTTTAATGGCAGGTATGAGGCGAGGGTACCCTCCAGCAGCAAGCCAGATTGACTGAATGCTTTATTCGGCAGATGCAGGATTCATTCCAAAGCTGGTCGCCCTGGGTTGCTCTCCTTCCGCTTGTGCACGCTCCTCTGCCCCGGCCATGTCTGATTTTCAGGGCTGCTTCATCGTCCAACAAACTCATATTTAAGGAATTTCTGCAGGATGAAATGCATATATATGTAGAGTTATTTCTTGCCAACTTTGGTATAGATGCAAGGAATCTCACAATGGGGTCGGCCGGTGCTGAGCAGGGGCTGCTGGCCATCTCTCAGACCCAGGGGTTTAATTGGGATTTGGGTGGGGGTGGACTCTAATTTTGTTTATTTACTCATAGTATTCTTTGAAAAGAAAGGAGAAGAACATAGGAAGAAGAATGACAGAATAAAAATTTTTTAATCAATATTAATTTATTCATTCATTTAATTCTAATTACAATTTTTAGGACAGTGCGAGGAACTCACTCGAGGATGAGAAATGAAATGAAATGACGGCAGGAGTCGGAGTCGTCATAGTTATCAGTGAGTTGGATCCATTCCACAATCACAAAAAAATTAGACGCTTAAATGTCTTTCTTATTCATAAAAAACACACTTAAAATACACATTTTGGAAACACACTTTTTTACTTGCTCCTTGAATTATGTTTTATTCGCTCGCTATATTATATTTTGTCCATTTTTCTCTTGGTTCATGACTTATGAGCCACTTCGGAATATGCTGCATAAATAAAGCTACTCACTTACTTATTCATTTGGTAACCTTCTTAGACCAGGCCGGGCCAGAGCCAACCAGACTTACTCACAGACACTCAAAAAAGAGACAGGGACATTCCCCATAAAAAATAAAAAAATAAAAAAAACCCAGAAACATTCAACACACCTGAGGTGTTTGAGGATAAAGTAGAGCAGTGAGTGGGTTAAAGGAGTGGAGGAGTGGAGGAGGAGAATTATACACCACCCCAGAGACAGGACGCCCCGTCAGCCAGAGAGACCCTGATCTACTCTGAAGGACTCGGGTCCCTCCGTGAACCCCTCGTGCAAGCGTGAGCATCCAGAATGCATGCGCGTCCGCGCACACTCACACACACGCACGCACGCCGTACGCACACACACACACACACACACACACACAGACACACACACACACACACACACACACACACACACACACACACACACACACACACACACACAAATACACAACACATACAGTAGTTTGGCTCTGTCTCTGCAATCTATGTCTGCTAACATAATGGAGGTACAATATTCATGAGTGACCGGATAAAGTCGATGCATCCTGACAAGCTAAGCACTGGTGTGGTCAGTAGTTAACGATGTTTAGAGTCCTGGAAAATCAGGAACCACGGCGTGCACGCACAAACACACACATGCATGGTTCTCAGTCTACGCGCACGCACGTCTGCACTGTCAATTCAAATCGCCATCCTCATCCGTCGAAAGGTGAACGTCACCTGTCCAGGCATGTTACTACTCCCTTCAGAGCTCTCATTTTATAAAACATCTCACTCTCTCTTGGTGCATGTGTTAAATAAAAAAGTGGGTTTACAAATGTTTTCTATTCCCTGACTGTGGGGGCAGGGGACCTTGAGTACTCTTTCAATTACATATTGTTTTAAAGCCGTTTTGGATTTTTTTACAGTGTATCTTAAATGCTGCATTTTGTTAAAAATTGGAAATCAGTCATTCCGAGGTCCTGCTTCCGAGCTAAACGTGTTAAAAAATGATAAAAATCGACGTCCGCAGTTGATGTGGATTTGTTTGGCAAAGCTTGTGAATGATACAAGCTAAAAAAATGTGTGTTAACATAACATTCCTTCACTCCTTCACACTTTCCCTAGGAGGTGTCTTTTTTTACCGGTTTCGACTTCAATGCAGCATTACTCCCTCACCTTTCTTCTGTTATCAGTGTAAGTTCCCACAGAATTCACAGAAGGATGTGGTGTGGGGCTTCTGTTGGTGAATACGCGCACACGCAAGAGTGCACATGTAATAGTCAAACTGTGTGTTTTTATTATGTGTTACTCCTCCGTGTGTGGTGGAAAGCTGCGGACGTCCTGATACAAGACACCATTTGCGGATTTACAATGCGACGGGTGAGCGAGAGACGATCACACAATCCGCGTCACAATCCTCGGAATCGGCTTCACTCAAGTACGACAATGAGGACGAACCTGAAGGCAAAGAGACGATCGGAGATGGAGTGAAAATAGAGTAGATACATTCGCCGATATAAAAAGATAAAGAGATGGTATAGAGCAGGGGTTCTCAAATTGTGGGTCCCAACCCCCGAGGGGCTCGCCAAATGTTTTCTCGGAGTCGCCAGGTGATTTCTGCACATACACAAAAAAAGGGAAAATGTGTTTTTTTTTAATTCACAAATTTTACACAAAATAAAAATACATTTTCAGAAATAATTGTCGCAGTTAAATTATTCAATAGATGCACGATGAATAACTTCAGTAGGCTACATTTTCCCTTTGAAAGACAGAGTGCGTACCTGTGTGTGCATCCCTGTTACCATAGCAACTCACTCTCCCACTATTGTCTAGGTCCAACAGTGCAGGGGGAGAGGAGCCACTTTGCTGTCAGGAAAGCTGCTGCTGCACACCATGCATGGGAATAAATGTCAATATGATAGAAATATTTCAATTTACAAGCTTCGATTGATCAAAATGTGGGACATTCCGTCTGGACAGGGGACAGTTGGTCAAAATGCGGAACTCAACCCAGATCAGGACGTTTGGTCACCTACCGAGTGATATGGACGATGATGGGGTGGAAAGTTACATAGCAGCTCATAAAATATGTTAAAAATATTTACAACCATAGCTGCTCCAATTGTAATTTTTACGGCACAAATCAGCACGAACGCAGCACGAATGGTAATAATCTTAGTAAAATTCAAATCGCATGGTATGCCAACTACATGGAGGTTTGGACGTGTACTTAACTATGCTGTCGTTAGATCTAACATCGGTGAGTCAAAATGCCGGGGGTCAAGAGACTTTGACATTTTTTTGTGGTCGCCAGCCAAAAAGTTTGAGAACCCCTGGTATAGAGGGTCAGAGCTAGAGAGACGGAAAAACTAGACAACGTGAATGAAAAGAACGACAACGGCAGCTTGTTCAATTTTAGACCCCCACAGATGTGGAGTGAAGGTTTATATTGTACATACAAGAAGCAAGCCAGAGGAGCTAGCGTTTGTTAAATCTCCCCAAAAACTTGGATGCATGAATAGTTTAGTGCTAATGGTGAGCGATTCCTGCTGTGGGGGAGGCAGGGACCTCGCCAGGGAACCAGGGAAGGAACCTGGTGGGAGGCAGCCTCTGCAGCTGACACACACTGATGTGAAAATTACCACCTCAAACATAGAACAGAATGACAAGGCAGAGAAAATCATATGCCTGCTGTACTGTAGCAGGGAGTCTTCGCTGATGTTGATTAATTATTATTATTATTAGTAGTAGTAGTAGTATTAGTAGTACTAGCAGTCAGATAATAATTATTATTATTATGACCATTGATAATTATTATTAGAAATATAGCTTCATTTTCCAAGTTTCAATTGAACGCTACATTGGCAACTCCAGTATGCAGTCTACACAGCAAATAATAATAGTAAATAAACAGTAGTCGCAGGCAGCAATACATGGGGTTGAGTTTAGTCATGAAAGATACGTAGCGGTATCGGTATGGTATCCAAAACAAATCTCGTAAATTTGTCATTGCTATCATGAAAGATTTTATCGTGAGAATTAACCCTAACCCAGCTCTAGTTGCTCCAAAGGTTTTTAGATCTTCCAGTGGTGCGAAGACGCCTTCTGTGAGCGATTAACGATTTCCGGGTTTTGTAAAATGCAGCAGGAGTTACAGTCTTTCAAGTTTCCTTTAAACGCAATTTGAGCATCGGCTCAAATTGTCTGTCTAGGTGTCACTTGCAAGACGCTGGAGCAAATGAGTTCCAAGAGACAAAGCTTTGATTTATATAACTTTGGATGATGAAGTCACAAAGTGGGATGCTCCTGAAACTAATAAAATTGCCTCAACGGTCTTCCCTTCCCTGCGGGCTGGACGCCTAATTATTATTTTCTTTATTTGTTTTAGAAGCAGTAGTATTAGTATTCTTAGTATTGTTATTTTTTTCAACATTATCATTATTTATTATTATTATAATTATTATAAGGGATCCATAATGTTATTGCTCTGCATTTTTTTTCTATTTTATTATCTTTTATTCTTTATTACTGATAAGTCGGTAGGTGTCCTGTAGAACTTGGCGACGTCATGCGTCACCCGCACACTCTACGCAGGCTCCGCCCCTGGCCAAAACCAAACAGAGTATTTCCAGTAGGTGAAAAACACGTTTGACACGGACAATCTCTGTTTTCTGTTCAGTGTCTGTCAATTGTGTGCTACATGTGTGAAAGGGCAACTCTGGACAATATCTGGACCTGATTATCTGGACATTGTCCGGAGTTCATGTGTGAAAGCAGCTCTAGACAGACAGCTTGAGCTGGGCCTGCGTTTAAAGGGAACTCGGAAAACTATAACCCGTGCCCTGTTTACAAAACTCCAGAAACTAAAATCCTTTAAAGGACATGTTTTCTCACCGCAGGAAGTTATAAAAACCTTGGAGGAACCGACCTTTCTTTTGTGTCGGCACTGCCTCATCCAGGAACGGTCGTAATTCTTAAAACACTTTTCATCAGGGATATTGAAACCGAACGGCAGAAGAGCAACATGCAGTGACGTAAGTGCGCTTGATTGGTCCAGTCGTAAGTCTACGGTGTTTGTAACTTTTGTACCTTATACTGTGTTTCACAGAACCAGGAAAACTGTAATACGTACCTAAAACAACTGAAATGGACCCCGTATACTGCTGCCTGCAGCTAAATCATTATTGTTATTATTATTATCTATGGAGGCCCCTTTCCGCCAATGTGACGAAAAAAAATCCTGTAAGCCATTATAATGAGAAACTTTCTCGAAATAATGCCTTAGTATCTCAAAATAATGACCTAGTCTCGCAAAATTATGACTTACATTAGTATCAAAAAATAATGACTTAGTATCTCAAAATAATAACAATAGTATCTCAAAATAATGGCTAAGTGTAGCCTATATTTTAATAAGGGACTATTTTATGTTTTAGTAACACATCGTTGCATGCGCTATTAGGCGTGTATTGATCAGTATGTGTGTGTTAAGTTTGGATTCAACCAGTAAAAAAACATAAAACTTAGTTCCCTTCTCCAGTGTTTTTATTAACATAGCTGTGTAAATAGGCCACATACACAACGAATTGGCAATGAGAATTATGAACCTACATCTTATCGGAACGCCGTGTTTCAGTTGATAACAACAAAAGGAGAGAGAAAGGAGATGAAAAGTAACGACAAACACATCTAGACGGAGTGCGCTCGTTGCGCCAGCAAAAGGATACGTGAGTCAAGTGGAATGTGCAGTGACTTGCAAGGAGCTAGCTAAAGAGAAAACAAGAAAAACTGGACTAAATTAACATAACAAAGATGGCGATGATTGGAACAATTACAGCATTTGATATTGGCATTGAAGACCGGGCAACCTACATTGAAAGAGTGGAGTTATATTGTGATGCTAACGGCATTAAGGATGAAAAGAAAACCAGTGTCTTACTCAGTGTTATGGGAGCAAAAACATATGGGCTGCTACGGAGCTTGTTCACCCCTGAAAAGCCATCTGACAAAACGTTCAAGCAAATAGTAGGCACTCTCTGACAGCATTCAAACCCCAGACCACTGGTCATTGCTGAAAGATTTAAATTTCACAAATGGAATCGGAGCAAAAGTGACCGCATTTCTGAATATTGTGCTGAATTCCACAAATTATCAGAATATTGCCAATATGGAGCTGGTCTTTCTGATGCATTGAGGGGCAGGATTGTGTGTGGCATGCACTGTGAAACCAGAAAGAAGAAGCTCCTTTGGGAAAAAGACCTTACACTAGAGAAGACATATCAATGGAAACAGCAGCACGGGGTGCTTCAGAGATAGAACAAAAAACTCTGGAATATACAACAAATAAAATGTCCCTGAATAGAAATTCAAGACATAAATGTTACCGTTGTCGGAGCATGTCACATGAACCCGATAAATGTTGGTTTAAAACAAAGAATGCAGAAACTGTGGCAAACAGGGCCACATCGGAAGAGAATGCAAAGCTAGTAAACAGCAGAAAAAGGACAAAATACAGAGAAACCCTTGAAAGGAAAATAGAAAATGTACAGAAGAATGACAGAAAGTACTTCTGATGAAAATGGCTTAGACAAAAGTGAATTGTCTTTTCTGCAACTTCACTGCGTGAAAGAGACAGATGATCGAAGAGTAATATGGATCACTCCACAAGTGGCAGGCGTGAGACTGAAAATGGAGTTGGACACCGGCTCAGCTTTAACAGACACGTACACGACAACAAACGATTGATTTCACATATACCTCTGAAACGAACTAAACTACTGCTAAAGACTTACACAGGACAGAGAGTGCGTCCCAAAGGTAAAATTAAAGAGACAGTGACCTACAGAGACGAAACACAGCAGCTGAACCTATATGCACTGAAAAATGGAGGACCACCGTTGCTGGCACGTGAATGGCTCAGGAAAATCCAGTTGGATTGGCACGCCATCAAGGCACTATTTGTGTCAGCTAAGGAGGGCAGCAACTTCACACCTGAGAGACTGTCACAAATACTCGCTGACTCTGAGGAAGTGTTCATGAAAGGAATAGGAAGACAGTATCTCCAAATGGAAATAGATGATGCATACAAGAAATACCTGACAATAAATACACAAAGGACTTTCCCAGTACAACGGGTTGGTGTTTGGGATAGCATCAGCCCCTGCAATCCGGCAAAGGGCAATGGACCAGGTCCTGCAGGGGATTCAAGGGACTCCAGGGAGTGTTACCTGGATGACACCATTGTCACCGGCAATGATTGGCTCAGAGCTAATCAACAAAATGTGAGTTTTTCAAAGAGGAAATCTCATACTGTGGACGTGTGATAAACAATGATGGCTTACACATGTCTAAAGACAATATAGAAGCGGTGCTTAAGGCACCACCACCTCAATATGTCTCTTAAATGAGAGCATATCTTGGACTGGTGAACTACTATCACAAGTTCTTGCCTAACCGATCCATAGTCCTACACCAAATAAATGCACTGTTACAGACAGGGACCCAATGGTCGTGAACTGAGAGCTGTGAGAAAGCGCTTCAAGACACATGCTCGTGCACGTTGACCCATCCTTACCAATCCAACTGGCATGTGATGCCTCACCCCATGGGATTGGAGCTGTGTTGTTGCACAAGTTTCCAGATGGCTCAGAGAGACCAATTGCCTTTGCCTCAAGAACGCTGACTTCAGCTGAACGCAACTACGCACAGATTGAAAGAGAGGCCCTAAGCCTCGTGTGGGGAATCAAGTAATTCAATTCATTACCTGTATGGTCAAAAGTTTACTCTGTTGACTGACCTCTCGTATCAATGTTTCCAGCTTTCTCAGCGAGGAAGGAGCAGTTGTCAGTGTGTCGGGGAACACTAATGTGTGGTTCATGAGTTGTGATTCCTCCCAAGCTACACACCAGAGTGCTGGAGGAACTGCACAAAGGGCACCTGGGTACCGTGAAGATGAAAAGTCTTGCCAATGCCTATGTGTGGTGGCCAGGAATCCATAAACAGATTGAGGGCTTGACCAAGAACTGCTCTGGATGTCAAAAGATCCAGAACACACCACCACAAGCCCCTCTCCATCCATGGGATTGGCCCTCATCACCATGGCAACGAGTGCACATCGACTTTGCTGCACCATTCACGGACTCGATCTTTTTAATTGTCGTTGATGCACATTCCAAATGGCCAGAGGTCATCAAAATGAAGACAAGCACATTGGAAAAGACCATCACGGTTCTGAGGACCATATTCGCCAGGAATGGCATACCAGAACGAATCTGCATAGACAAAGGACAATGGAATTCTAAGTTTTGTGAAGAACAGTGAATCAAGAACTCATCCATCGAAAAATGGCTTGGCAGAAAGATTTGTGCAGACATTCAAGAAAGCCATTAAAGCAATGGACAGTGAACATCAACCACTGCAACATAAGATAGACAACTTCCTCCTTGCCTATTATAATGCAATACATGCAACCACTAATCAGACTCCAGCGATGATGTTTCTGTACAGGAACCTGAGGTCTCGCATGGATCTTCTCAAACCAGATGTACGGTTTCAGGACAGACATTATCCGAAAAGGCAGAGGAGAACTCCCCAGAGACTTGAGTTCTAAATGGGTCTTAGACCAAAAGTAAAAAAAAAGGCTTGTTATAATTTTATATTGTAAAGTTACTTTGTTATAATTTGATATCATTAAGCTACTAAGTAAATATATTTGTTTAGTTTAGTGCCCTCGTAAAAGAAAAATATGGTTGTTGCACTATTAAAATAAAAAGGGGGGAGTGTAACGTATAGCCTACATTATAATGGTGCCTCTACATGGCAGCCCACTGCTCCTAGATACGTCAGATACTAGGATGGGTAGAGAAAGTGCGAATTTCCCCCTTGTGGGATTGATGAGGGTTTATAAATAAATTACTACTTTATGGTTTGGTAACACATCATTGCATGCGCTATTAGGTGCGTATTGATCTATATGCGTGTGCTCAGTTTGGATTTCACCAGAAAAGAGCGAGGAAACTTAGTTCCGTTCTCCAGTGTTTTTATTAATAACATAGTTCTGTAAATAGGCCACATGCACAACACTTAGTATCTCAAAATAATGACTTAGTCTCGCAAAAAAATGACTTACTATCTCAAAATAATGACGAAACTCTTCATTGGTGAAGTGTTTCTTTCCAAAATGCGAGAAAGGCCACGTCTTAATAATTGATTTTTGTTATCAGAAAAGGCTGTGTATATGAACCTTTATCTGTGTAAAAAATATGTCTGGTGTCAGATTCTGAAATATAGCCTCCATTTATGTGTGTTTAAAAATGCATCTCTCTGCAGAAAGCGGTAGGATCTGCCATAGATGTATTTTCTCTCAAAACGCCACACATCCATACACAACTAAATAAAATAAAATAAATGGTAAAAATAATATAGATTTTATGACCCTGTTGCCTTTTTTTTTTTTTTTTTTACCTGTGCTGTCAGCGTGCTGGGCATACAGCACAGAGTATTTGTATGCTATTGCATTCAGGACAGTTTGATTACAAGTGGAGTTCAAGTTCTCAACCTGCATTGCAACTCTTTATTAATTCTTAAATCATCAAGAAGTGCTGCAATAACTCTGTCCTGTGGATGACCTGCAGGATGACAAGAGCACAGTTTTTGGTTATGGAGAGCCACCACCAAACCCTCTCTTTGAAGAACTATTCATCATGTTTGGGTCTATAAACAACTGATCACTACTCCAAGAGGGGGAGAATCACCACGGTGAGACAAACAAACATAGAAACAAACAACATTTACACAAAAACATGAACATTGGATGACAATATGTATTGAAAAACAGTGAATTAGGTCCAGGAAAACTGGAAATACAAATGGTCACGTGGCCTCTTCCTGTCATAATTATGTCAGCAATGTGGGAGGAAAGGAGAGGAATGCAACCGGGAGGGTGCTGGGGTGCACTTGAAGCAGGTGTGATGGTGTGTGTGTGTATGTCTGTGTGTGTGTGTGTGTGTGTGTGTGTGTGTGTGTGTGTGTTTAAAGGCAGGCACTGTGGTTGAGTGAATACCATCCACACCTTGTAAATGGTTTTCGATACTGGCTCTTGTCACCAGTTATCAGTTAGTCACCACAATCTACTACAAACGCTGCCTGTATTGATTCCTACATACAAAGCATACCAAGTATTGTAAATATTTTGTAAATGTTTTTTTGTGGCACTATTATCAATATTTCTTTTATTTATTTGAGTTTGTGCAAAAGGCAACACATTGCAGGAGGGGGTATTTATAAGAGATGAGCGATACCAAACTTATAAATTCGACATGATACCAATACCTTTTGTTGCAATTTTAATGATACCGATCATTTCCTAAATGAGTATGTGATTTTTTAAAATAATGGAAATTTTTAGAAAAAAAAAAAAAAGAAAAATACACTTCAAACTAATTTATTACAAAAGTCAATATGAGTACAATTACATTAAAATATTTGTGCTAATACGTGTAAAAAATAGTCCAGTATTTTACAGAAATACTATGATTAAATAAAAACATGTGTCACATAGGTTACCACAGTCATGTGACATGGGCCAGCTAAATATGCCAGGGCTTTAAATAGTGTTTTTTTTATTGGCATAAACATTATACAAAATTATTGAAACCGTTTGGAAGTGATGCAGTCATCCACGTTTTGTATTTATTTATAGAATTTTATCATCTATACTTTTTTAAAGGAATCGATACCAAATGAGTAGCTTGTGAGGATCGAAATATCGATCCCACAGTATCAATCCACCCATCCCTAGTATTTGTTCACAGCTCAAATCGTGGGACAATACCTTTCACTGAACAGATCTGCATTAGCAATTATTATAGGCTATTGATATTATAGTATTATTAAAATCAATCAAAATGGTAAAAGCATTAATCAAAAGCAATAGCATACAGTATATCTCACTTTCCAAGTTTCTAATATTTTCAAGTCACTATTCATTATTTGATTCATTAAGTCATTATTTCGATAATGTTTCTCATTATTTTGAGATACTAAGTCATCATTTTGAGAAACTATGGGCCAATCCCAATTCCTTGACCCTACAACTTGGCCGTACCCCTCTGTTCCGCAACCTTGTATGGGTGACGGGTAGTGGTATTCTAGCCCTCCAAATGGAGCCTTTTCAGATGCAGACTTCAAACGGACTGGCAGAATAAACATCCCAGAATGCTTTGCGCACTGAGGCAGTGTAAACGGAACATGGCTATCGATATAGAGCCAAGGGGGGAATTGGGATTGGCCCGAAGTAATTGTTTTGAGATAATAAGCAATTAATTTGAGATACTACGTCATTATTTTGAGATACTAAGTCATCATTTTGAGATTTTAAGTAATTATTTTAAGATACTAAGTCATTATTTCGAGAAAGGCTCTCATTTTAATGATTTACAGTGCAGGATTTTTTTTCACACACAACACACTGCAATCATAGGAATATAAGTGTAATATAAGTATTATTAAGAAAAAAACACCTGGCTTTCATCATGATGAAAGATTATACAGTGCTATACACCGATCAGCCACAACATTAAAACCCACCACAAATAACCACTAATATTGTGTAGCTCTCCCACGTGCCGCCAAAACAGCTCTGACCCCTTGAGGCATGGACTCCACAAGACCTTTGAAGGTGTCCAGCACATCCCCCAGGTGCTCAATCGCATCAGCCCCTAACCCCGGCCATGATGTAGAAGAAAATGGGGTTCATCAGACCAGGCCACCGTATTCCTTTGAATTATATAATTGTATTCTGGTGAACAGCAATCAGCATGTAACTCTGACCGGTCTGCTGCTACACAGCCCCATACACAGCAAGCTGCAATGCACTGTGTGTTCTGGCATCTTTCTATCATAGCAGCATTAAGTTTTTCAGCAATTTCAGCAAACCCCACGTGCATTAATGAGTCCATGGGCGCCTATGAACCTGTACCTGGTTCACCGGTTGTCCTTCCTTGTCCTGCCTTCCACTTTTGGTAGGTACTAACCACTGCATACCGGGTACACCTCACAAGACCTGTCATTTTGAAGATGATCTGACACAGTCGTCTAGTGACCTCTAGTCGTAATGTTTGCCCATTTTTCATGCTTCCACCACATCAACTTCAAGAACTGACTGTTCACTTGCTGCCTAATACATCCCACCCCTTTACAGGTGCCACTGGAATGAGATGAGTAATGTTATTCACTTCACCTGTCAGTGGTTTTAATGTTGTGGCTGATGGGTGTATACTCATACTATAAAATGATCAATACTTAATCGGAATTATTCCCAATTCATAGGCACTTAGGAGCCTCAATTGTAAATATAGAAAATATACCAGCATTAAGGGTCCAACTAATTTGGCATAATATACTAATTTCAGTGCAATAACAGTTGAGGGTGCTTATGCTCTCCATTGCCAAACTATCTCCATAATTCAATACGTACTTTAGATAATCACTGATGGGTCTCATGAGAATACAAATGGCGGCAGGACACATGCTGTAAATGGTCCATTGAGAAGGATGTGCTTGGCCTCTACAGCGCTGTGGGTCTAAAACCCACCAGAGCACTGGGTTTATCACATGGACTCTTTCCACAAATCTGCATAAACACTTACATTTACTTATCAAAGACAACAACAGTAGAACTGTATTACACTGATGGTTTGTCTATTTACGACCGTGCATAACAAGACAGTTCCGTCGAAAATTGCATTTAACCGACGATAGCGTAAGTGGTTTGAGAGATAAGGCGCAATATCCAGCCCGCTTCCTGGAGCGGCGTGGGAATAGAAATGTGGTTATTTCACATCATCTGCCTCAATCTGATTTATGGAAAGGGGGAGCCGAGTCGAGCTGCTAAGATACAAATTACACAGGGCACTGTTTTAACTCATCCTGTGTTTTATGCGGTTCTCCAGCAGGTTGCCGGGATAATTCCTTTGTTCAAGGTGTTTAGTTAAGTTATGTCAGACTCTTGCACACTACGGGAGGCTCGGCCGGGCCTGTCGCCTCTACCTCCCTTCCACACTGTGGCGGACCAAGGGGCGTGGTCAAGCACTGGCTGCAGATGACAGCACGATTCCCTTTCCCATGGCCGCCAAGATGCCTCGAATCGGCCGAATCAGCGCCCACACGCCGCTGATTCGGGCGACTCAGGGCAGGGAACTTTCTTAATGTTTGTCTGTCTTGCATCGGCGCACAGGCTGGTCAGCCGACCAGGAGCAAGATTGGAGCGTCATTCCTCCTGCGCCAGAAATCATTATTATTTATACTTGTGGCAAGCGAGCCTTGTTGTTCATCCTTATAATAAAAAATAAAAAAATCGCCATGTTCGCAAACCACGGAAAGAAATGACTGTCTCCCTCCCTAAACCCCTACCTGTGGGCAGAGACCCCCACACACACATTAAAAGAAATGGAAGGAGCAGACCCACACACTCCCTCCATGCCCCCCATTAATGCAATGCTTTTCATCGTAAATTTACAGAATGGAAGGAAGTTTGCTTGCTATTTTAAGGGAGGGTAAGAGTTTGTGTTTGTGTTTCTGTGAGTGTGTATGTATGAATGTGTGCTTGTGTGTGTGTGTATATGAAAATATGTAAAAACAACAAAGTGAATCACAGTCAAGGAAGAAGCGAGCAAAGTGATTGGTATCACTAATGGCCAGCCATTAAGCCAAATTAAAGCTGATGAATTGATGAGTTTGTTTTGGTGGCTGGTTTTGCATATGGAAAAGCAATTCTATTAGAATCAGTACATTAGATCTCAATCTGAATGAGTCACAATCAACAGGAAGGGAAAACCTTTTTATATCAATTCTCTACATGTCGACTCTCATCAGTTTAGATGAGCGCTGATTTGCCAGCCATACCTCTCCTAGTACACTGAGCAGCACAGATAACTTGTGCAGGGGCAGAGGAGTGAAGCTGCGGGCACAAAACAAAGCTCTGCCACAGGTAAGTCATGACAATATAGCCTCTGATCTGTGGCACATCATAAATTGCGCCGCAGCTATCTGAGGATTCATGGACGGATGTGAAAACCAACATGCCCGGATCCAATAAAGGAATGCCATTGTGGGCAAGGCTGTAGCTCAGCGCTACTGGTAAAATGCAAGAAAACAATATCCCTTATTGTCAACATATTTGGACTTGTTATTCCACAAGTGCAGTGGGTCAATCAGGGTGCAAACAAAGCTTTGATTCTTGGCAAACAATATCCAAGAACACGGACGGTGTTTTCAGCCAAACAATAAATAGTGCCTGACGGAGACCACTCAGAGCACTCAGCTTGTGCATTAGATGTTCAAAATACAAACAGCGTGCATAGTTTTAATAAAGCCACTGTGCATCGTTCAAGTCATGGTCAAACTTTTGTTTGTTTGTAGCACTGCATTAAATACATCAGGCACTATTTACTAACTAATACCCACATTTGGGAGTTCATCAATATGCACTTACTCAAATTTGTTCTTACTTTCGGAACACATTTAGAACAGCCTCAGACCACTCATGGGCACAAATCACAAAGGACCCAAAGTCCTAGAAAAATTAAAAGACTAAGTTGAACTAAACATGAAAGGAAACATGGGTTAATATTCAATATAAAATAAAATACAATTAAAGAAATAAGACTAAGTACTTTAAACAATCTGATGCGTATTAAGTTTCGACACTGGTTATCATGTTTTTTTTTTTAATTTAGGCTTCATTGATCATTACTGGTCATTGGTCAACCAGCAGCATATACTTATGAGGGCTATGCAAAGGATTCACATTCATCTCCAAGCAGATTATTTAGCTTTTCCCAAGATCTGTTTGCAGAGAGTGATAAATGGCTGATCAACCGGTTTCAATTGTCAAGAGAAGTCCTTCTTTGTACGTAATTTCCTGCAGCCACAATTCACTCCCACCAGAGACCACCTCATGTCGCAAGTCCTCTTCACCATTGGCTTCCTGGCTACGGGGACATTCCAGAGGGAAATAGGAGGCCGGGCAGGGCTCACCAAGCTCTTATCTAATCCTCATCCCAAATCTCAGGTCTCCTATGTAAAGGGTATTCTACGTCTCTACTGGTATTTGCCCGTCTGTTGCCAGTGAGAGGAACAGTTTCCAGCCCTGAAGCATTGATTAACTATTACCTACGTATAAGCGTGGCGGGGCGATCAGATTGACTCCACTAATGGGTGCTGCATGTCGTTCGGCGACACATCAGCCCCAGGAAACGTGAATGATCTGAGCTACAGCCGATCAGCTGATAAGGGCCATTCTGCAACGCAGCCACAAGGCAATCATGAACCAAGAGAAGATGAGGTCAATGTTGTAACGCAGAGCTGTGAAGCAAAATCTATTTGACAGCAATGAGATATGGCAATCACCACAATCTAATCACCCTGTGGTGGTAATATACTGAGTCCAAGTCCAAACATACCATCCACCACGGTGTCAAGCATTTTCCACTGCTAAGTGAGGGAAAGGCGTAGTTTATTGGACAATTACTTTTAGGTTCATTTATCCATTTGTGTGTCAAATTTCTGAACTTTCTTAGCTTGGCTTGGGCGTAGCCCCTGAGAAGAGCTGGGTAGGGCAAAGACTTTGTCTGCGACCTCTCTGAGAACGTCGCACTCGGCTCGCTAGGGGTTAGGAAGGGGATAAAGTTCATTTTAATTTGTGCAAATAAGTTTGAACCACCTTGGTATGCACAGGCCATCTCCCTCCCATCTTGTCTTTGGGGCTATCGATTTCCTATATCCGACTGATTTTGTATGTAAAGTAGGGGCCCAGTCGAATACCCCCATGTCCTGCATAAAACTGTCTCTGCAATCGGATGTGGGTTAGCCCTAAAGGAAGGTTAATCACAGACAATGATTAACATGACTTCCTCTATTTAGAGGGCATCCCTAAGCTCTCAGCTTGTGATCCTGCCTAAGCATTTGTCAGGCTATTTATCAGCAAATCTGTGTGTGTGTGTGTGTGTGTGTGTGTGTGTGTGTGTGTGTGTGTGTGTGTGTGTGTGTGTGTGTGTGTGTGTGTGTGTGTGTGTGTGTGTGTGTGTGTGTGTGTGTGTGTGTGTGTGTGTGTGTGTGTGTGTGAAACAATGGTGTTTTGATGCCCACCCTGTACTGGGTATACCTTAGCTTTTTGTGGTGTTTGGAGTAACCATTTCAAGTCTTAATATCCAAACTGCATTTTTGATTTCATTGAACTGCTAAAACGAAGAACTAGTTATCTTGTCTTGCTTGGGACAGTTTGGACATAAAACATTATATTAAGTGCAGAGGGGAAAATCCAGAGGCTGTACACATACACATATCTAATTGTAAAAGTGCAAGGGGTAGTCCCAACATTTTTGGGGATTAAATTCAGCCATTCAGTCATTTTGTTCTTTGAGTGGGGAGTCTGTCAAGCAATGCCAGTCCACAGCGACACAGGACTTTCCTTAGCATCTATCTGCCATGAAACCTCTGTGAGCTCAGCCTGATTTACCACAATCACTTTACTTCACTTTTAAAGGCTGGTGAGAATTTTCTTATTCAACAGAGTCAAGTTCCCAAATCACACAACAATGGAGAAATATAAAAAAAAGAGAGGCAACATAACACTGCACACACCGGACTGAAAAAATAATTAATGTTCCTAATAAAGTAAAGACCTTGAGGCATAGAGTATACATGGCATTCACCTGTGGGCTCCCAGAATAAATGGTATATTTCAGTCATATTTCTCTGGAAATGGCCCAAAGAAGAATTCATGAGCAACTTCAAAGCACTCCCTTGTCCATGCTGTACACCCATCCATGTTCTTCACCTGCAGGGCCGATGGAATGTTGTGGCACAAGACGAGAAAACACTGAATGGGGAGTTCACTCTAGTGAGAGTCAGATATTCTAAATTGTCTGGATGGTATGGACAATTTAGAGTCAAATGAAGTGAGAGGACACAGGCATGGTAATCCATGGATTCCCAGTGTTTGCATGGGTAACCGGTTATCGGTCGGACTCCCTATTCCTGACCTTCCTGAAGTGCTTAGTGCTCAGTGTCACTCACTAAACCTATCTTTTCCCCAATTGATGAAACGTGTAAGGTGGCACGGCGGATCAGTGGATAGCGCTGCTGCATCACACCAAACTTATTCTGTGTGTGAACCCCACTGAGATCTTTCTGTGTGCGTGGTAACACGGGTTTCAATCCTACACCAAAGACCCACATGAGTTCATTAGAGCTGGAGTCGGAGCGCACTGGGTACCAGAATATGGTAGACAAAGACAATGGTAAATATTTTCCCTCCCTTTTCCATTTTTTGATGTGATTTATTTATTTATTTATTTATTTTATTTATTATTTATTTTATTGATGTAGTCTGGATTTCTTGCTTTTTTGTTTGATTGTTTTTTTTGTTTACATTTTCCCTTTAATGCAGATAGCAGTGAAGACTACTGAGCTCCAAACTGGACATGGGGAGATGGTTGAGCAAGCAGGACGGTAGAATATTACTAGTAGTAGTAGAAGTAGTATTGTTTTTGTATATTATGCAGTCTATTTACTGGTTGTTATGCAGCCTTTAGTCCCACTTAGTTGCTCATTTATTCCCCGAGGGTGCCCACTCACCCACCGCCCTAATTGATGCATTGATGAATCCTGATTATGAAGCTGCGCATTCGTGGGTACATCTTTTCTCTCTCTTTAAAGAAAAGAAAACGCTTTCATTCCAAGTCGATTTTTTTTTGTGAGCCTAATTTTAAAATTTGTCAAAAACTTCACCACTCCAAGGCATCTCTAAGGCACTTTCAGGGAGTTCTGAAAATGTGTCTTACAAGATAGAAATAACCCAACAACGAAAAAATAACGGAGTATAATATAATGAATCAAAATAATGATGTGGCAGGCTTCAAAGCTTTCTACAATTTGCTAAAAATCAGGAAGACTGTTTTTTTTTCCCCTATCGGTGATACATTCTCCATCCGTAGAAGTGAAAAGACAAGGCGATTTTCCACCGGTTCCCTGCACGGACCCTCAAGAGCTACACAGCATCAACTGTCTCTCTCCTCCTACACCTGCTTGTAAGCTCTTATTGACGCTGAGCGTTGGTGCCCTGCTCATTGAGTCCCAGGGGCATAGAATTATGTACTTTGGACTTGAGATTTATGCATGCATTGTAAATAAACCCTGTGAAGCACTGTGACATGGAACCAGGTCCGGGAGCCGGATTCAAAACAAAAAATAAGGTGGGGGGAGCGAGGGTGTAAATAGCTGGAACCACTCGAGTGGCATTTTCAGGGCCCTCTAACACAGAGACACAGGCAGAGATGTCGCAAACACACCAGTTTATTGTAGAGAGTGGCAAGATGTAGCAAGCCGGGAGCAGATGGACACATGTCATGGCAGAGGCTCTCTCCCCCCTTGTGTATGTGGGGATGGATGGTTTCCCTGTTGCGCGTCGATTGCTCTTATGCACAACGGCCGTACAGCCACCTCGATCCCGGGTCTAAATTATGTAGTCCCAAGACATCACAACAAGCATTTTAAATCGGGAAGCAATCTCAAAGATTCTGCTTCAGATGCAAGTCTCTCTCTCTCTCTCTCTCTCTCCTTTGACCACAAAAGAGATTAATCAAGTTAAGTATGCCATTTTATTAACTGTTTATGGACTTTCACCCTTATTTGGGCGCCACCCGACCGAAGTGTGTGTTTGGGAGAGGGGGGAGAAGTGATGTTAATGAACAAGTGTTAATGTGGTGGTTTGTATGAAAAGGTGTGATAGTGCCATTCAGCTGTATTATTAATTATCACTCGTCTTAAGTTTCCTTACACCTCAGAATCTTCAGTCTTGCATGTTTCCACTCAGAAGCTCTTGTTGGGTACCGCCTGCACCTTTATTTAACACCAAGGGTGAACCAGAGGAAACTTTAGTTGAGCTAACCCCCCCGTAGCTCTTCCGCCATATGCTGCTCGCCATCCTCCTTCCATTCACTGCGGGGCTCGGGGGAGTGCCACGGAATTAGCTCCGGGGCAGGCGCTGGTGTGCACCGAGCAGAGAAGCCCCCATTCTGTCTCTGCCAAGACTGATCAAGATAATTTGGTGTCTTTGGGAATGGCAGCGAACAAGCGCTCTCACAGCGTGAAAGAACAGGACAGAGCAACGCAGAGAGCAAAAGAAAAATGGAGCTGAAGATGGAGGAGTCATGCTGGCCCAAACAAGGATTTTATCACAAATTGCGTGTGATGGCTGCATGGATATGCAAGTTGCACAAAATGGAAACTGCGTTTACCATCGTGGTTTTGTTGACTGTGTTGAGTATTTTCGCTAAACAGTCTCTCTCTATCTCTCTCTCTCTCTCTCTCTCTCTCTCTCTCTCTGTCTTCAACCGTTGCCAGTTAAATCTCATTAAGGAGGGGTCAGACAAAGGTTTTCCCACTGTGAATCAGTATTCTCCCTTTCCCTCCTTTGCGTCAGGGATGTTTTGCCTCAAGAAGCTAGACTAGAGAGCGAGAGCGAGAGAGAGAGAGAGAGAGAGAGAGAGAGAGAGAGAGAAAGGGGTTAAACAGAGGAAAGGGGACTTGGCGGATGCTCCTCGAATACACGGTTAGGATCTGGTAATGGCAAAGTGGATTTAACGGGACGTAAGACGGTTTTTTGGGGGGCGGGTGGTCATTTCCTCAGCTGAGGAAAACAAATAAAGTAGCATTAGAGAAATGGACAGAAAGAGAGAGAGGGAGAGAAAGAGGGAGAGAGTGTGGGGGGGGGGGGGGGGGGCGCAGAGTCGAACCGAGAAGGCACAAATGGGGGAATGGGCAGGGGCGGTAGGGGGGTAGATGCGGCAAGGTGATGCCCTCAATGTGATAAAGGGAAAGTGTTTATGGTGGAGGCAGTGTGGAAGGGGGGAGGAGTAAGGGGGGCAGAGTGAGAGAGAGAGAGAGAGAGAGAGAGAGAGAGGGAGTAGAAGTACAGCTGCACTCTCATTCTCTCTGGCCGGTACGGCTGAGAGGAGACATGTGTGCAGATAATGCCTGTCTCATCCATTAATGCATGATTCATGGACAAGCAGGAGATATGAATCGATGCATCACCAGCCTCCACTAAATCAAGACGGCCGCCAAGTGTTATCTTTCCGCAGACAGACGCCGGACCCCGATAGCCTTTGGGGAACAGCGGAGAATGTCAAGGAGGGCAGGGGGAAGGGGCGTTGTCTTCCTTTCTCTCTCTCTCTCTCTCCTTCTTTCTTTCTCCCTCTCTCTCTCTTTCTCTCTCTCAAAATCGAAATTCTCAGAGGTGTCTGAGCGGTGGACGTCTACTGCCTCGGCCACCGGCCAAAAAGGTGTCCTCCGTGTTCTCCGCTGGCCCCAGGTGCAACGTTTTGGGAAACTAACACCTGAAGCACGTCTACGTGTACACACTGGGGGGAAAAAAAAAAAGCACGCTGGATCGGCCCTGCGACGCGAGGACAGGGTGGAGGTTTGGCAGGTGGACGGGGGAAAAGACAGAGCGAGAGGCTGGGGCGGAGGGGGGAGGGGAGGGCGTTCTGTGAGTCGAAGGCAGACCGGTCGATGGCTACACCTTCTTATTATCCATCAGTCTCGTCTGCGTCCTCCGGCCTTCCCTGTGTACCGCGCTGGACTCCGACCCCCGCCCCACACACCACACCCCTACCCTATACCCCGGAGTCCGCTAAGAGCTGCACATCAGTCAGCCCTGACATCTGAGACGTCCGTCCCCGTCCAGCTCCACCGGGGGCAGCGGTGGAAAAAAACAAAAAAAAACGCAGACGGAGCCACTCTCGCTTCCAAGGCCGACAGGAAAGACCATAAAGCTGAAAAGGAGCAAACCCAGCATTCCGGGGGAAAAAAAAGAAAGTCACTCTCAATCTCCCGAGATGATCGAGTTGCACGGTGGGATAGGGCTTTCGTCGCACTTTTACTTTTTTTTAAGGGAGTTGGGAAGCGCAAGAAATCTATTACTTCAGAGCCGCGTCTTCACTGCAGATCAGGGCTAGTGTGCTAGTTTGGGGGGTTATGTTTTATGCATGCGGTTGTACCAAAGGCAAGTCGCTTTACAAAAAGACCTGAAAATAAAGATCGAGTTTAGTAAGTTAAATTATTTTCTGGCTTGTTTCAGCCGAGCCCTTTCAATTAACTCCCTCTCCCACAGACATACTATTCTAGACATCTGCGTGACCTAGCAACGCATTGTGACACATTGCGAGCGAGAGAATGGGAAAGAGAGGCAAAAGCCTGGAGTAGAGAGAGTCAGTGGGTTACCCTCAGGCGGTATAGGGCAGCGGAGGAAGGGTGGGCTTCCAAATATTTCCCATCAGCTCGGCATTTCAAGAGGAAATCACCAAGAACTACGTCCACAATAGCGAGGGTTTCCCGTCTCAGGCGAGGGGGTTCAGCATCACTGTTGGAATTCAAATTAAAAAACAACTTTATCTATGCTGGTTGATTTCAGGCTCGCACCCTGGGCTCTGAATATCAAATACAAGACAGAAAGTCAAGTTTAGTTCAGAGTTTGTACTTAAATGAATGAAGGTGAATTCATTGAATTCACACCATTGATAACTGTGCATAATATATACGATTGACCATATTATGGTCAATCTATTCAAACTTGCCATGAGGAAAACTCTGGTCGTGTTCTAAACTCAACCAAATTTTTCGATCATTGAGAGTCAATCCACGCGATGGTTTTCAGAATAATTTTTTCAAATTGATCAGGTATTGATGCAATAGCTTCAGCCGAATGCCGAGCAATGGAGCAATTGTGACCACGTTCTTTGGTGACTGTGGTTGCCCCATTGTGCTGCAGTCAGACACCGGAGTGTTCCTTTAAGACAAAGCTAACAGAGTCGACAACTGCCCACTCCACTGGCAGAAATCCCCTGGAGGTGCGTTACACGCATCCAAGCCTTTTGGGAGGATTGCACAATCGGAAAGTGAAGAGAGAGTGTGATGGCCATGGGAAAAGCAAACCTATGCTGAGTTCAGACTACAAGATCGAGGCAAATAATAGCGCGCTCCCGCGTGGTGTGAACTGCCCACGGCGCGATCTGACAGCTCGCCGAGTGCTCGCAGACGCCGGCGAGATATCAAGCATGTTTAATATCTGGTCGGGGCGGGATCGAGTCAGAAGTGACGCGACGAGCTACAGCCAATGAGAACAGACGCGGAGTGATGGGGAGGGGAGGGTGACGGAGAGACGGGAGTGCACGGAGCAACAGCCAGAAACACAACAACCTACCTATTTTACTTTTCTTCTCTAGGTTTTTAATTTATTTCTTACTTAAATTCAGATTTTATTCCGTTTTTTTACAGTGATCAAAATATAATAAAAAAAATAACAATCCCGTCCAGCGCATAGTATCGCGTCATTTCCGGTGTCAATTCTCGCGTGCGTTTCGCTGACAAAACGTAGTTTGGAGACCCGGCGGACTCGTCGGGGATCCAATCCAGTGAAAGATCTTGTAATGTGTGACCCCGCTAGATGACTGTCATCTAGTGTGCAAAACCAAAACGACTTCAACATTCCTGATCACAAGACAGAAGGTTGTGTCGCGTGAACAGCGCAGCGATCCAGCGGCTTTGAAAGTCACGCGGCGTGTCCACGGCATCAGAGGGAATTCTTCACGCTGATAGTTTGACCTTTAAGAGCCGGGAGTGTTCTGTAACAAAAAAACAAAAAAACATTGAAATAACTAAAAATCCAAATGTGGAAAAAAGCTGAAGAATGCTACAGGCTGATGCTAAACCCTGCATTGTTACAGACTTTGAAACCATTTAATTCCAACCACCAAATCCTTGGGCTGCGAGGCAGAGAAGGTATTACGCCATTGTGAAGAAATAAGGGACGTGTAAGTCCCTCCTACTGCCATGGGAGAAATACTCCCAACGCTGCCCTTGGATGGCCATAAAATTTGATTTAGATCTTAGGCTCACTGCCTGCAGCATTTGGATTAGACCTTTCTACGCCATAAACAGATCCAAACGAGTCCAGATGATAGTATTTCATTCCAGGCGGATTCCAAAACAGGAATCCAAACATTTACTGTATTTGCCAAAAAAAAAAGATTACTGATACAGTTTGTTGGCACTGCCTTAGTTGATAGGATGCAAACTGACTTGGCAAATCTTGAGTAGTTAGCTGAATCTTTAATCATCACATGACACACCACACACACACATGCTTTGGATGGTGGCCAGTGAAATGAGGCCTCTGCATTTGACCCATCCTGGCTTGTCCTTCCTCAAGGGGGGCAGCCAGGGGCAGTGGGCAGCATTCGACAATGCACCTGGGGACCTGGTACCAAACATCCATCGCTGGTCAGATGATGATGTGTGCATGTTTTTGGTACTTACTGATGTTACATGGAGGAAACCCCATGTGAGCACATGCAAACTCCACACAGAAAGTCCCCTAATTGGGAGATAACCCCACCAGAGCATGGTGCCAACAGTGCCCCAGGCAGGAATCGAACCGAAGACCTTCTTGCTGTGGGGCAGCAGTGCAATGCACTGTGCCACCGTGCCACCGTATCGACCCTTTTAAGCCTTTCCTAGCGTTCTCCTGTGGGTAAACATTGTGGAATCACTGCCTGTTCGGCCACCGGGAGACCATGGGATTCCACAGTACCTTGAATCAATCACATCTTTAATGTTATTTTCATACTGTTTTATGCTAACGAGTGCCTCTGAGCAAGGTTACCTCTTTTGTCAAACCTGCCACTTTGTTACCCACTAACATGCTGTATTTGCATGACAGTGCGCCTGGCGGAGACGTGCAAGGTCTAACCTCACCTGAAAGATCATTATTAAAGCATCGCTGTTCGAAGCGTCGAGGATGAAGGGACGACAAGATGCTGAGAAGGGGTGGATGGAAGAGGGGGGGACTGGGGCTTGGGTGGTGTGGGTGTGGATGTGGGGTGTAGTGAGGAAAACAACACGTGAATGTGAATTGATCACACTGTGCTTCACCCTCCCTCCCCGTCTCCCCAGCGCGGCAGCGGACAGGAGCTGGGCCGCGATAAAGGCTGCTCGGCATGACCAATGCCTTTTCAGATTCAAAACAATGTGGAAAATGTCGCGATTAGCACAGCCACCGCATAGAAACACCCAGTAAAAAAAAAGATCCAATTATGATAATTGCTAATGGATATACTCTGACTCTTTCTCAATTGAAGATCAAGGAAGATTTGCATATAGCATCATAAGGAGAGAGCGCTTATCAGATATCCGTTCATCCATGAATGAATGAATGAATATGGATGAATAAATGAGTCTCCTTTCCAATTGAACTTGTGCCAAGAGCTACTTTTTTCTATTTTTGATTGCAAGTAACCCGGTGCAACCAGAGCTCAGTGGATGTGAAGCCGCTGGGGACCTCGAGGGACGAAGGTCGGAAAATAAGTAATAACTGGCGCACCTTTTTCCCCCTCCCCCGAAATTATTTTTTTTCCTTTCCCACAAAACCTCTTCATTAAAATAACTGAAATGACTTCAAGTATAAATAGTGGTTGTTGGGCGAAAAAAAAAAAAACATATTGGAAATCCGTGACCCCTGACCCCTCGGGTGCCCGTGAGAGCAATTGATGGCTAAGAAGAGGATTACATTTTTCAACTTTGTCACCTACGGGGGGAAAATGTGGTTGCGGGTACAAAAAAACCCATAAAAATACTAATAGAAAATTACACACAAGTATAAATAAGACCGCAGAGAAGCAGACATAATAGAAATCCATAAAAAATGAAATAGTATCGTAGTTTGCCCGTAACGCGAGCAAACCATGTCCTGACTATAGTGGGACAATAACCGGCGTCATGCAGCAGCACACAAAATAAACATTTAGCAGATTTACAATGGAAAAACAGTGCGGCTTGGAAGCGGGAAGAACAAAGCATCTGCCAGGGGTCATCTGGCATCTCTCACCGGATGCCGCGGAAGAGCAAAGGGTTATGTATTTTTTAAGACAACTACAAAGACTAGTGCAAGGGGGGAGGAACAAAGAAAAATAGACAGAGATCGACAGAGAATGAAAGACAGCAAGGCTTGAGAGAGAGAGAGAGAGAGAGGGGGGAATGGATGTGTCAGTACAGTAAGACATAGATTCTCTATCGTGTGTGTGAGAGAGAGAGAGAGAGAGAGACAGAGCAGGAAACATGACACAGTGACAAAATGTACATATTACGAGTCGCTCTGGACAAAAGTGTAATGTAAAACAAAGAGGGAAACGAACACTGAACGCCCCCCTCTTACGGGACTGCGATGGAGCCTGCCCTTCTTGTCATGATTATATTGCATTTACCAGACGCTTTTCTCCAAAGCGACGTACAATTATTCAAACACCGACGGACGCAGCCATCAGGAGCAATTAGGGGTCAAGTGTCTTGCTCAAGGACACTACAGCATGCTACCAGGAGGAGCCAGGGATTGAACCAGCAACATTTCGATTACTAGACGACCAGCTCTACCTCCTGAGCTACCATCCCCATGCACCGGCCAGAGGGGGCGACACGGATTTTCTCGGCGGGGCCAAGTTAGACACGTTGATCAGGGTGAGAACGACAGAGAGAGAAGGAATGAAATGGAGTAGAAGAGCATTCCTGGGAGCTCTCTCGTTGCACGACTCGAGTAACAACAGAAGAAGAAAAACAACATTTTTTCCCAGTTTGCGTCTCCATAAGGATCTCGAACCTGTGTGCAAAGTGTTCCTACGTCGCGGGGACGCCTCAATTAACAGCGGTTCCCCTCAGAAATGAACAGCTGGAAACTCCCGGGCCCGTGCTGATGCTGGACCACAGGGTCCACGTTGTGTACCACTGACACACAGGGGTGAGTTTTTTTTGTGTGTGTGTGTGTGTGTGTGTGTGTGTGTGTGTGTGTGTGTGTGTGCGCGCGTGCGTGCGCGTTCGTGTGCGTGTGTGTGTGTTTTCCCGGCAATTAGTGTGACACCTCGGATGAGCTAGTGATGAGAGCTAGAACAGGAACCACCCCCTGAGGCTGCATGCTTCTCCCTGGTATTTTAGCTGAGCTGCAGAACACTGCAGGGACAGGTGTGGAATTTTAATGAACACAGCTCGGACAGAGAGAGAGAAGCACAGATAGATAGATAGATAGATAGATAGATAGATAGATAGATAGATAGATAGATAGATAGATAGATAGATAGATAGATAGATAGAGAGATAGATATTCCCTGTGCGTGTAAAGCCGCTAACCCTTGGACAGGACACTTGAAGCCGGTCCAGTCAATGAATAACAAGGAATAATAAGAGCAATAATACTGCAACGAAACCAGGCTGTTTATACAGGCACAAGAACGTTTAAAAGATACAATCTGTAAAGCGCTCGCAGTCAATAACACCAAGAAATTGCCTTCCTAAAAATGCTGATGCTCACCCCGACTCCAGATTTTGTGCACGCCGAATCGGCGCACTCTTGCCCGGGCAGGGGCGGACCCCGCCAAAAACAATGCCAACGGAATATAGAGGAGCGCACGCATAACGCAAAAACATTGAATGGCTGTCTTAAAAAGTGCCAGCTGAAACAAGCATCAAATATGGGATTTCTAAAACGAAATAATCTTACGGATCACCGCCTCCCCGCCGCCCCCACCCACCACACGGACAACGGAAATTTGAGTCCAGTATTGGTGATAACCCTAATGTCTTCCTCACAGCAGTTAACCTCAAACTACAGGAGATAATAATGAACTTTATTGCCGCCACGAACTTCCCGGCTTGAGTTGAGCCAAGCGAGCATCAGCTCACAGAGTGCCGGTGCCCACGGATGTTAGTGTTAAAATGTAAGGTTTTTTGGTTTTTTTTGTGTGTCTTTCGTCTATTTGTGTATGTATTCAGAAAAAGTTGTCCCAATCTTTCTCTTCCTCCGGAATTGGCGTTCCATCCAGAGATTCTCCAGCGCAACATTATTATGAGTTAATATTGGAAATCACTGGGGCAGCACCAATTGCATTGATAATGCCGCTGCATCTAATTGGTATTGAGCTCAGGAATGAACAACATTATGAAAGAGGATATTATTAATGCTTGGTGAAAGTGAAAGTGGTTAATTTATTTCTTATAGAAGAAACTTTCAGATCTGGGAATGGGAAGACTCCTGATAAGTGTTTGGCACGGGCTGAAACAACAGCGTTTACAGCGCGCTGAGCTGCACCGGAACGGCACATGTGCACTGTAGGTTACAATTACCATTGTGTACCAAAAATAAGGTTACCAATGTGAAATCGGTACGATTCAAAAGAAGGCCCAACAGAACCGAAAGCCCTCAACTTTTCAAAGCGACGGCAAGCACTTTGTCTCAAACGGACGGAGAGCGCATGGCGGTGTCATGTTTTCCCCTCGCAGCGAATCGCTCGGCTGCACATCCGCCATCGCAGCTCGATGGAGCCGGATTGCTGAGAGACTGTCAGCAAAAATGAAGACATGCTAACGAAAAAATATGACTGAGGTGGGCCTTGATTGGCAGCCCTCCCTCCCCCGGGATTTTGAGTCAACTGCCTGGATCAAACCAGAGGCGGAATCAGTGCAGGGCTGAGGCCAAAACGACGCAGACCTTCTGGACCTGGAAATGTCCACCTCTAGTTGTGTTGATGAAGTTGTGGAACATTCATTTAGTTTCTATCGGCCGTGTGTGCAAAGACCCGCTCACATTTTCACGCAATCTTCCTCACCCCTATCATAAAAATGTAGAAATGCATTTCACCAAACGCTTTATATGTAATCACTTCGGTCGTTTGGATAAATGCATATGAAATATCCTCTTTTTGCATTTGGGGCCAGTCTATTTGCCTATGAGGGGGGAGTGATCATGGTGGCAGAATGTGGTGGTAAATTATCGTAGTGAAAATGTGCTTAAAATGCGCTCAATAAGAACATTTCGACGAATGTAAAAATGACATTATAACCTTTGATAAAATGATGCTCCTGAAAGGAAGGGAATAATTATTTGAGGGGGAGGCCAAAAGAATGCCTGGGGAACGAAAAAAACATTCAAAAATGTATATTAAAAAAGTTTGTACGCCCTCTTCTCACATTCACATTGCGGGGGGGTTGAACATCAAGGGAAAAACGAATTGACCAGTTTTTTCAAGGTGGTGAATTAACTAACAATATGTCATGGTGAAAAAATACACGTTATCCAAAGAAATCAGTGCAAGATCTCACCAAAATATAATATAAATATAATATAAACAAAAAGCGGGTCACATTATAAACATGTATTGTGCCACATTCAATTCTCTTGTGGGCCAGATTTTGGGTCCGAGGGCCTGTGGTTTGAGACCACTGGTGAAGAGGTAAGGTGAGTCTGTTTGAGCTTAAAGTAGTAAAGGAGGAAAACAAAGGTTGCCAAGCGCAATGAATCATCAATTTTAGTTGCCGGTGCATCGACCGATGCAGGATCAAAGAATGCCAGCATCATCTGTCAGCATCAAATTTCTCAAATAACTCTGCTGCATCCTTACCAAACACGTGGCTTTTGGACGGACGGCGGAGCCCCCGATGGCCTGCAAAGGACCACATATCTTTGGTTAGGAAATGTGGCCCTGGCCCGAGGCGGAGCGATCTCCAGACGCGTTATGAGGTCATTTCCGGTGCTTAACCTTGACATTTCTCCGCCGGCCTTCATTCAGATCCATAACGTGTGTTTTTCAACCACAGCAGGAGATTTTGACAGTGAGTCGGTGATGACACGTCAAGGGCCCGTCATCCCCTAAGCTAAGAAGTATAAAATGATTATCTGAGGGTGGATGGCGCCGCAACGGGAAACTGAATAAGGATTCAAGAGAGAATGCTCAGAGAGCGAGAGGAAAAAAAGAAAAGGGGCCTTATCAGACCCACCTTCGTCAGTGAAATATTGTAACGACTGGTGGAAAGACGGGCAAGAGGACTCAGCAGCATGACTCGGATACAGGAACATTGATAAAGGGAAACAGTCTTTACTCCAAGAGGATCGGTACATAGGTAGGCAGTCAGCAGAGCAAACAATCTGACAGGGAGTACAGGTACTCCTCACTTAAGGACCTACCTGTTAAACCACCATTCACATATATGACCAGCTCTCTGACCAGTCTGTACTGTACACCGTGTACAATACCCCTGCGTGCGCGGCATCTCAGCGTCAAGCATCTCATCGCACATCATTCTTTATATACTATATACACTATTTACACTATATATAGTATATACACTACCTACACTATATATACTGTATATTTTATATACACTTTATATACTATATACACTATATATACTATATATACTGTATATACTATATACACTGTACAGTATACATCGCATCACTGTTCTCAGTCTCGTTCCCGCAGTCTGTCAGTATTCACTACACTCGCAATCGCCATGCCCCATTACTGTGAAATCACACTATATACACTATATAAACTATATACACTATATATATATACTATATATACTGTATATACTATATAAAATATATACACTATATATACTATATACACTATCTACACTATATACACTGTAAATACTGTACTATATATACTATATATACTATATACACTATATATACTAAATATACTATATATACAAAATATACTGTACACTACACTGTATGCATCTCATCACCATTCTCAGTCTCGTTGCTGCAGTCTGTCAGTATTCACTCAGTGATTAAAAGTGGTTAAAAACAAAGCAAATCGCGTATACGGGATAATCTTGCGTTTATTTAATGAAAAATATATGTTTTGGAACGGAACATTTGTTCTGTACATCTAATACAGGGGTCGGAACCTTTTTGGCTGGGAGAGCCAATAAAGCCAAATATTTTTAAATCTATTTCCTTGTGAGCCATATAATATTTAATAAAATTGAATGCAACTTAATGCGTGCATTTTTTAAGTAAGACGTAGATATTTAATATTGTCTGAGTACTTAAAAAAGCGCTATATAAAACACATTTATTTTTATTCTTCTTAATAATATTGTTGTTATACTGTAGCTAACCAATAATAAATGAAGTACTTTTTACCATCAATGCGACTTCTGGTGCTGCATGGTTTTGCTGATGGTCATGTAATCTGATTCATACAAAGTGAGGTTCAGCTTCATGCTGCGTTGAGGCTTCCATCAGTTCAACGTGAGCGTAGGTTGCTCTTAATGTTTCTCAGATGCCAGAACGACTGCTCACATGCGTATGTAGAGCCAAACACGGTCAATACGGCAATACTCACACGCTGCATTGTGTGGTATGTGACGGGAAGCTCGTCCCAAGTTTTAAGAATCAGCTGGTCTCCAGGTTCAAGTTTTTTCATTTCTGTCCACTTTCTGTCTTTCCAACTCTCCATTCAGTGACTTAAACTTACTCACCCACATGCCTTCAGGTCAGTCACTTCCAGCTCAAAGTCTGTGATGCAGACCCCAGGGATGCATGTCAGCTCGGCTTTGTCCACTGCACACTCGGGTGGATGAGTGATAAATTTCAAAAGAATAGAGCGCTCACGAAATTCCCGAAAACACGCTTTGAATGACTGCAGGAGATTGGACGGAAAGCCATCTAGCTGCTGGAGATCAAAATGTTGAGTGGGGTCACTTGCACACCTCTAAATTTTCGCAGTCTTTCAAAGTGCAGAAGACAGCCTGTTTCAATGTCCCTGATAAAGAGTTTCAGCTTGCTTTCAAATGCAAAGACTGCCTGTTGAAGGGATAAGACTGTATTTCCAATGATTTGCATTTTCACATTGAGCTGGTTCAGATTTCCAGTTATGTCCAGGAGATAGTGAAACTGCTGGAGCCACTCGGTGTTAGCGAGCTCAGGATGCTCGACGCCTTTCATTTCGAAAAAAGTCTGGATTTCACTCAGGCAAGCCGCAAAACGGCTGAGCACCTCCCCCCTTGACAACCAACGCACATTGCTGTGTAAAAGCAGATAATTATTCCCAACTTCGTCCAACAGTGCTTTACACTGGCGATCATTTAAAGCTTGGGCAACAATAAAGTTGACCACTCGAATGACCAGCGACATCAACTTACCAAGCTGCTCGCCACACGTTTGAGCGCAAAGAGCCTCCTGGTGCAGAATGCAATGAAAATTTAGGATGGGCCTATTTTCATGTTCACGAAGAAAAGCTACAAATCCTTTGTTTTTCCCAACATACAGGGAGCACCATCAGTACACACAGAAATACGTTTATCCATCGCTAGATTTTTTTCTTCAGCGAACTCCATGAGAGACTGGATTAAATCCTCCCCTCTTGTTGACCCTTTCATTGGCAAAACAGCTAAACTTTCCTCATGCAGTGTGTCACCTGCGGCACACCTTAAAATTGTACTAAACTGAGATAAGTGGCTAACTTCTGTTGACTCATCTAAAGCGCGAGAAAAGTATGTCTAATGCATCATTGCATATTAGACATACCGCAGATCCTGTTCTCTCTACAAAGGCAAATTCCTCTGTCCACTCGTTCTGGAACATACGGTAATCCTGATCTTTTTTCTTTTCAACATCTTTTCCGTCTTAAGTGGTCGATGCTGATAAACTAGCTGGCTATCTAACAAAAAGGAGGGACGTTTATTTCTTGACCTTACAACGACCCATGATGTACCGCATTATCCAATGAAAATTGAGTTTTGGTGTCGACATATCAAAATAGATGTGGTGGACCAAGGGGGCGTGGCCAAGCCGCTGCTGCAGACAGGTGATGCAAGCTCCCACCCCGGGGCCACTCAGCTGCTGTGAGGAAGATAAAATTGTTTGTTCGTCCCCGCAGGATGAGCGTGCACAAGAGATGAGACGCCCGGGGGAGTGCAGCCCAAAAAGAACACTGATGGACAGATCGTGGAAACAATCAATTAAACACAGACTTTGCATATATTCGCCTGCAAGCCCCTGTTTTCTCCTTTTGGCCCATGAGCCACCATTTGATTTTAAGAACAGTACAATTAACAACAATAAACTCGCCAGCCTGTGCTGTTTCGCCTCCGCCTGCCTCCTCTTCCTCATTCCATGGCCCTGCGCCGGAACACACCTGCACAAGTGATACCTGAGCAGGGACGGAGCAAGCCCAGAGCCAGAATCCTGGACGCCATCCCTCCTGGAACAGATGGTGGCGGCCCTCGCCACAATGCAAGAGCAACAAGCCCTGCAGTTCCAGGAGATGGCGAGGGCCCGCGAGTGGGACCAATGGGCTCTCCGGGAAAATCAGCAGGGCAAGTGAATGAGGAAGAGGAGGCAGGCGGAGGTGAAACAGCGCGGGTTGGCGTGTTTATTAACCGTTCTTAAAATCAAAATTAAATTCTCCTCCGGTGGTTCTTGAAAATATTCTGTTTCATCGCCACATTCAGGTTGAAATCCGCTGTTTGAAATGTTCTCCAAGTCTGGGATAACGCCAGTATCAGATTCAGTGTCGCTGTCGGAGAACTGACTATCATCACAGAAATTGAAGTCCAGTACGCTAACTGTAATAAGCTTCACAGGTTCTGTAGATACTGTAGCTTATCTAATACTGAGACGGCGTGTATCCTTTTAGGAGCTTTATTCCCCAACAACTCATCCCCACGAGGTCAAGTTATACTCTGGCACATTGCATGAATGGTCCGTCACCTATTGTGTTCCCCAGTGGCTGCACAATAGTTCCACCTCAATCTCTCCACACTACTGACTTGGATCTATCGCACTGGTCAGATTAAGGTTCGCGATATGATTCAGAGCTTCCGCCACCCGCTTCTCATAATCCATAACAACATGGAGAAAGTGAAAAGTTTCACGGACAAGTGAAACTGAAGGATCCTCGTCTTGTTTACAGAAGTGACGCCAGCATGACTTCTTCGGTGATAAACATTGGGATACCCCCCCTCCACAATGATGTCTCCGTGTGTGTGTAAAAGTAGTACGATTTAAAGGTTGAACTCTATCGAAACGGTTTCACATTGTGACTTCACATCACGTAGAATATGGAGGAATGATCTTCACCCAGGCTGTCGCTTTAAAGAAAACGATCGAATGGTGTTGTTCAGCGCTGTTCAGCGTCTCTGTAAGGGAACTGTGTTTCCCCATGTATGTCAACTTTCAAAAAAACATTCCTCTATGTTCTCTGTGATGATTGAATGAACTTGAGACAATGAATGACATAAAGACAACAACAAATAGCAGGGTTAGCATTGAGGTGATAATGTAAATAATACAAGTGTAAGGTTTAGAAGATAAGGTAATTCATATATTTGAGTTACAGATATTTCCTCAAATACAAACAGTTACTCAAATAAAAACCGAGCCTCTAATAAATGCCAGGGGTGTGGTCAACACAAACAAATAAAGGCCTAAACCCTCCCTCAAATTAAGAACAGGGTCCAAGGATTAACTACTGGTGCCTATTATACAGCATGTGTACAGTATGCCGGTTAAGCATCATGTACATTTCCGCTGCTTTACTTTAAATTGATAAATTCATGAATACAATACTACTTTGTTGTCCTCAACTCATTGTGTGAGGTAAACCTAACTCTGAGAATTGGAGCAGATTTTTTATTGTCCTACAGTGTGCCGTTTGCACACCTTATAAGTTATCATTACTTATTACTACTACTCTATGGAAATACTTATTTGAAGTATATTATTAGTATCTATCAGTCCTTGTTAATCTCAGAATGAAAACTAATGCACACGCACACAAACCATGACCATCTGTGCATTATGACTATTGATTATATGAGATCGCATTTTTGATGTTTAACCTATTGCTTCCTACCTTTTTTAATTTTTATATAATATCATTTGTTTCGGAGTCCCTTAGTCTACAACTTTTACACACGGGTCCAGTACTTGTCACAAATTGCCGCAGTCCACATTTTTTCGAGTGACATGAAGCAGATCGCAGATAGAGCAACATGTAGATTACAAAAAAATCCTTAAGACATGTCTTTATTTATATGACAAAAAAACAGTTAAACTTTGAAAGATGACCTCTGGTCAGGCTTCAAAGGACAAGGGCTAGGCTTAGGGGTGACATCTGAAATCTCTCTGGGGAATGCGATAGTGTTTTTTGTGAAGTTACAACCATCTCTTGGTAACACACTGCAATTGAATAAATGGGCGCGTTTACAGTCGAAATTAAACATGTCCTATCAGGACACATGAGAAGGAGGGGGGATTCTAGCCGAACGGCAGCCAGTTGGGAGGCGCCTGGTGATTGACTGGAAGTTGACTGGAAGCTGGTTGTAATTTGGCTGTCAGCTAGCTGAAAGAGTCCTATTCAAGGGGCTCCTACTTTACCTGGTACCCGTAGGCACACTGGAAAGGAGACATGCCAGAACCAGAGCTCGGTGTTGTTTGTGTGTACCAAGATAAGGTGCTTGCTCCAGGTGGCCAGGTTCTGGGAGACGAGGCAGTGTAGACCGGTCTCCAGCTCCCGGTTCAGTGTCTCAGCGGTACATGCTGCTGGGGGAATTCCCTCGCATCAACACTCAATCATCACCACAGAGTTTTCCCACGCACCGTTCCTACCAGCTCAAACTGGGCGTGGGGGGGTTTCCATGTGACCGCATGGCATTTTCACGGTCAGTTTCCATCAAGATCCAGTCAGCTAGAGAGGGGACAGTGGAATGAAATATTCACACGATCCATACTGCCGCACATTGGAGGTGCACAGAGCGGCGTGGGAGCTGTGCACATCTTATTGACATTGCTCACCTTCAACGTGAGACTGAAAGAATCTGGCAGCGGAGCGAGCGGCGCATCCCACCGGTGGAAACTATTTCTGTACCCACGTGTATATATTACATAAGTAATGTGTGTGATAAACAAAGGAAACCACCAGAATGCATCCAAACACAACATCCTGAATCAAAGGCAGGTGCTGGCTATTCCTATAGGTGACAGAGGCCACCTAGGGCATCATCCCAAGGGGGGCATGGAGAGCGAGCGATCATGGCACTATTTCCACCCATTTACCAAAACAAAACAATGTGTTTTTATTGTAGATGTAGGCAACTTTATTTTACTCCATTCCAAAGAAACAAGCATTGTGCGTAATGGGGACACTTTGTCCGTCATTCTAATAATGATAATGTGGCAGTTTCGCCCGCCACACGCCACCCGAGTGGCGTTTTCAGGGCCCTCCTGCACAGTGACACAGACGATGGGGTTGAAACACACCAGTTTATTGTAGCGAGTGGGCTAAGTGAAACAAGCCCCAGAGCCAATGGACAGCATGTCATGACAGGGGCTCCACTCCTGTGTGTGTGTGGGGGGGGGGGGGGGGGGGGGGGGTTTGCCTACTGCTCGTTAGACCAATCAACGAGCAACAGGTCCACAACCACACTGGGTTAGGGTTAGGGTAAGTGTGTGGCTGCTCAAACCACACCATCCTAACACAAAAAATGTGACCCACCACAGCAAAACCCGCATTGTTGCACATTTCTAAAATTGCCAGGAGCAGCCAAATAAGTTGAAAAAACCTTTCTGGAGGGAAAATTTGACTTTTCCAGATTCGTGTTCGTTTGTGTTTTTTTAATCTCGCAACGTATTAAATATAAATAAATAGTAGATCAATGTTAAACCGTGGAATTAAATATTCCTGTTAGATTACATGGGTAAACGCAGTTCACTTACCGAGTCGCTGAACAGCACGAACGCAGATCGATCGTTTCCTGAAAAACGACCGTCCAGGTGAAGATCATTCCTCCATATTTCATGTGATGTGAAGTCACAATGTGAAAGCGTTTTGATAGAGTTCAAGCTTTAAATCACGAATAAGGAAAGCTGACATCACTTCCGTAAACAAGACGCGGAGCCTTCGGAAAACTGGAGGGTGATTATCTCAGAAACACAGTTTGCTGCACCCTCGTCATTAACAAGCCATAGCTTTAAAAATATTTACGTGATTCACACAAGTGACACTTTGTTTTGAAATGCAAACAATATCATTTTTTTTATAACACAATAACAATAAGTGCATGTTACTTTCACTGTGTACTTTATTATAGCTATTGTGATAACACATAATGATGACTACTTTGACAAGTATTTATTACGATTAATGTTATAACTAACTCCAATTCTAGATGACATATACTGTAACTCACATATACATTTCCACATAACTTAAACCAAATGAATTGTCTGTTATTGTAATTGCCTGTTGGCTGGACCCCTAATATCAGCATTATTACTAGCACGGGTAACAACTTTCAGAGTTTCCCTTAAATGTAGCATCGGCTCCCGCTGTCTGTTGTCTGGAACCAGTGCAAATCCTGTGCGAAGCCACCACTAAATACCAATGGAGTCTACACTGTGCCAGGCCTGATAAACAGGTCTCCTTTTAGATTTCTTATTTCTGTTTCTCTTATCCGCTAATTCACACATCAACGATAACTCATCATGTCGCTGACAGCCAAATGACAAAATGCAGCGACAAGTCAGATAAGAGTTGCTTCTAAATTCAGTTGATTTATTGGGTCTAATCATAGCAGGTCGGCTCCATCAGACATGAGGATTTTGAATATACTGCATTTTGGCATTGTTTCACCTCCTTGCAATATGTAGCACAAGATGGTCTGCTCTCGGTACCAGTCAATTTACGTTTATGAAATGTTCATACATACTTTAAGAATGTCCCTTTTCAAACATAACTGCATTGGCAGTTGATGTTTGGAATGTGAGTTGACATTGCATCAATGCATCAATGACAAATATAATTTGTATTTGAAAAAACAACTTCATACAAAGTGCTGAAGCAGCTTAAGCAGTGTAGCATGGTTCATATATTAGTCATGCTGTATCAACAAGATTGATAAAGAAGCATTCATGGAAAATGCATCTTTGGGAGTATTTCCCAGGCGACGGGGGAGCGAGCTGTATCGAGACGAGGGCCTCCCTAAAGATAACTTCTCCCTTGGGCCTCAGATCCCAAAAGGTCTAGATCTTCCACTGCAGTCGAGCCCTGATGCTCGCTTCACGAGAGTCTGGGATTTTGTAGTGCTTGCCCCTGGTAGTAGAGCGTTGTTCTTCACTACATTTTACCCCCAAAGCAAGCGTTCTATGAGGGAACATGTGCTCGCTCGATACACGCCAGTAAATAAAACATAGATCCCAGCGTCTCACCTTGAGTCTCAACCCTGCAAAACAGGCCAATATGGTCGAATGTGGAAAGAAGGAGCTGGAGCGATGATGAAAGGCTTCTGAATACTGAGGGCGATTGCTGGCCGGTGTGTTGCATCGCTGGTCTTCATGGGTCCAAAAAATATTCTGACCCAAACCCAATTGGACCCGGGAAACTCACCCTGAGATGGAAAACGTGGACCCGAACTCGCTATGGGTCCTATGGGTTCGGGGTATGGACCCTTGAAGACCTCTAGTGTTCAGTCATCATCCATCATCCTCAAAATTCCAATAAAATAGCACTTTTATTCTATTCTATTCTAGCTGCTAATGCCATCCATCTCTTTTTTGGGGGGGAGGGTGGGGGGTTGTTGTTTGCTGTGTGTGTAGTGTGGCGGTCCTTCGCCTGTCTCCGCATTGTGTCAGTTTGATGAAGACCGTGCGTGTGTGTGTGTTTTCACGGACCCGAGCCCCCCCGCTGAGCCACACACTCCCTCTCTCGCGTCTGTCTCTCACTTCATCCATCTCTCTTGGCAACGACTCTCTTGCCCCATTCTCTCGCTCTCTCTATCTCTCTCTCCCTCTCCACTTTCCCCTTCTCTCTTTGGTTCCTCTGATCCATCCTCTTACCCTCTTAACCTCCTTCATCCCTCTCCCTCTCTTTCTCTCTCTCTCCCTCTCTCGCCCTCTATCCCTCTCTGTCTTTCTCTCTCTCTCTCCCTCCCTTTCTCCCTCATCGTCCTCCGAGTGATTTGGGGCTCTCGGCATGCGGTCAGGTCCCACTCGTCACCATGACAGCCTGACAAGAGAAAACAAATTCCACCACGGGAGCTGGATATTAATGGAGTGAGCTTTTTTTTTTCTCATTTTGTTTTGGTCTGTCGCTCTCTCTCTCTCTCTCTCTCGCTCTCGCTCTCTCTCTCTCTCTCTTATGCAAATAAACAAAAGGACGAGCAGACACATATCATGCAGAAATAAATGTTTGGTGCACGTGCACACACACACACACACACACATGAAACCAGCATGCAGTCATTCGCACAATCACACACACACACACACACACACACACACACACACACACACACACACACACACACACACGCTCAGATTATTTCCATCTAAAGCCGGCCAAACCTCCTTAAACACAGCCACATGTGTTTCATTTGTCGACCCATATTTTATATTTCTACACCAGTCACACGAGCCGTTATCTTCTCTCACACCCATCCCCTTGATCCACTACTTTTAACAAATGGATCTGTGGACATCTCGGATGGATGATTCAAGCTGTGAACATTTCAGGTTTGTAAATGAATCTGTCAATAGTGCAGTGGCAACCAAAAAGACAGCCAGTCAGTGTCCCAGCAAAAGCGCCAGCCGCATCTAACTGTGTCAGTGGTGCTGCAGTGCACGGGCGAACTAATTACGATCCACGTAGCCACGCGTATAAAACAGAGGAATTAATTATTGATGAACGCAGGCCACCAAGGGCCAGCCTGCTTATGAAGTCCACTTTTAGTTGCGGAACAAAGGCTGCGAAGGAACGTGTGTGTGTGTGTGTGTGTGTGTATGTTTGTGTGTGTGTGTGTGTGTGATATGTGTGTGTGTGTGTGTGTGTGTGTGTGTGTGTGTGTGTGTGTGTGTGTGTGTGTGTGTGTGTGTGTGTGTGCGTGTGCGTGTGCGTGTGTGCGTATGCACGTGCGCGCAGGCTGCGAATGACTGCATGCTGGTTTCATAGAGAGAAGCCCGATCGGAAAAGCGAAAATCGAAAGAGTGTCCACCGCGCTCAGTTGCGAATAGTGTGTCACTTCAAAAAAACGAAAAAACCCAAACATCTTTTGACCGATTTTAATCAATAACAATCAAATAAACGGTCGACGGAAGGGACGGTTCAATCTCATCAATGGATGGAGGATAAACTCGCGCCCGATTGAGAGGCTTTTCGACACTTTTGCGAATAAAGCCGCTTAACCGGGGAATTAATGTACATTCAGGGAGAGTAATTGACTTGAGAAAATTAATACAATTCGTTGTCACTTTGCTCCGACGGATGCGGTACAGTACAAACTGTCAGTTGGGGGGATTATAAATACCTTAAAACTCATACTCATTAATTACTAACGGTGAAGCAGTGGTGAGCACCTATTTCGATTGAATATGAGGCAAGGCAGCCAGGCGAGGTGATGCTAAATCTCCTGGAGAGCGGCGGCGATCCCACCAGAATGAATGAAGTAATGAAACAGCAAGTAGCGCAATTAGGGACACAATGAACAAGGACACAAAATGAAACTGACATTTCCACGCGTTTCCACGGAGTGTGGAGGGATCGTTTATTCGCCGGCGTAGTTCCCATGTCTTCCTTTTCGGGGCGATATTTGCCGCTCGTTGTCCAATATTTCCGACTGCGCTGCTAATTGAGGGTCGAGCAAAAATGAGAGATCGCCACGGCACATTAAGTGCAGATTGAGGATGATGGCAAAGAACAACTCGGCAAACAAAGGGACTGCGGCAAAATCCTTCCGCTATCTCCAATTGATGTAGTTGAGCTTATTCTAGAGGGGATCGGATGAAGGTGACAGCTCTTTCTGAAAATGTCTATTCCCGAATAGTTCCTGGTGTGTGTGGGTGTGTGTGTGTGTGTGTGGAGCCTCCCCCTCCCCTCCTTAATACGGTTTGGAAGATCAGCGATGCGATAATAGCAAGCCTTATTTACAGCTTATAAACCAAGTTACCCAGAGGGCTCGGCGGCGCACTGGCCCATTTACGTCGATGACAGCATGGTTAATGGCACTTCACCGAGGAAGTACGAGGAAAAAAAAGAAAACACCCGGAGCCATTCAAACTCCATCGCCGAGCATATCTGGATGTGACGCTGGTCCCGGGGTTTCACTCCTGCATGAAGACGGGCGGGTGTTGCAATATCTGTCCCAAATGCCGGCCTGCCTCTAATCTTTGAGCGGAACAACAGATGTGGAGGGGAGCAGGTCCCAAAGTATGTATTGTTTTTTCCGTTTGCTTTTGTTTTTGGTTGTTTTTTTTTTTTGTTTTCTTTCACAGGGCGGCGAATAGCGTAGCGGTTTAGCACACAACACTGTATTATTCAAGCTCCAGGGTAGAGAGCGTGTGATGCGCCAGGATCTCTGTGGCGCAATGGTCATTTATTCATCATTTCAGGGTTTCGACTTACTGTTTGACTTACTGTCTGTTTTTTATTTATTTATTTATTCTTTTTTTTTTTCGTTTCTACATCTCGGCAACAGCAGAAGCACCCCGTGCAGGTATAGAGCAGAGCCAGGTGAGATCTACGCTCTCCCTTAGCTGTCCAGCTCTGCAGGCTTTGCAGCAAATCAATGTTTTTGGTTGTTGTTTTTTGTTTTTCTTCTAAGGCTTTTCACGATCTGAAATCCCTGTACGCTAACAAGATGATCACAGCTGTGATTTGAGGCATGCAATGACCTTTTTTTCAAACACTACTCTGTTCTCTGTTCCTTGTGAATATATATATATATATATACATAGTATATAGGCTCTCTATCATACACATACACATACATATACATACACAAATTTGTTGGTACCCTTACAGATCATTGAAACAGTGCTTCATTCCGCCTCAAAAGTGATGAAATTCAAAGCAATTTTCTCATGTATACCTGCATGCCTTTCGTATGTCATAGTGTAAAGCAAAGAAACTGGGAAAAGTAAATAATTGCCAAAGACATCAATTATATTCTAAAATGGCCCGGACAGATTTGTTGGTGCGCGTTAGAAAATATTATAAATCATTGGATTATAGTGATATTTCAAATTTACTGTTTTCTTAAATTGGTATCTCACACGTCTTCAATCTTACAATCAGTCATTCAGCCTATTCAAATGGAGAGAAGTAGTCGCTCTGCTGCTTGGTGTCATTGTGTGCGCCACACTGAACATGGACCAGAGAAAACGCAAAGGAGAGAGTTGTCTGAGGAGATCAGGAAGAGAATGATAGACAAGCATGTTCAAGGTAAAGCCTATAAGACCATCTCCAAGCGCCTTGATGTTCCTGTGACTACAAATATGACTTGTGACTTGCAAATATTATTAAGAAGTTTAAGGTCCAACATATATATATACATATATATGTATATATATATGTATATACTGTATATATTTTTCTTTTTTTTCTTTCTTTTTGCTTGCTTAACAAGGCCTTATGAAAAGATTATGGGCCAAAATAATTCCCCGGTCTACTGACTCTGCAAATTGCAAATTGCCAGTGTCACTGAGAGACTCTAATGTTGCAGCGTCAGCGGGGTGGAGGTGGCGTGGAAGCACCCCAACCCAGTTTGTCCAATTAGGAAGCGATGTCTCCTTTGTAGCGCCCCCCCCCGCCCCGCCCGCCCCCACCCACGACAAACGTCCCCTTACATCCAAGGTTCGGGGATGGATGCAATTAAACACGCTCGCTATTGGCTCCGGTGACTCCATGTCTTAGTAGATTAACTGGAAGGAGGAGAGATGACATGGGGAAGGTGGGGTGGGGTCTCTCTCGCTCTCTCGCCCTCTATGCCAGCACCTGGGATATGGAAACGGCGGTATCTATTTTTTTTTATTGCGTCTAATACGCAATATTCACAGCCAGGAGAGAAATCGTGGTCAGGTGAAAAGCAGCCGCGTCGAAAGCCGAGTCATATCAAATCCCTGCCATTCATATTTCTAATGCTGCCAATGGAAGAGAAAGTGAAAGCCCCGGACAGGAAAGTCACAAAGCTTCCCCAGCGGAGATGCCAGGGATGGAAGGAGAGTGATTAGGTAGCTCTCTCTCTCTCTCTCTCTCTCTCTCTCTCTCTCTCTCTCTCCCTAGAAAGAGAGAGAACACAGCAAAGTACACAGAGCCAGGGTGCGTGGAGCTGCCGCCGTCGGCAGATAATGCAGTTTTTAATGCAAACAGTGGGGTCGGTTGGATGTGCTTTCCCTCTCTTTTCACACCTGACGGCTCGTTGTGAGAAGGGGGGGGACACTCATTTCTGGACGCTCCTTGAGCCTCCTGCTTGCATCTGGCGGGCAGTCTAGAGCAGAGTGCGCTGCGCTGGGTGAAGCGCTGGGTGTGTCAGACAGTTTGACTGGCAGTTGGGTCACAGGGATACCCTGCCTTTCTGCCTGAATGTACATTATGAATGGAGAGGGGGCAGTAGCTCAGGTCGTAGAGTGGGCTATTTCCTAATGGGAGCTTGCAGTATGCCCCTGGTATGCATGTACATTCGGCAGCACTCCCTAAAGAAAATACGTTCCTGTGCATGCAAAGAAGTACCTTATGATCTCTCCCTTCCTCCCTCCCACACTCCCTCCGTCTCTCTCTCTCTTTTCTTTATCCCCATTGTATACATCAGAGCATAGCGTTTGAAATCACCTTTATTAATATTCCAGAGACAGTTCACACTTTTTTTTTTTTTCCCTTATTACTCAAAAGCATAAAGTGAAGAGAAAATCAAGTATGGCAGGATTGATTTTTCTCTCTCTCTCTCTCTCTCTCTCTCTGTCTTTCTCTCTCTCTCTCTCTCTGGCCCATGATTTTGTTTTCTTCTTTCTTTAGACTTTGGCTTTGGTGTTTCCCCTCGCTTTCTAGTCACACAATCCTGGCTCCGGAGAGTCGCTCGATTTGGATGTGCCTTTGATCAAAAGTGACACTGAAGAGCTTATATTCTCAATTAAATGCAGGGAAGCCAGGATGCATGTGTGTGTGTGTGTGTGTGTGTGTGTGTGTGTGTGTGTGTGTGCATGTGTGTCTGTGAGTGCAGAAACTATGCAGAAGGTTTGACACAGATACAGCACCGTTAAAAAAAAAAAACCTCCGCTTCCTCAACAGGCAGTTAATGCTCGAAAACCTAGCAATGTGTCTGAATTAAAGCAGTTCTGCAAAGAACAGTCGGCTAAAATTCCTAATATCAATTGATCAGTCTCTGCAGTTATTGCTGCTAAAGGTGCTACAACCGTTTTTTAACTTTAAGGGGGCCATTCTTTTTTCACATTGGTGATGATAGGGATATATATATATATATAGATCACATTTTTTTAATATATAAAAGTATAAAAAATGCGAAATTTATAATTAATTCACATAAAAAAAATTATGAAAAATGTTTTAATAAATAAAACAATAATAAATAAATAAAAAAGACTGTGGGCAAATACTTTTTTCATGGTACTACTCTATTATGCACTGCAACCGGTTCTCGCAAACACCCCCTTTCCTTTTTTCCCCGGGTTTCATATAGGTTTGAAGACAAAACGGGTTTCAAGAAAACCACAAAAATAGTCCAGCACATTCCACGCCGCCCAAATGCACGTTCCCCTCACTTTCCTCCGAGAGGCAGACTGGCCTAAACAGCCTGCCTGGTGCTGTAACAAGGCTCGTTACGCATTCCTAAATCTTGTGTTGATGCTACTCCTTGCTTCCGCCACGTTCTGCAAAATTGGGCCGTGAACTGTAAAATTGCTTTGGATACATAGAAGGTTGTATTGTTTGCCATTGTTTTCGTTGATAGTGCGGCGTTGGTGTGGTGTGGTGTTTTTTTTTCTTTTTTCTTTTTTTTACTAGAGTGTTTGTGTGTGGTCTAATACACATGTACGGGTTGCTGGAGCATGAGCCCAATTGCTGAGCAAGATACGGCGGCTTGTTTTGTTGACAAAGCTCTGTCAATTTGTTTAGCTCGACAAGAGCACGCCAACACGTGTTGTTATTGTCTCCAGCTCCAGCAGCCCAAATGCCTCTGACAGGAATTTGGAATGAAAGAGTGACTCATGCATAAATCTGCCCGAGCGGACAATGTCAGACTTTATTTCCTCAGTCTCACAACTTTCTGTTTTGTACCATCTGCAATGTTTCAGGATGGGGGACGTTGGCCCTTGGAGCGAGAGGATTAGGCAAAATGATTGTTGTTTATGATTGGGTTTTTTTACAGATGAGCATGAATTCCTAAATCAACATCTGCTGTACAACAGATATTACAGTGGAGGACAGTGAAGTTATTTTAAAATCAAACCATCACTTATATCTTACAGTATAACTATTAGTAAATCAAAAAATCTGTATTTCTATTTGTGGTAGTTTAAAAAAAGCACCCTCACTAGTTGCTTAGATCTCAGTCGATTATTTTCTGAATATTATGATGTCATCAGATACACTGGTAATAAGATCAAAATAGGTAGAGGGATTGATAGAGCTTTGGAAAGCTCACTCAAAGCTTACTCATTTACTTGTTAATGGAATTTAAAATGAGGCAGTAAAAATAACAAAAATGTGATTAATCGTATTAATGCGGTCTGCAGGCTTGAGAGGAGCAATCAATAGCGTATTTACGTATGTCACAGAGGGCTGGAGAGGGGGCAACTCCTCCACACTTTTTCTGAGCTCGGGGCTTTGCAGACTTTTGGCATCCGCGTTATTACTGCAGAAAATGAACATTTCATAAAAATCTGTTCATGTGTGCATTGCTCAGGAGTGCAGAGGCTTTGCATTCAGAGACGGCACCGAACTGATGCAACCTTTCAACATGGAATCATATGGAATAAGTAGGTCCCTCTAGCTGCCAATCCAGGATGAAAAAAGCAAAAACTCTTTCCTTCATTCGTCCCAGGAGAAACCTAAAATTAAATTGACATGTCATTTGTCATCATTTGTCTCATTTGGTGTGCGTCGCGGGAGGATCCGCCGCTCGACTGCTGGCGAAGACACGAAAAAGGATCCAGCCTTCTCGGCGGGGAAGCTTCTGAACCAGGCGGAGCAACACCTGAGAAGACCTTCCGTCACGTCATGAGAATCACTTTGCACCCCAAAAAAATGTCTGGCTATACTTGTGTCTATTTTGCGAAAGCAATGGGAATAAATCAATTATTGGAAATGATTAACACTCTCATGGAGATCATTGATCTCCTTGTATTGATCCCCCCCAGGGTAACTCAAAAGAAAAACTGCAACTCTAAATGTCAGTATTTGCATTGGTAGACTACTCCGTATTGGCAGAAACCCACGACTGAGTGCTCGGTTCTCGTATTGGGTCCAAAATAAATATAGATTTGTACAAACAAATCCATCATCTGCTGAATATGTTGCATTGGTAATTTTTCCCCATAGACAATCAATGGCAAACTGACAAAATAAGCATGTGTATTATTTTACTGTGATTCTAATACTCAATAAATATAGAGCTGCTGCCTCTCCAATCCACTGAAGCCGCTCGACCCAGTGGATTGGAGTCTAGAAGATTAGAACAGCACGGTATGTCGCCCTTTGGCGTGCTGTCGCGGAACCTAATTGGCTCCTAACAGGAAGCGGCTTTGAAGGCAAATGTAACATTATTGGCTTAAAACACTGGGATATGTCGAAGAAATTGGCATTGTGAGCGCGGTTGGCTGATGTCATGTGTCAGATCTGTGATGCGATCCGGCAGCCGTCCTGCCCAGGGTGCACACACTTCAACACCACTGATTCAAAGCATTAATTCCACCTACGCACAATCCTGCATTATTTTATGACATAATAATCAAGTCACTATTTAAAAATTACAATTACTGTTTATTAGCTGTTAATAATCATCTATATTTAATTTTGTAATTGTCTGTCTAGCCAATATTTTGGCCGTTCTGATCTGATCCAACTTTAAATCGTACTTTTTTTTTTCATGAATTTTTTAGCCAGCTTCCCTTGGAAAGGCGATGGACATTAAAAATGCAGCACGTTATACCGTCTGAAAAAACGGTTCCAAGTGCCTTCAGCAATAATTGAACGATCCATTTTAATGTTCTTCTGAGCCGACTTTAGGGTCAAATCTCAGACTTTGAAAAGTTCAAGTTTACATTGACATGATTTAACTGTGTGTGTGTGTGTGTGTGTGTGTGTGTGTGTGTGTGTGTGTGTGTGTGTGTGTGTGTGTGTGTGTGTGTGTGTGTGTGTGTGTGTGTCTAGAACTCTAATATTTGACTTGTACTGATTACTGGTAGTCCTCCTACAGAGGTAATTTACTTGAGAACAAGTAGAAGTGGTGATATGAAAAAATACAAGTTTCAAATTTGTTTTGTTTTATTGTTTTTGTTATTTTTTCAGGTTTATTGTTTATCTTGTGGTTGATTTTAAGATCTGTTTCTCCCTTGTTCATACATTTTTTAGGTCGATATCATTGCATTTTGTTAATTTTAAGGTTTATGTTTATTGTTTATTATTAGTTAATTTTTATTTCCAATTTTTCTTATTGTTCATTGTTTAATTTTATGTGTGTTGTTAGGTCTATTTCTATTGTTTATTGTAAATTTTAGGTTTGTATTGCCAAAGCAAATTACACTGTAAGTTGAGGTGTATATTGCCAAATTTTCATCTAATTGTTACAGTACAAACTACCATTCTTCTTATCACTTAATTATTCAATTTTTTGTATCTATCTATGTTGCTGTGGACTATTTTTAGTCAAAGCTCTTGAACTTGGCTCACCAGTTATTGAATCATTTCATATCAATATTCCATGTCATGTGTACTAGCCATGAAATAAGTGGGATGACGTGCACTGTACTGCAAATTCCAATATGTTAGCCTTACTTCAGAAAGCATGCAAACCGATTGCAGTGAAAAAAAAAAATAAGTACAGCGAAATAGGTATTTTATTTTTTATTAATAAATACTTATTTAGTTTACTTACACGTAAGTTCAAGTGACAAAAAAAAATTATATAGAGTACTTGACAATTTACTTTAGATGTACTCTTGACTTAATATAGACTACTAAGAATTACTATTTCAAACAACTAAATAATTTAATGTGAACTTTACTGTGTGTGTATATTCCAAACAAAACATTTATTTAAGTTGGGCTAACTAATGTAACATTTCCTGCAACTTACAATTTCTCATTTACTTGAAGAGCAATCTGATTTACTTGTTAAACCGATGCAAACCGATTGACTTTAAAAGATTAAGTAAGTGTTACATAATTCATACATACTTTTTTTTTTAGGTTCAAATAAACATGTACTTGAGCTTTTATATTTTACAGTAAAACAATAACTTAACTTCTTCAGAATAACAATCTAAACACATCATCACGTTACTCATCTACTGTATCTGTTATACTGCCCTACCAACTCCCGATGCAAATGTCCCATAAATATAGTGGGGTAGAAGTATAAAGTATCATAAAATAGAAATATTAGAGTACAAGTACCTCAGAATTGTACTTAAGCATAGTACTTGAGTAACGGTACTGTGTTTTTCATTATTATTATTATTATCATTTTCAGGAGACATTTACAATGACACACACACACACACACACACACACACACCCACACACACCCACACACACACACACACACACACACACACACACACTCACACACACACACACACACACACACACACACACACACACACACACACACACACATCCACATTACAGGTGAAACAGGTTTGTTCCATGAAAATATCAATCATTGGCACATCATTTAATATAGTAAAAATCAAGCTTCAAAACCTTTGAATCTGGCAAAAAATTTAACAAAAATCATCAGTTAGGAATGTGGCCAATATCTCATGGTAATAAATGGTTCAATTGCAGCAGAAACTCCAGCATAACCTTGACATTTGACCAAATAAACATTTTTCAACTTTCTACTGCGTGAAAGCAAGGCCCAGGGGTGTGAACAATGGAGTCTGCTGGACTGTCTTTCTTTGCCTGTCTGCCAACATGCGTGGCAGTACCATCATCGGTGATGTTACAATAATAAATAAAAATAACATTTTGATTCTGGAAATAAAAATTCCAACCCTGACCTTTGAGTTTACATGTACCCTGAAATTTGGCTTTAACTCTGTAACAACAACAACAGAAAGTTTACAGACCAAACTTGGTAGAAACAACCGGCTGACAGTACCAACGCGCTGACAAGTGCATAGTGGCTTAATTCAGTAAGCGTTAGAATATGAAACAGTATTGACTCTGACAATGGAGCTCACACGTATGAATGAACAATGTATGAGTGATGTATGAATGACTCACATGTATGAGTGATCAACAAGTGAGATCTAATGCCAAACGTCACTCTTGATTATTTACATACTAACTCAACGGGGGATTTTTAAGAGTTTTGCAGTTTTGGGGGAGAGTTTTGTTCTCTCCCAAGACAAGCATCACTCTTTCAATGATGTTGGGTGTTTGTTTCATGGCTTAGGGGTAGTCCAAGTGTAACGCAGAGGACAGGCCAAACAAGAGGCAAAGGGCATGTGGCAGGTTCTGGAGACTGTCCATTACAATACCTCCCTCAACGATGATAGCAGCAGAAAGTGGGTCAAGGTGGAGACGATTTGGAGAGAGAGAGACGCGTCTTCCTGATCACAGTCACACCCCAACAGATACTTGCGCCCAGGCCTCATCACTGTCAGAATCCTGTATAAAACCAAACCAAAGCAACATTGCAACAGGGGAATGTAATGGGCATTATCAATTGTCGCTGAGTCATCCGTCTTGCCTACTGTACTTGAACACTGCCGTTCAGCCTTGTTCATTGAGTTTTTAATTGACACAAACCTGCATTTAACAGTTTTAGTGAAATTAGGGGGCCTATAACATTTTTTGATAATTTACAGATGTCCAGTAAAAAACATGAATGAAATAAAGCAGCAAAGTCTTCCTCACATTTTATTTCCTTTGCTGTCCTTGCTGGCTTGTACTAGCTGGTATATCTGAGGGAAAGAGGTGTTCTACCTCTTGTGAAGAATACACAACTGCGGCACGGCGTGTAGACTTGCAGTGAGAACTGTTGAGCTCAGCAGTGCAACCCAGCGACATGGACTATAAACCGAGTAAGTTGCACGTCTGATTATACACCTTTCACCATCTCCATATGCATCAAAACGGTTTTGACAATTTTTGAGGGGCATTTCTGCTAAATTAAATAGGAACAGAAGAGAGACAGGAAAGGTAGGGGAGAGAGAGGCGAGGGCATGCAGCGAAGGGCTCCCCTCCACATCAAACCCTGGCCGCTGTGGTTAGGACTCTAGGACCTTGATATGTGATACGCTTCTACCATGTGAACTGCCAGGCGTCCCGAATGCATAAAACTCAGACCTTGTTTATGTTTTTTTATCTCGACTCACTCATCAAATATGCAAGATCTAGTACTTAAATAACTCAGTTTTGGAGATAAAAGGTGTATTTCTCTCACTTACTAAGAACTAGGCTGGTAGCTTCACCCTGCTGGCATACACTGCACTGTCACATTGAGCATGCAGCCCATGTCCATCTTTGTACTAAACTCAGAGGGATATATTTGGTATTACATTTTTTATCTGACTCGCAGTAAGATACCTGCAATTACAAAGCAAATTTCTGAACCGACATCATTTCTAAAAATTTCTAAACTGTAATACGTATCTAAAATGACAAAACTGGACTGTGTGCCTGTTGCCGTATTTTTATTTTTATTATTATTGCTTATGTTTGCGTTGTGCATTGTTTGTCTTTTTTTGATTGGGCTCGGTAATGAGTGGGACAGATCATGATGAACATCTATGTAAACGCTGCAAACAAGTATAATATAATTATTATTATTATTATTATTATTATTATTATTATTATTATTATTATTATTATTATTATTATTATTATTATTAATTTAATTGTGGTGAAACCAGGACAATTTGGTAGAGAATGTTGAAAACGGTGATCCACAGGCTTTGTGGCGCTGCCCGGCTCCTGGAGCGCTGCGAGTTGGCTCCTTGAGCCATCTTGTGCGTTCTAATTAAGCACTAATGATTCAAGCACTGAAAAGTTTGTCTCCTCCATGGATCACCACATTTTACATCTATGCCGAAGCAGTCACACAAATGATGGTCACAAAATTTTAGTCGATCTTGGTTGTCCCCGCCCCCAGCCCCTTACATAAGCGGCCCTTGATTCTAGACCAGCAGCCAAGTGGTTCCGCTCTGGTTTTCCTTGCCGAAAGCCGGTTCTTTTGCTGCAGAAATGCAAAGAACTGGTTAGAGATTAGGCACAGGCTCAGAACTAGCACTCAGAATGCCTCAGCAGGAAAGGGGTGAGAGAGAAGTCAAGCACCTGCACAAACATAGTCCCAAGCCAACAAACTCTAGGCCAGAACAAAGAAGATACTGTTATTCTGGACTTCAAGTGACAGAACCACAACACCCTTGACATCAGCGGATCTACAGCAGCGAGTCAGCAGCTTTAAGTTCCTTAGCTTATATATTACAGACTCCCTGACATGGTCTGTACACACCACTTCCTTTGTCAGGAAGACAGAACACCTTCTCAACTTCCTGCAACACTGAACAAAAAAAGGCACGCCGTGTTTACATTTAACAATGTAAACACGGCACATGCACCATATACCAAGTTTTCCATTATACCAAAAATCATCTATGCACTTTGTAATACTATAAATACTGCATGAATACACCAATGTACTTTTGTAATACTGTAAATATTATATACTTTTTTTGCAGTTTTATATTATACAGAACGCCACCAATCGCCCTCTTTGGTAAACTATTTTACCATGTTTGGGTGTAGGGGTTGGAAAAAACAGAGTTAATTAAGTCCAGGAAAACTAGAAAAGCAATTGGGCGGAGAGGGATGTAACCCAGAGGGTATTGGGGTGTGATCAAAGCAGGTGCTGGTGGTGTGTGTGCCTGTGATGAGACCGCCTATACGTGTGTGTGTGTGTGTGTGTGTGTGCGTGTGTGTGTGTGCGTGTGTGTGTGTGTGTGTGCGTGTGTGTGTGTGTGTGTGTGTGTGTGTGTGTGTGTTTGTGTATGTGTGTGTGTGTGTGGGTGTGAAGTGTCCACCAGTGAGTGTACAGGACTCACTTAACCACCTACCTGTTTAACGACGGTTTGGACTTATGACCAGCTCTCTGACTAGTCTGTATTGTACATTGCGTACAATACCACGCCGTCTCAGTGCATCTCATCGCGCATCACCGTTCTCAGTTTCAGTCCCTTCCTGCAGTCCGTCAGTATTCACCACACTAGCGTTCGCAATGGCCACGCCCCCTTACCGTGAAATAACACGGGTCCTCGCTTATCGACCAATTCGCTTAACGACCTGGTTGTAGGAACGGAACCCGGTGGTTAAGTGAGGAGTACCTATATTATATCGTAGCACCTCCAAGCAGTGGAAAAGGCCCTGAAGTCACCCCTGAGTACGGCATCCGTACAGACACAGCAGGAGTATGCAGGAAACCCCCAAGCTACCCGCCCTGCAGCCACAGAAGACCCCCCCAGCCCAAGGAGAAGCCGGAAGGCCACAAAGCAACCCCCACGCCCTGCCCCGAGAAGCATAACCCAGTCCCAGAGAGTGCAAAGAGAACACGCACCCCAGAGGCGCACACATACAACCCACCAGCCCCGCCATGGGGCCAAGATCCGAACCACAACCTGCACCCCCAGCCCCCGGCCTGAGCCCCAAACGCGCAACAGCGCCTCAAACCAACACACGGACGCTAGCTGTAGGCAGCCCCCAGGAGTGCTGCTCCCCCCACACACCCGAAGAATGGCCAGGTCAACCCAGGGACAAGAGAGGGCGCCACCACCCGTACCCCCTAACACCCCCGTAGGGCCCCCACGGCCACAGGACTAAGCGCCACAGATGTCCCCACAGCCGTAAATAGTATACACTTAACAATGGATATTCAGTGTATTCTCATTGTTGTATTGTCCCATTGCCTCCTATCCCATCTCCGTTTTTTGTTGATAATGTAGAGCCTGTGTTGTCTTATTTGTGTGTACCATTAACAACAATTCTGCAGAAAGCATTTTAGGAAATACGTGGACATGAAGGCTACCAAAAAGGTCTAAAACACATAAATAAGGTCTTGAATACTGACTACCTAGCTGGATGAACCTACTGTATAAGCACGCTGGAGGGATGCTGATTTGTATCCTTGGCCAAATGCAAAAAATGTCCCACCTTATTTCCCTAACCACTGTTGTTGCACCAAAAAATACACTATTTGTGGTCAACTCACCGTGATAAATAAAAGTATAGGATGCCTGTAGTAGACTCACCCCTGAATCAATTTTCTGCACAATCTCAGGCAATTTCTCTCCAACACTTCCAATTTTTGGGATTCAATATTGTGAAAAAGCGTGGTGTGTAGCGGCCCACAGCATCAAAAAAGTAATTCTATAGGTTTGTGGTGGCTATCCTGTTGAACTCAGCAAACACAACACACAGCAAAAAAAAACCATACAGTAACAAAATAGGCTTAAGCTAGTGTGGAAATTTCAGAATTTTTATCCAAGCCTAAAACTAAATGCACAGTTTATCATAAGGGAAAACAAAAAGCATATGAATATCAGTACTTACTTGTCTCTCTGTAAAAAGAGCTGGCCACCGCTCCTTCAATGGCCTCCACAATCTCCCGTCTCCACCATGGGAAGGTCTGGTCCATCTTTGATTCAATGACAGTAACCACTGGTGTTCGGTTTCTTTCATTTCTTCAACCAGGACCTTTTTCTCAGCCTCCAGCCTATCTTCATTCTGCCACTCAGGGAGGTCCGGTAAGTAATTTACCTCATACCTTTTTGGTCTTTTGAGGCCTCTTAATGCCATTTCTGGAGCACCATTTCCCCTCCCATATATAGCAACCTCGATACATCCTGCTCTTCTCAGTTTAGTGCGATGGTTCCCCATTTTGTATGTCAAGCTATTCTTCAAGCCAGATCACCCATCTGGTGAGCCTGGTTCCCTCAGGCGGGGATGTTCGCTTATGAGCGCTAATGCCACAGAATGGCATCAGTCTTCATTTCGATAGGTATCAAATTTGTAGATCGCTTCAGCAAGCTTTTTCAAAATACCGTGCTTCATGTCTTTTTGTACAATGGTACGAGGTATGTTTGGTCCGGTAGAAACACAAGATAAGCCTGTCTCACTCCGAATACCACATCAACCGAGAAATTTCGAAAGTTCAAAAACCCTGGCAATCTTTCTTGTCTTGCAGATGACGATAAGCTGTGCGTGGACAGAATCTCTGCATCATCTGAGACACTGGAGGCATCACACATGCTGGTGGTGGGGGCAGGCACCAGTGTCAGTGTCAGCAATGGAATGACCTTCACAGTAGCTATCGTAGCCGGCAAGTCTCCGATGGCATCAAGGTTGAAGGAGGAATTATCAAAGTCGGGGTCATGAGAGATAAGATTGAAGTCAACTTGCTACTTACTTTTTTCTTTCATTTTCATCTTGAGCTCTTCAACCGTTTCTGGTTTTCCATCCAGTGACACTTTCCATTTTTCCTCTTCATTTATGATAGTTCTTAGTTTAACGCTTCCCTCCCTCCCTTCCCTGTGCATTCCACATACTGTCACTCAGCATAATGTGTAACTCTTAAGCGTCGCCCATTACCTTTATTTTTTTATTATTATTTATTTAATTAATTATTTTAAATATTGCACTTGGAGGACTCTCCTATCTGTCGGTCCAACCTCCTCTGGTGCACAGCTCTGGGCGCGGATCTGTGTGTTAAGAGCTGTAAGGAGCTGTACATTACATTGTACATGACATTGTACATGACATTGTACATGACATTGTACATAAAGTGTACATTACATTGTTTATTACATTGTACATTACATCCAGAACTTCAACGCGTGTTGGAAAGGGATGTAAATACAGTAGCATGTCGACTCGGGTGTCGCGTTTCCATCACTGCCCGTTCAGAGCTGGAGCCGATAAAAACCTGTGACTACTGCAGGGTCATTTGTTCCTCGAATGAAAGCCGATTGTCACCTTTCCCAGTGAAGCCTAAAGCCAGATGTGAGTGGGGTTTTTGCACATTGGAAAAGGGGTATTATGGTGCTGTGCCTGTTAGCTAAGTTAACGTTTAGCAAATGTAAGCCAATGCTAGCGCAGCAGTCAAAAATGCAAGTTCACACAATTATTGCTTGCTTGATTATTTACCTTATTCTTCAAAAGACGACATGTGACGGACGAAATGGTAAAAATCCATTGCTTTTTAAGGTTTATAAGGTTGCGGTCGTAAATAGTCGCGCCGAGCAAATGAAGATAACTTAAAACTTAAAGTTATCTTCACTCAAAACACAAAGAACATTTCTTTTTTCACCCTGCAACTAACTCTTACTTCATAAAACCCGGTAAGAAGTAAATACTGTTTATAACCGAGTTAAGTTCAAAAACGTATGTAAGTCATGACAGCTATCAGAATTCATCGTGTGCAGCCAGTCGGTCATTACCACAAAATAACCGCTTTCGGAGTGACACCGCCAGGCTCCGGCTTGCTTCCCATTGTGATGCACGGCCGGTTGAGAATCAAGATTAAAAAGGCCCCTAGCAGCCGAGGCCGACACATAGCTGCTAAATAATACAGTTTCAACACCAAGTCGGAGAGTAGCGCAACGGGTTACTTCATCCCGGGGCTCAGCCCGTTCCATAACTACACTGATCTGGCGGCAAACCACTGGGCCACCTGCTGACACACCAGCTTAGGCCGCGCCGCCCGGAAATCTGGGTGAACCGCTGTAAATCTGCAAGGAAAGAAAAAGGGTATTTGCAATCCCCGGCGGAAAAAAGAGTTAGCGAGAGTGAGACAGAAAGACAGCAAGAAAGAGGAAGAATCAAAGTGAGGGGAAGGCAACGCAGGTATACAACCCCCACCCAGCCCTCCATCAGCAGACTTCAGCTCCAAGGGATGGGGGTGGCGAGGGGGCTGACAACGCCAAAGGGGGATTACATTGATCCCTTTCTCTCTTTCGTGGGCAGCCTGCCACCTCAGCTGTCCCGCTGTGCGAGGAGGAACCCGGGCACTGCTTTGTTTTTCGTGTCACGCAGGTCTTAGTTTCCCCCGCTCGTGGCGCCAGAAGGGTCCGCAGACGATCCACTCAACGCTCCGCATGCTGCCGGGAAATAAGATGGCCGTGCTCGAGGGGAGGTGTTGGGACCCGAACTTGCCCAACCAAAGTTAAAATTGTTAGAGCATAGGTCAGTTATTTTTGATTCGCGGGCCTTCTTAAAATGTTGGTTCTCAACCTGGATGAGCACTTTCAATAAATCTACCACAACGCTGCACGTTCTCACTGCGCCTCAGTGTAGCGCAACGGGGGGAAACGAAGCCTTAAAATTAAAAAAAAAAGTTCAATCTGCTTTTGTGCTCCTACCATAAAGTTTTGGTGTATTTTCTCAGCGTGTATCGAATAACAATAACGTTACATTTCCAATTGCCGCAGCGCATCCAAAAGCACTAGGTTACAGCAGTAATAAGCACCACAGCTTCCTGTTTCTAGCCTCTTACGTGAACACGTATGTAGCCAAAGCAGCTGATTTGTGGGAGAGCAAAATGGCCAATAAAACATTGAAAAACATCACAAAGCTATTTTCTTCCCCTCGACAATGTCTTCAGAGGTGTTAGAACAGTGGCCACTGAGTCTTCGGTAAACGACCAGTGCCTCGCAGACCTACCGCCCTCGCTTAGGAAGTTTATTATGAAGATTTGTTCACGCGCAGTTGTTTCACTCAAGCCAAACACACATCGTAAAACTCTCCCAATAAGTGGAAAAGTTGAACAATTCCGACTTTAACCCCAGAGTGCAGCCCAGAGACAGCTGAAGTGATCAAGAACGACATAGTTACCGGGCCGTGTCGTCGCCCTTCTAAGACTCGTGTTCGCCTATCGCTGTCTATTAGTTCTACAACACACACACACACACACACACACACGCGCACACACACACACGCATTGCATTGAAAACAGAAGCGATCGTAACAGCCGTGTGCCGAAAACACACCTGTTAGCGGTTGTCATCCAGTCTAAATGCGTATTGATCGGAGCTCGGAGAGGGAGGGATTGATTTTGTGCCGGGTGTCTGACGGAGCGTTGTGCATTAGAGATGGCGGAGACGAGGGGGAAGGTGTTTGAGCTGCAGGAGAAGCCTAATGGGAATTGGGAGATGGCGGCAACTGAAATATTTAATATGGGGGTGTGGGGGGCGGGGGGTTGGTAGTTGGAACATTTGTAAAGCTTAACTCTGGTTGGGTGTGTAGTCATTAAAAAAAGAAAAAAAAACAAAACGTTTTTCTTTCAACATCCCCTGCAAACTAGAGTGACTAGAGTGTTGGAGCCGCTGTAGCTGTCGGTATTTTTAAGGAGCAACCCGGAATTGTTTTTGGGTTGTTTTTTTTTTTACCCTGTTTTCATTAAGAGTTCTCGCTGAACACGTGTTACCTCAGTATTAAGCAACGACAAAAAACAGTGACTGTGGCTGTGGCCAGGGATTTAAGTTAAAGAATATCACATTACTACAGTGTATATATACTTTAGGGGTTAGAATAAAGTCATAACACTACAGCAACTTCTACGGCTAAAACTGCTGCCACCACAATGCAATGATAATGACAATGGTGTTTATAACACAAAGCTGATTGTGACAATTTCATATATTTACGTTCATCATACGTGAAATATTGCACAACGTGGTTCGCCCATTTTTTTCTGCTATTTTAGTGACATGGGATGAATGAGCTCATTTAAAGCCACGATGAGGAGTTTTGGAAACGTACAAGGGTATTCCTGGAACCCGGACTGCATTTCATAGGAGTTTGCCCATTACGGTGCATGTGACTGTCGCTCTTTGGCTTTTGGATATTATCTTTTGATGATGCGGCTCTTTCCCGATATCTGGTAAATGGCTCCATCACATTTCACAGCAAAGTCAACCTATTGCCAAGAAAACCCCACGTTGGGATCATAATATAAATTGTCATTCATCATAATGGTCTTACTTGCTTATGTCAGTTAAAGAGAGGCACTAACAGCGGAGAAAAAATGTCTATAGCCAGTTTAATGTCTATGTTTAATGTTGTGTAGATTCAAAGCTCAGCCGCAACACCTGTCTCCTTGTCATGACGGTTTCTTTCTGCCCGGTGTAACAGATTAATATGCCGGGCCGAGCAACGGGAGGGGTTCCCGCCCAGGCGCGGATAGAGATACAAATGTGTTTGACATTTTGTCAGCTATCGATCGTGGAGGGCGAGTGCCAGCAGGAAATGGAGCCCTGGCGAGGAGCTCTGACATGGAGGCTGGAGGCGATGTGATGTCCGCAGTGCGGGCCAGCTCGCACCTCCAAAATGTCACTTTGTTCCTTCCGTCCGCCCGCCCGCCCGCCTGTCCATCCACCTGCCCATTCATCAGCTAAGCGTGAAGGTGTGGCTCACGCTGCCGTGGTGCTGTGGTTCCCGTGGAGAAACGCAGGAAGTCAAGCACAGAGATGACAGAGTTAATGATGGAAGGGTGCGGGGGGAGGTTGGCTGGTGGGGGTACTACAGGCCCTTGTGCTTTAAATGAGAAAACACACTGCATTGGCCACGCGGCCATTTTCTTCCACTCAAAAACGTTGAATGCCGGAAGCAGACCACACAAATTCAACCAGATTTTGACAGGATTTTGTAGCCGCCGACGAAGCGGTGTGCATTTCTCCCTTATTAGAAGATCCGATATGTATCTCAATACATGGGCTAGGATATGATTCAGGGACGATACATTTTAATATCGACGGATTCAATGCGATTAAATGTGATACGATGCTTAACAATTGCAATTCTTAACATTTTTTTAATGTAGACATTCCTTTTCCATTATGAATTGAAATATGCCAATTCTATGAAATTGCCAATGCTTACCTTCAAATAGATTTGTTTCTGCACTCTGTGTCCGTGCACGAGGTCAGGAACGCTCTGAGGTGGGTGAACACCAGGAAAGCTGCGGGCCCAGACGGAATATCTGGGAGAAATACTGACAACCTGTGCTAACCAGCTAGCTCCGGTGTTCACTACAATATTCAACATCTCCCTGGCTGAATCAGTGGTCCCGTCCTTCTTCAAGAGGTCCACCGGCGTTCCTGTTCCGAAGATCCCCTCTCCTGCCTGCATGAATGACTACCACCGGTGGCCCTCACCTCAGTGGTCATAAAGTGTTTCGTGAGGCTGATTAAGGATTATATCTGCGCCGCCTCTGCGATCCACGGATGACGCGGTCTCCAAGGTACTGCACACCCGGCTCACGCACCTGGATGGCCGGACGGGGGCCTATGTGAGAATGCTGTTCATCGATTACAGTTCGGCTTTCAACACCATAGTCCCCACCAGACTGGCTGTCAAGCTGAAGGAGCTCGGACTGAATACTCCGCTGTGTTCCTGGATCCTGGACTTCCTCTCGGCCAGGCCCCAGGTGGTTAGGGTGGGGAAGCACATGTCCAGCTCCCTCACCCTGAATACAGGATCCCGCCAGGGTTGCGTCCTCAGCCCCCCACTGTACTCCCTGTACACACATGACTGTGGCCAGGTCCAGCTCCAACACCATCATCAAGTTTGCTAACGACACCATTGTCGTGGGCCTGATCACTGACTGTGATGAGAAGGCCTACCGCGAGGAGGTGACAGACCTGTCACTCTGGTGCCAGGAAAACAGCCGACACCTGAACGTCAGCAAAACTAAGGAGCTGATTGTGGACTTTAGGCGTGGATTACAACCGAGGACGCACGCACCCTTGGTGATTAATGGGACTTCTGTCGACAGGGTGAGCAGCTTCAAGTACCTGGGAGTCCACATCACAGAGGACTTAACATGGACTGTACAAACAGACATTCTGGTGAGAAAGGCGAGGCAGTGTCTTTACCACCTCAGGCAGAGAAAATTCCGGGTCTCGGTGAGGATCCTCAAGTCCTTCTACTGTGGAGCATTGGAGAGCATCCTGACAGGCAACATCACTGCCTAGTTTGGGAACTGTACTGCTCAGGACAGGCGGGCCCTGCAGAGGGTGGTGCGTTCAGCTCAACGTACCACTGGAACTACCCTGCCCTCCCTGCAGGATTTATATACCAGGAGGTGTAGTAGCAGAGCTTGCAGGATCATGAAGGATCCTCATCACCCCAACAAGGATCCTCAACCATCCCAACAAGGATCCTCAACCATCCCTGCCCGCCTTGAGACAGTGGATTGCGTAACGGAGAGTGAGCGATCTCCAGTCCACTGTGCGTCTCATTCCCCGTGTCTCCAAACAAAACAAATAATTATAATTTTGAAAGTCACATGATTTGTAACATTAGATCAGTGAGTCCTCCGCAGCAGCTTAGTTTATACCAAAGCAGCAGAGCTTCAGTCAATGATTCGTAACTTTAGAATTGGGCCATCGACCATTCTATGGCACATTTAGATCGATTCAGGGGTCCACGTAACAATGTACTTGAATCTTTAATGTTTTAACCAGTTTGCGATTCATATTGGTGAGCCGCTACACCCCTATCGCCTACAAATTTCCAGCATCGGGCCCAACATCGGGAACGACAAACGGATGTCTTGACCCCTTGTAGTGCGACATAATCAAAAAACATTGATGTGGTGGGAAGCCCCAGGACATTAAAAAAAAATAACCGCAATAATAAAGTATTTATCAAAATATCATCTGCAACTTCTCGCGTTTGCCATGGAAAATGACTAAAGCATTTGCAGCTGCAACGGAAATTGCAATGGGACAATGTAATATTTTGAAGCTTTATCCAATGACCTTGTCTCATTGAGATCCAGATTTGTTGATATGTAGATGTGTTTTTGCAGGAGATTTATTCCAAAGCAGATCTCTTCAGAGAGGACACCTCTTCATTGTTGGCATCCCGGAGTTCAAGCAATTACTTTGTTGTTCTGGTATTCACAGCCCTTGCGCCAGATGTGACTGGCCTCCCACGGCCTTTATCTGCAGCGTGGCAGTTGTTGGGTTACCTGCTATTTGTTTTTCCCATCTCTGTTTCTTTACAGCGGGCCGCAGGGTAGACTTATCCTACTCCGTTTGTCTTCCTCGACAGAAGAGCCCTAGCTTGGCTCTGAAAGGGGTTGGGGGGGTCCAAACTGTTACAATCTGTGTGACTCTTTTTTTTTTTTTTAAACCTGTGCTGTCCGCATGCTGGGCATACAACACAGAGTATTTGTATGCTATTGCATCTAGGACAGAGTTAGTCTGCAAGTGGAGTTCAAGTTCTCAACCTGCAATGCAACTAAATAAATTCTTAAATCATCAAGAACAGCTGCAATAACTCTGTCCTGTTGACGACCTGTAGAATGACAAGAGCACAGTTTTAGGTTATACAGAGCTGCCACAAATCCCCAACTTTGGTGAGCTATTTTTCTTTGTTTTGGTCTTGTTTTGGTCTTTTGTACTGATCACTACTCCAAGAGGGGGAGAATCACCACGGGTGAAACAAATAAACATAGAACCAAACAAAAACATGTACATTGAAAAACATAAACATAGAAACAAACACAAGTACACGGCAATATGTATCTAAAAAACAGAGTAAATGAGATACAGGAAAACTGGAGCAGCAATTGAGCACGTGGCCTCTTCCTCTCATGGTTATGGCAGTAAATGAGGAAGAGGCCCTGTGAGCCGGCGGGACCCCAATGCTCACCAACGGCTTGCGCAAGAGAGAGGCCTGCCCTACTGCAGCCGACAGCCTCCCCCAGCACCCCAACCCACGCCAGGCACAACAGAAACCACCGGCCACCCCGCGGCCAACCACGCCCCTACACCAACCCACCGGCGACCCGCCACCCCAGAAAACCCCAGTGCTCAATGTGTGCTGTTGCCAATTGCAGTTAAAATTACGGAGTGTGGGGGTGCGAGTCCTCCAAGCAAGTGGAACCGGAATCATTCGCACCCCTCCTGCCCTGCAGACCCTGGTCGGGTGGAGTGTTGTTTGGATTAGGATTTGTGTACGACTGTCTGTGTTCTAGGCTAATATGAGTGAGAGAGAAGCACGTCGGGGCAGGAGTATGACGAGCAAGATCGCAGACCCACATCCCCAGCCACATAGATTGCACCCCACCTGTCCCAAAACCCTAGGCCTATTGCTTAGCGTATGTGCTGAGTATGAGTTTTGGCACTGGGAGAGATAGGTGAAGCGCAACCAGATTAACGCAGGGGCGCAGCAGGCCGCAGAGCCGGGCGCTTAGTGGCCCGCTATGCGCCTCCGCCATGCCGGGCAACTCCGTCCCCCCATCAGGCTCCTGGTCAGCCGCCGCGCATGCGGACCACAAAGATAAAGATAATGTTGTAGCTATTTTCACGGAGTGTTGTTCAGACCGGTTCTGTATGCACAGACCATCTAATTACGTGGTATGTATTTTCGCCTGATCTCTATCTGCACAACAGCAGTGCCTGTTGGGTGCAACCACAGTTGATACACATAATCCCAGCCAGCAGTAAGACGTTTTTTAATCCAGTGAAGTTCAATATGTTTGGCCTCGGGTTGGATGTCTCGGTGTTGAGCTGTGGTGCGTATGTTAAAAGCGCGCGAGGGGGGGAAGTTGTACCGCAGCTGGAGGTGCCGCTGCCGCCAGAAGCCAGCGCTCTCCCTACCAGGCCCTCTCTTATGAAGAAAGAAAGAAAGAAAGAAAGAAAGAAAGAAAGAAAGAAAGAAAGAAAGAAAGAACCGTGTGCAGCAGATCTTTCTGTCTTCCCAGATCACGCTTTGCAGATTTTATCTTTTATTCCATTTGCTTAGTATCTACTGTAATAAATATGACCATTTTTTTGTCATAATATATAATTTTTAATTGTGTGGAATGAGAACAGATCCACTTGAGGCTTTGCCAACATGATTCACTTATTTTCATGTATTTATTTACCATTGCCCTTGTCGAAAAATTATGGTGAATCCCTTAATGATGGCTCAGTGTAGCATAGCAGAGAGATGCCTTACAAAAGAGCACTAATATTTTTGTTATCGGTTGAATGTAATGAAATTATTATCATTATGATAATTATAATTATTTATGGATTAGTGGATTAAAAAGATTACTCTTGCTCTTTGAAAGAAAAGTTCCCAAATAGGGTTTTTGGGTTTATGACCAAGGCTGTGGTTGGCAGGTTGCAGCGTTTTGTCACCCAACACACACGTGATTAATCATATTACAATGATGCAGGTCGCTCATAGCACATGTCCTAATCGTCAAATGGGCGTTAATGGCCACCATCCGGCTTCCAAACTAAAGTGGAGGATTTACACACCAGGGTCCATCCTTAGGTTGGAGCATCATTTCACCACTACATGAACACAAGAGGACAGGGGAAGGAGCAGGGGAAGGAGAAGAAACTGTATTTATTAGAACGGTCCAAATTTAAGGTTACCACCCTGAATTCAGGTTCAAACACCATTCTGCCGTCTGTAGCTGTGGCTTGACCACGCCCATGGTCTGCCACAAACCCCCACCGCCTGACTTTGGCCGGTTGTGACTGGACCAAACAACCTGAACATAAGTCTGTAAAAGTGGTACAACCCAAACAGAGTAGAGAATGCAGATTTTTCCTTGGCCTCCTGAGAAAAGGGAATCTGCCAGTAGCCCTTGGTTAAATCCAGTATTGTGAAAAAAATGAGCCATACCTAACCGGTCGAGAAGTTCATCGACCTGACAGGAGTTGGGATACCTGGCAACGCCCCCCCTGGAGGAATCGGTAGCTGCCCACCTGCGCCCCTCCCTCACCTTGGAAAAGCCTTGGTTGCTGTCCAAGGCGTCTAGGCTGACAACTGCAGCACTGCTCAATCTGCTGTTCCAGGCCTACCAGGTCAGACCACAGGTTGTGATGCACCGCCACCTGTGGATGAACCTGTCTCAAATATCTGGGGAGGACCAGGCTCCTGGATGCTCCGTCAAGGTGTCGGCCTTTTTGGGCCCATTGTGGGCTCAATGACCCACAAGTTCGAGCGGCAGCAGAAGGAGTCGGTGGCATGGAAGAGCTTCATGCAGTCCCTGCACCTTGAGCCCCGGCTCATCATGGGAGCTGTCAGGATCCCCAAGGGCGTCACGGGCCAAGAACGGACCAGCTCCGGCCCAGGGGACATCCCAGCCTCCCCCCGCTTAAAGACTGGAACACAAATCCTTCCTGCCGTCACCAGCAGCCGCAGGCGGTGAGGGTCAGGAAGGTGCGGAGGACCTGAGCCGCTACAAAGAGGGGATTTGTGTTGCTGGACCATTGCTCGACCTCCAGTTTTAGCACAAAAAAGACATTCAGCTGTATCAACTCCCGTGCCAGTGAAAGCCATGTGGTTAATGTACACAAATTACACACACAGTCTTAATTCCCCCTCCCTCCCTCCAGTGTGTTTATCGAGGCCCCCTGTCTACTCAGAAACATGAGCTCAATGGCCCCAAAGACTCACGCAAGGCCTCCATCCTGGAAGGGGAGAGTCAGACCTTGCTCGAGAGGGGCGCCACTCACCCAGTAGTGGACAGAGAGAGAAACTGTGGCTTCCACAGAAGACATTTCCTCATTTGATCAGGAGACGGCTCTTTTCTGAGACCAATTCTGGATACTGAGAATACTAAATGAAACACTGAGAAAGCTCCCGCTTTGAATGTTAAAACACAGACGCCTCTTCAAATTGATCTGACGGGGAGAAGGTTCACGTCCGTGGATTTGAAAATGCTTTCTTTCAGATACCAATTGTGGAAAGACACAGAAAATATCAGAGGTTTGCCTTTCAGGACAGAGCGTACGAGTATTGCGTTATCCCATTCGGTTTCTCTCTGGCCCCCTCGGTCTCTCTCCGGCTGGGGTGCTGTTTACAACGGCCGCATGGCCATCGGGCGGTGGGGAGCCCACGAGACCAGACACTTGCTTATATCACTCGTCAGGGGGGCGTCCGCTCTTTAGCCATGCATCAGGTGTCTGCATATCACATTCAGGGCAGGCAGAACCTTGGAGCGGACTCAAGAGGATAAGCGTTGGATTGACGCATGCATGGACATGATCGGGGTTGATTGGGCTGAGTCAAGGTGGATCTGTTCGCTTCACGAGACACGGCCCATTGTCCTCTATGGTACTCCATTCAGAAAGACGACTCTCTGTTGGGTCACAATGTCCTGGCTCACCCCTGGCATTCCCTGCCCTCCCACTGTTGCAGCGGGCGCTGGACAAGGTGGGAGGGAGGGCAGGGTAGAACTGGTTCTGGTGGAACCTTGGTGGCCGACACAGACCTGGCTCGTGGACCTGAGGTCCCTCATTGTGGGAACGCCGTGGAATCTCCCGCTACAGCCAGACCTCCTGACCCAAGCAGCAGGGAAATCTTCCATCCCATCCCCCACCAGTGGGAACTGGTCGCCTGAGCGGGACCGGTTCACCCACAAAGGGTTAGCCATGGAGACGGTGGAAACAATTCAGAGCGCTAGAGCTCCATCAAAGAGGACGCTTTACATATCCAAATGGCTAGTCTTTGAGCACTGGTGTGTGGCGTGTAAAGATGACCCATTACCCTGTAATATTGGGGTCACACTGAGTAACCTCCAAGGCCTGCATGTAAAAGGCTTGGCACCATCCACCTTCAAGGTATACCTTGCCGCAATATTGGCCTGTGATAATGAGCCATATGATGGGTGTCCTAGTGGCCGAATCACAGCCTGTCAGGGCCAAATTGAGACTTGGTTGGTTTACAGGGGCTTTCAGCTTTATTCAGTGGAGCTGTCTAGAGACAACTGATGGTATAGTAAGAACTCACATTCTTCATTTGTAAAACCAGGGTTGTAGCACAACCAAAACGTTTTATTGGATATTGCCATTGTTTTCTATTTTCCAGTATTTTATTTGGTTTATTGTAGTTTGCCATTTTATTCTATTTTAGTGGCAGAGGGGGTAGATAAATAGATCTATCGATCTATCTATCTATCTATCTATCCATTTAGCCATTCATCCATCCATCTATTTTCAGAGTGGAGAAATCTGCTGCAGCAGGGGCAACTACAGTATGACCAAATACTAAAAGTCCATGGGTCCATTGGTTTCCATAACCCCTTATCCTTATGGTGGTGGCAGTGGTATGTCCCCGTTTATGTAATTTTTTTACCCAGAAATATTGTTTATTTTTTCAGCTCAGTGTGAAATGTCAGTTATCCCCAAATCACTCTGTTACGTATATACATGTGAAATATCCCAGCCTCAAACAAACATGTTTGGTGGAACGTCCCAAAGTGCGTCGTCCTCCAACATCTGCAGGCAATTATGCATATCAGCCAGAGGCGCGGCTTGTGAACAGGCAAGGCAGGCAACTGCTTGGGGTCCAGGCCATTAGGGAACCCCTGAGGAATGACAAACTTTACTCCACAGCAATGTCTCAAAATGTGGCAACATTTAAACAACCGATGGACTTACAATGCCCCATCAACTTGCATGATTGATTCCCATAACATTCTCGAAGTTTGCATTGACAGTCAATGAAAGAAAACGAAGAAGAATTATCCATCTGGAAGTAAAATAAGAAAGAGAAAAAAAGAGGATGAGGAAATCCATCAGCCCGAGGTTGCTCGTTTTTATTCTGAAAAAAAAAAAAGACATGACTTACCTGTCTGTGCATGTACCACCGTCCCCGGGTACAGACGGAGTGGAGGGAACCCCCATACTCCCCAGCGGGCTCTGAGCCACTCCAGAGCACCACCCCAAGCCGGCCTCAGTACTGGAGGAACGACTCTGCTCTGGGAACGGAAGGAGACGTCTCCTTTGGCGGCAGGGAGCGGTAGTGGTGATGGTGGAGTTCTGGTGGAGAAACTTTTAGTTTCGTTAAAAATGAAAAGAGAGAGGGAGAGAGAGATGATACGTACCATATGAGGATTTGGAAATGTATTTCATAATTAATTATATGGCAATATTTTGAATCAATTTGATGCTTTGAATCAATCAATGCTTTATGTGTTGATGAGCACTGGCTTTATAATGTGGGTGATTTACAATGTGACAATGTTGAAGTCATTTTGTTATTTAGCTTCTTATTGTTCTTTATATGTGTATTTTAAAAATTAAAAGGTTTTTGATGTTCTTTATATTTATACTTTGCAAATTCTACTAAAATTTGAAGAAATGTATTTTTCGATTTCGTACATATTTTGTTGGTCTCACATTTTTTATAACATAATGATGATGAACGCTGGTTGGAGGGGCCCCCTGGAAAATCTTGCCTAGGGCCCCAACAGACCCTAGAATCCTCCGTGGCGCAGCGTACGGATTTCATGAAAATACCTTGGATCAGATTTGACCTTTTTCTCCTCATTTGCATCAACCCGGTCACACGCTGTCTGGGAGGCTGGAGAGATGCGGGCCGGTGGGACTGTGATGGAAATAGAGCTACAACGGTTAGATAACTAAGCGTAAAAAAACACTGTTAAACTTGGACTTGATAAACAGGATACAAACAGTCCGATGTGTCCAAAATACAGATGCAGTGTGTGGCGTTTGATGTGATACATTGATGTGTTATAAAAGTTATATAATAATAGGTTTTGTATACTTGGCCACCTGATGTTGAACCTTGAGGGTGACGTCCTTTTGCCTTCATAGTTACTTCATACATAGTTACTTAATTAAAACATTCAGGTGTACAATCATTGCAGAATAAAAATCATAAAAAAATGTGAGGAAAAGGCTTTGTACATGTCAAATAAATGTATATACATTGTATTTTAATGTGCTGGCGTCCGACATCAATTGATGACTTGGTTTTATCTAAACTTCTTTTAATTAATGAACGGGACAGAGTTTTCTAAACAATGGACTGGTTAACATGAAATATGTTAGAGTATTTATACATATCCTTGGTAATTTCCCAAACTGAGTCTTTTAAACTCTCAGACTCTGTATATTCATTCCTCCTTTTAAACACAACATTCCTCTTTTTTAATTCGGGGAAATATGCCGCAGAAGAGGAGAGCGTAGGTTTTAATCTGCTCATGATATGTATTCATGTCTTTATTTAATATATTTAAATTGCTTTACTGCTGGACTAAGTCATTTCTGGAAAGGTTTGGGTAAATGAACCCTACAGTACATAAAGGAGGGGGCCGTGGTTGTTATGCTTCTCTTTGAAAAAAAATCAAGGGGAAGGCAACGCTCCGTAAAATCTGCAGGGTATCAGGTTGAGGTGCTTGCAGGGTGCTTCTCCTCTGCCTGTATACATTTGTTCCCGCGATTCCATGCACCTGCCAAATCACATTGCATCAGACGTTTCACAAGTGAAGAACATTTTCTTTTCATTTTTTTATTCATTAGGGGTCACGGGTTGTTTGAAAACACGTAATGGAAGCAAACCGATACAGTGTTTCTGCGTGGAAAGCTACATCTGCTCTGGTGGTGCTGATGCAGCAGGAGGCTGCGAGGCTGTAGAAACATGAACTATTATAAAGTTTAAATATATATTATATTATAAAGTCTGCGGAACCCACAGACTTATTGCGATTGTTAAGAACCACAATTTCCTGCTTTAGATATCCTCATGTCCAAAGACACCTTGAAGTAGAAATCGGTCAAATAATTTGGTTTAAAAAAAAAACATATTGGATGTGTTTTTTTAGCTGGCACTTTGTAAGGAACAGCCATTCAATGTATTTGTGTTATGCATGCACTCCTCTATATGCTCTTTTCATTGCTGGTGGCGGAGTCCGCCACTCCTGACCAAGACTGGACAGATTGAGAACGCGGCAGAAGTGAAAAACAGCCGTGGTGAATTTGGTAAAGCAGCGTAGCTTGTTGGGTTCAGTAAACCGGATGAATGGATGGGTGATTTTAACAAAAAATAACTGAAATAGGCTGCGGCGTGGGGGAGGTGTGGCTGCTTAAACAACACCACCCCCACGCCACATAGGCATCTGCTGCTCAATCGGCCCACTGAAGTTCTCTGGCCGACAGACCGCTGCTCGTTGAATTGGAAGTACGGAGAATTGCTGTTGCTCTCCCTTAGTCGCAATACATGCAAAATAACCATCATATTTATGCAAACTTCTAGATATTCCCGCCTTCTTTAACAACTTGGATACCATTTTAAAGGGACTGCTGGGCCCGGAATTGGCTAAACCTATTGTCTGTAAATGCTTAATAATTGCATGTAATTTGCAACTGTGGAATCCTCCCTCTACTAAGATGAATGTCAATGACACAGGATATTCAGTATTTCCCCCTCCCCTTTGAATCTTGAACAGCGGCCCGCCTGGGGCTTTGATACTTTGGCTGTAATCTCGAGACGAGCCGCTGAATAGGAACAGGTGGTGTTGTGAGACTTTGCTTGGGGATCTCCTGGACAAATACAGTCGCACACCTCCCGCTGCATGTTTGGGGTAAAATTTGGCAAAGAAAATTGCTCACCATCCGTTTGTTGACACCCTGATATAAAGGACAGATATTGTTTAATATTGTCTTAGGAGAATTAAAAAAAAGAATAATAATAAAAAAATAAAAAGCACTGCACCACAAAACAGTCATATATTCTAAAACCCATATCCATATTTTCCTCAAAAGTGTCGCTTTCTTGCTTTCTTCATCATGCATCCGTAATTGTGCTGTGACAAATTCTGGAAGAGCACTTTGTCACGGATTGCAATATAATACATGCACAAGACTGGCAATTGAAAGTGTCATTGGTGATAAAGATAGAACAGAACAGAGGTGATATATAGATGCATTAGTGCAGCGGGAGGCAGAGGGATCCTGCAGACACTGTCAGATGTGTTTCGCTGCCATAGTGTACTAAAAATCAGCACCGGATAAAACAAGAAAACATCTTTCCAGCTTCCCTAAAGACTTTGTGTGCTCACTATGGGCTGGGTAATGATCTACTTTTGGTGCGCTGCGTCTCTTTTGTCTGTGATCTTATTCCGTGCAGGACAAAATTTTGTGCATTTACTTGGACAACAGTTGCATTTTGAAGTTGAAATGTTTTCTCGATATTTCAAAGCGTCTCACTGCTGGCTGGGATTATGTATATCTACCATGGCTGCACCCAACAGGCACTGCTGTTGTGCAGAGAGAGATCAAGTGAAGATATGTAGCTGCGTAATGAGATGCTCTGTGCAAACAGAAGCGGTCTGAACAACACTTCATGAAAATAGCCACAACATTATCTTTATCTTTTAACATACATGGCAGAAGGCTGCTTGGGCGCAGAGCTTTCTCAAAGTAAAAAGGGGAAACAACTATGGAGAAAATTCCATTGCTTGAGATAAGCACACATTGATGCATTTCTTTCAGTGCCTCAGCATTATTAAATATAACACGAAAAACTAAATCAGCACTGATTTGTATCCCTTTGTATTTCTCCTGAAGAGGTCATTTCCCAGTGTGACTTTTTCTGGAAACTGAGCCCGATCTACAGGTCAAGCATCATCATTGAAGCCTAGTGATCCTGGGTGTGCGGCAGTTGCCACGGAATCAACTTTAGGTATTGATACATACATTATGGTATCTAACAACAGAGATTTGGTAAGAAGTAAGGATGAAATCCTAGGGCAGATCTAATGATAGTGATCATTCCCAAATTAGTCCATTTGAGTATTTGAGGCATCAGTGGAGACCACTCGGACCCACCCAAGACAACTGGAAAGCCGCAAACACTCCGACAGCAACCATCCTGCCCCTGAAGTGGATGGGCCGTAAGGTAGCAAAACACCATGACCAGCATCAACCCTACCACAGTGGGAAGCCAACCACGTTAAATGGATGGTTGAGGGCACCCTGCTCGATGAATCCAGACTTCCTCAGTGCCAGCTCAGGGCCAGAAAGCCCGCAGAAAGGGCATGAATCCATTGACCCCCTCTGCCCCCAGAAAATTCCACAGGCAGGAGGTGAGCAATATCCCCTGGCACACATCAGGCCCCATGACACCATAACACAGGACACGCCAACACCACAACAGCACCAGCCAAAATCCTCAAGGAACGCTCCCAGCAGCCTGGGAAAAAGGGGGGGCCTCAAAAAGTGACTCTGACTACTGTAAAGATATATCTGTAAATCGCATTTGGCACAAGCGCTGCATGAGATATTCATCTCAACACTTATATAAAAGCTTCTGGAGTGTCACTTTCAATGAGGAAATTGTAGCAGTTCCAGCAAATCTGATACAAAGATGCCTGATATAATTCTAATCATCGTGGGAAGAATGGGAAAATAATAGGCTTAAGATGTACCACATGGTGATTGAACAAACTTGTGGGCATAACGTCCCTTGCATTACATCCCCTTTGTTTTGCCTTATCTGCACCTTGTGCCAAATAAAAGAGGATCTTTTCATCTTCCCAAAATGGACAGCGTCATAATTTCCAGAGGAGTCGAGATAGAGGCGGTAGCGAAACAGACAAAGATAGGGGTGGGGTGAAATCTTCCTTAATTGATTAAAACAGAACCTCTCCAGGGAACCTCCGCCCCCTCAAACGATGCCGTGAGCCCAGGAACAAGCCGTTCACTTACAGCTGAAAGAGGAGTAATTGGTCATTTTTGAAAATGTTTTTAATTATTAAAATACCATTTCCACCCCCCAAAAGGAGATCATATCAGGCTTTTAAAAACAAGAGTAAAAATCCAATTTACCCCTCAGGTCCGTGGGGAGTGCGGATAAGGAAAGCCACAGACTTGGTTATTAAAAGTGGAGCTGGCCTCATTTCGGCAGATGCTGAACTCTGGGACGGCTGCGATGGGGGACTGTTATGGCCTTGTTGTCATTCATCACACCGAGTGTTCTCCGGGGGAAATTGAGTTGAGGGGACCTCTGCTTTCAGGGCACACATACACACACTAACGCATCCGTGGGTGAAAGCAGTTGTGGGGCCCCATAAACAAACAACCCAGACGGGTGCATATTTTCCAATGCAATGTCCTTCTGACAATGTGCTATTTTCATGTTTACTTCCAATGCCGAATGCCAATATGCAATGCGATGGCATAATTACTACTGTATGTTCCCGGAAATTCCACGATACTTGAGAAGGTTTCTCTTGAGGTGGTTCTCATTTGGCCCAGCCTCAGGATCCACATTTGGTCCTTAGTCATTTAGTCACAGCCCAAACATGATTTGAGATTTGAACCATTTTAATAGTGAATAGTGCAGTAATATGCTTTTGTGGAACGCTTGAGTGCGTGAGAACATCACGGTTTGATAAGATTATTTTTGATCAAATGTGAGCTGGTAACAACAACTGTGCGATGATGTTTTTTGTTTTTTTATTACCTCATGAGAAAAAAAAACCACAACAGACTGCAGTATGAACAGTAGCTCTCAAGATTTATACATAAACGGATGTTTAAACATTGGAATCAAACCACCATTGTGAAAACAGCGCCACAGATAAAGGAAAAGGTATACAAACAAAAAATAAAGAAATGTTGCTGTGATGTGACAGTCACAGATCGCAGTTGGAAATTGTTTCACAATAAATAATATATAAATAAAAAAAACAAGTGCAGCATCCACACACAGCATATTTGATGCTGTCAAATATATTTATATATATATATATTTGATTTTTAAAGAAGCAGACATATACACATTCAGTCCACTCAGAATGGACCCGTGACCCAGTTTTGGACCGGGACCAGCCAGTTGACCGCTGCTTTAACAATTGCTTTTTTTTTTAGGACGCCGTTACTCAATTATCCACTACGGCTTTATTTTATTAATAATATTAATTTCATTTATTTCTCATCGCAGAACTAGGCGCCCTTGTGCCCAAAGTGTAACTTGTTGAGCGTTTGTGTAGCGCGCCCCTTCCGGCAATCAAGCTAATGAAAAAAAAAGAACACAGACCAATTATGTAATGCACAAGTCTAATGAAGCAAGTCATGCATGTAAATCAAATAACATGAATAACATGTCTCAGAAAAGTTGTGTGAAAGAAACAACTACGTATATAAAGTCTCAGAAGGTGATGTAGTAGATCACCTCATCACCTATCCCTGTGTAAGAAGGTAGTTGCTCTTTAACAGACAAGGACCCTGTCCATAATTGAATGCACATAATGAGAAACTGCAGCGCTGATGGTTGCCATGGTAACAAGCTAGATACGCTTGAATTGTGTTTTCGTGCGCACACGAATTCAGGAAATCCATGCGGCTCTTTTGATGTTCCTTATTCATAATCCATGGTCCGTGACAGTGACGTTGTAAGCCATGAAACAGTGTCGACGTTGGAACGCTTTTCACTGTCTCATGAGCCCTTTCAACCAATCCCAGCTGGCGCCTGCGGCAGGAGCCTCTCCGGTGGAGTTCACCTCACCCGGAGACGCAACACAACGGTTATTCACACGTCAGAAATAGAGGTCAGGTCTTGACGCCACATATACAACCACGAAATAGATGGAAGCGGGCTACGGGTCTGACCCTCGTAAATCAGTGAACAGGGTTTTAAACGACGCATAACAGAAAGCAAGGTCTCATCAGCAAATATAGCCAAAGGAGTATCCATACATGCAATTTTTACCAACCACTAACCCAGGATACAGAGGCTGTGCCGCTGATACTGCAGGCACAGGCAAAGCAAGATACTGGGAGGTTGTTGTTGAAAGCAAATTAATAATTCTGTTTCTAGTCCTCTCGATCGTTAGCTTTCGCCACACAGAGCGGTCCAACATAAACCCTTCACATTTGCTGACACGCGCCCAAAATGTGAGGGGGAAAAATGAAAAACAATAACTGCTTGTGTTTGCGTCATACACCAGCGTGCACTACATGGAACATTAGAGAGATTTTCTTTCTGTTGTGTCCTCCACCAACCGTTTTACTGGCACCACTGGGCAAACAAACCCGAGATTTCGGCTCTTTATTAATGATTATCGCTCTAATGTCACAATGTGCGATGGTATTAATAATCTACATCCTGTGACAATGACGCGCGTCCTCAACTCCCAGCAAATACTCGACAACGATCCCCTGCGTGTTGAGACAAAATATGACAAATATAGATAAACAGTTTCCTGTTCAGGACCATCATCTTCTGACACGCAAACATGTGTGCGTGTGCGACAGACAGGTGCCTCAATTCGAGGTCATTTCAATAAATGTCACCTTCGCTTACACACTCCCTCGCCCGAGCGCTGTCCCTCTTCTGCCTTGGTTGCAGCCGTCTAGTCTGCAAACGCTGCGCAATCATCATATCAATGCGTGTCAGTTTGGAAATCATTATGCAGAGGGACTCGTCTGCCCATGTAGCTGTGGGATACTCATAAACACGCAATCACCTTTTCTGAGGACACATTTAATTTCACCTTTGGCCAATACAGCGGTAATTTAAATGAAGAATTATGGCATAGTAAATGCAATACGAGGTAATTTACTTCCACTGTTGCCATTCTGCGAGTCAATTTGTTCGGAGAAAATGTATCGCTGTGACAGATTCTGAAAAAAGGGATTTTAACTACCTGGCTAAAACTCCATGTGGGGGTAAAAGACTAACCCAAGGAGCTGCAAAAACTTTCCCCGGTACTAAAAATTTGGGCCGTAGGCTGCAGTGTTTTTTGTGAGCGTTACATACGTCTTGCAGCTCGTTGCATCACTGTTGCTTCTCTGCGCACTCATCGGACACTAATCCATAGATCAATAGAGTGTGATGATCGCTCTAATTAGCCCGGTCAAATATTTGCGCTCAAGAGTGAAAACAAAGCGCGATAACGCGACGCTGCTCGCTCTGTGCCGCGTGTGTGAGGGCGTAACTTTGGTTTGAGAAGTAACGGGAACAAGGTGGAGGGGGGGTCGACGCGGCACAGACCGCACAATGCATTTCCTTTTTTTTCAATTAGGAAACTGAGGAACATAAATACATGATCTAGATGGCAAATTTAATTTAACTTTGAAACGCCAATTCAGGAATCTCTGAACAAAAGCAAAGATATCCTTATAAAACTGAAGTTTTGATAAATTAATTAAATTAATATAACCGGTTGCACAATGTTAAAGGGACTCCAAGGAAATGCATAACAAATCAAGGTCTGGGAGGGACAAAGGTGATTCGAAATACTTCAAAATAACGATTCACGGAGGGAAGACGTAAATCCTGGGATGCTTTTGTAAATCCTCAAATCTCGTAGTTTGAAGTTATTCTACAAACAAAATCTAGGGGCATGACACTTTTTAGTCTTTGAACCTTTTGTGATGCAGGAGATTCATTTCTCAGGATATAATGTATTCTGCAGTTTTCTTTTTTAAATTTAACTCTAGAGAAATCTCTAGTGATATATTACACAGAGGTTGACGGTTAACCTTAAACATAAATACACAACACACGAAGATGCTTACCAATCAAAGTGCACATTGATACAGAGGTCAAAGAATTGATTACGTGATGGACACGCATGATCATGAATAGATCCAAATAACTTATTTGATTACTATTAATTACTAACATTAAGTTAGTAAAATGAAGTCATGTGACATTTTCTCAGGATAGTTGTCACAGATGAAATGACGGAAACCATTAAATTGCCATTAAATTGCCGGATGTCCCAAGCTAAGACTAATCCCCTACACCTAGGGCTTATGGGTGCCAGAGAAGTGTCTCTTCTGATATCAGGTGTGTGGAATACATTTGTGTGTGTGGAATACGTGTGTGTGTGTGTGTGTGTGTGTGTGTGTGTGTGTGTGTGTGTGTGCATCAGAGTCAGTGACAAACCAGGTTTTTAATGAGTGTACCACGTTCCCCTCACAGCCAGGTGTAGTTTTTCTTTTCTTTTTTTAACCCATGCAGAAGTGAGTGACAATAGAGTAAGATGTGAACTTGGAAATCCTTAATCCTTGGGAATCATGCTCGCACATATTCCTGAGCTTCTCGTTATGGGAAATCAGAGATTAAAGACATCTGTCAGCTCCACGGCAATGGGTGTGTCCTTTTTCCATCTTCCCTGAGGTGCACCTATTGATCCTGTTGTCCTCCTGCTCAGTGCTCTCATTAGCCTGATCCCTCCACTGCACACCACCCCGCAGAACTTTGCACCAGAGTGCAACTTACACTGTTGTTGTTGTTGTTGCCTCCACTGTGCAAAGTCACCAGGTTAGTTGAGTTTGCGCCCTGAACTTTTATTTACAATACAGTGTTACCACTGTCATGTTGTTATTTATTTACATTATTATATATTTACCTTTTTACCACTGTCCCACTGTTGTAGCTTTACCAAACCTTATTACCACTAACACTGTTGGTTCCTTAGTACTTTGCTTCCACTGTTAGGCTATTATTTACTTCACGTACTGTCCCACTGTTATTTACCTCTGATACAGTGTAACACTTTTGTTTACTTACAAAAGATTTTTACCACAGTCATGCTGTTGTTTATTTACAATACAGTGTTACCACTGTCACCCTGTTGGTTATTTACAATACAGGTACTCCTCACTTAACAACCGAGTTCAGTTCCTAGGACCAGGTCGTTAAGCGAATTGGTTGATAAGCGAGCACCCGTGTTATTTCACAATAGGGGGGCGTGGGGATTGCGAACGCTAGTGTAGTGAATACTTACAGACTGTGGGTATGAGACTGAGACTGAGAACGGTGATGTGCGATGAGATGCTTGACGCTGAGATGCCACACAGACAGCGCGCACGCAGCGCGCTGTCTGTGTGGCCCACAGCATTGTACGCCGTGCACAATACCGACAGGTCAGAGAGCTGGTCTAAGTCTGACCGGTCGTTAAGTGAGAAGTACCTGTAGAGTGTTACCACTGTCACCCTGTTGTTTATTTACAATAGATTGCAACAGCTGTCAACCTGTTGTTTATTTACAATAGATTGCTACCGCTGTCACCCTGTTGTTTATTTACAATACAGTGTTACCACTGCCAGCCTGTTGTTTTTTTACAATCCAGCATTACCAGTGTCAGCTTGTTGTTTATTTACAATACAACGTTACCACTGTCACCCTGTTGTTTATTTAGAATACAGCGTTACCACTGTCACCCTGTTGTTTATTTACAATACACTGTCACCACTGTTCCCCTGTTGTTTATTTACAATACAGTGTTACTGTAACAATATATCTAAATACTGTATATGTAATCACATAAACATATACAGTATGTACACACATAATGAGAACACAACCTCATATAACCGCAGTCACATATCTTAATTTCCAGCATACAGTGTTAGTTTCCAGACACACCATACCGTGGCAGTATAGTCTGCTATAGTATGCTATCGTCTTTTCGGCCTCCCCACGATGCAGCTGCAAGAGCAGGAACAACACCCCATTGTCCTTTGTGTGTCACAGAGCTTACCATATATTGAACACTTATGAATCTGTGACACCAAACTGACCATATATTCTCTGACTCCCTGAAAATAAAATGTTTGACTCCGAGAGCTACTCGAGAGCACATCTCTGACCCGACCCTTGCACAATAAAAACCAGCGTCTGTCTGCCTGTTTATTTAAAACCACCGGCTGACAAACTGCAGATTAAAGTGACCCTTTAATTTCTGTTACATTACCATTGTCACCACGTTGGTTAATTCCAGGACAGGGTTACCACTGTCACCCTGTTGTTTATTTACAATACATTGTTACCACTGTCGCTCTGTTGTTTATTTACAATACAGTGTTACCACTGTCACCCTGTTGTTTATTTACAGTACAGTGTTATCACTACAACGACACAGGACGGAGTGTCGACTTAGTTCCTCTTGAACTTTTATCATCTACATATCTAGAACTTTTTATCTTCAACCTATCTGGCATTCTTTCTAGATATACTTCCTCAACACTAGAAAGTTCTATATAATTACTTTGTGACGACCCTCTGGACAAGCTGTATATTTACCCACATCCGGGCTCTGCTCAGTCTCAGAGTAATTACAACATACACGCTGCTGTCTCTTACGAGACCTGGGAATCGTATACTTAATGACAAACCTCTGTATACTACTCTATATTCAATAAACACAACAAACCTCTGTAAACTACTCTATTTTAACTGATTATAGCAACATTCAACAGAGGATCAGTCATTCTTTTCATACAATGGTCTTTCATAAACACCCATGCACATATGTGAGCCACCGCACACTTTAAGAGTCATTTGGAGGTTTTCGAGATTTTATTTTCTCGCATTATTTGAACGTGGAGAATCAGAGCTGAGTAGAGCGGAGTAATATCAGAGCGGAGTAATATCAGATTGAGCAGTGGTGTCGTTCTCCGCGTTGCTGTCGGAGAATTGACTATCATCGCGGAAAATTAAGTCCAGTCCTGCTAACACTGACTTGGATTATCGCACTGGTCAGATTAAGGTCCAAAATATGACTCAGAGCTCCCGGCACCCGCTTCATGTAATCCATAACAATACGGAGAAGAAAGTTTTCACAGACAAGTGAGACCGAAACACCCCCGTGCTGCGCTTTAACTGTCTGTTTTGAAGTGACGTAGGTGCATGACGCGAAGGGTTTTTCTTCTTTGCCATTTCATAACAGTGGCTCTGTGTGCGTAAGAGTAGTACGATTTAAAGGTTGAATTCTATCAAAACGGTTTGAGATTGTGACTTCACATCACATGGAATATGGATGAATGATCTTCACCTGGACGTTCAATTTAAAGGAAACGATCAATCAGCGTTATTCAGCGCTGTTCCGCGTCTCGGTAAGTGAACTGTGTTTCCTCATGTAATCTAATGGGAATATTTAACTCCACGGTTTAACATTTTTCTACTATTTATAAAGTTTTTTCAACTTATTTGGCTGCTCATGGCGATTTAAGAAATGCGCGAGATGACGGATTTTTCTGTGGTGTGTCACATATATCATTTGCACCGGTCTATGTTTAAGTTCCTTTTTCTGATTACATTTATAATTACAGTAATTTTAAACAAATTCAATATTTTGCTTTTCCGATACCTGCAACCTGGGTGGAGTCCTGCAATTGAACTTGCAGGAAAAAAAAGGCTTGGTTTGCCTTTTGTGGCCAATAGTGTCTCTGAAGTGCAGGCTGGTTCCTCCCAGGTCTTCTAGCTCTCCTGGCTGGCTCACCAAATGTCATGGTTAAAAAAAGGTCCAGACCTGGGACCAGTAAAAAGTCTGGATTTCTGTATGACATTTGTATCTTATTCTGGCTTCAAAGAACTTCCGAAAAAAATCTGATGCAAAAACATTTATTGTGTATCAGATGGACAATTTTTTTTCGATTGTTAATGGATTTATTTCAAATACAAGTCATTAGACAACATCGTGGAGCGTATTATCACGAACCCATACATCAGGTCAAAACCTACAGGTGACTACATAACACAGACAAACCATAAACTGCCCACCCGCTGAAATCTGAACACCTACATGAAACCCAAACCTCCTTACCACCTCTTCAGGTCAGCATGCTGGCCCCACGTGTCATATGTGACCAGATCCTCCCTCTCAGGTCCTCCTCCACCTTCCTCACAACCCCCTCCCCCCGACCCCCGACTCCCTTCCGTGCCCTATGAGGTCCATCCTTGCCACCCACAAGGTCTTTTTGAGAGGCTCAATATCAGCCAGAGCAGGATACTCCCTCCTACTGCCCACACTACCAACCCCCCTCTCTACCCCTTCCCAGGTCAGGGAAAAATCCTCCCTTACCCTCCTAAGCAGGACTCCTGCCCTCACCCACACAACCTCCGCGAATGAAGTCCCACATGACACGATGGATGGTCTCCTCCCCTAAGCACGTGACTCAGGGGCACCCAGGGGATCTCCCCAAGCCGTGTGAGCCGCATGATGGCGCGCACCGGCATGGCTTTGTGGAGGCCCCCCGGTAGGTCCGTCCTGCCCTTCCACCGCCCAAAGAACTTGACCGAGGACTTTGCGGGGGTTGGAGCAGGCAGCGGCAGCAGCAGCAGCATAGTATCATCCGCGTACTGTGACAGCTCGACCCTAAGGCCCCCGCTGCCTGGTACCAGCAAACCCTTCAAACCCAGGTCAGCTCGAATGGCTGCCACCAGGGGCTCCATGTAAAGGATGTAGAGCAAGAGTGAGAGCGGACAACCCTGTCTTACCCATGAGTGCAAGCCAAAAAACGACCCCAGGTGACCGCTAACACAAACCATGCTCCCTAGGGCCTTATTCAACGTACGCAGCCACCCGACAAACCCATTCCCTACGCTTACTCTCTCCAAGACCTTAAGCATGTATCCCCAGGTTGGGTTAAATGCAGAGGAACCATTTCACCAGCCACCATCCAAAGCATGTGCATGTGTGTGTGTGTGCAAGCATGTATTGTAGTGTGGTGTGTTGTGTGACAAATAAAGACTGTTTCTTCTTCAAAGGCTTTGGCCTGATCAAGACCAACCACCATGAGGGGTTGACTTCTATCCTCAACCCAAGCAATAGCGTCCCTTATGAGCTGGAGGTTCCACCTCCCTGAGCGCCCAGCCACACCACACTTGAGCACAAAACTTCAGGCGGCATCTGTCGCTAGGTCAGGCGACATCCACTCTAGGAAAGCCCCTGCCCGGTCCTCATCCACTATTCTCTCACAGAAAAAGGAGCGATAGTGGTCTGTGGCGACCCGCACCCTCGTCTCCGCCTCTGCCCTAATCCCCATGAACACCAGACTTGCCTTGTCAACCAGTACCAAGCTAAAGAAGGCAGCCAAACATAGTCTAGTTGCTCTCCAAGAATTCCCGATGGGACCGCAGCAGATAAGCACAGGCCCTATACTCATAGACCTCCCTAAGTTGTGCTTTAAGGGGGTCGCAAGCCCGCTGGTCCACTGTGCCTCCGAGGTTCTCCATGGTGTACTTGAGCTCGAGCAGGCATTGCAGGCAGCGCAACCCCCTCCCCTCCTGCTTCGCCCTCCTCTGACACATTCTAATGGCGTGAGCCCTCATCCTCTCCTTAGCCACCTCCCACCATTCCACCACTCCATCATAGAGATGCTCGAGGCCCTTGAGCCCCCAGAGGAAAGCGGCACTACCACTGAACTTATCCTCCTCAAGGATAGCAGAGTTTAATCTCCAGTACCCCGGCCTGAAAGCAGCGGACTGGACCTGAAACGGGACTCCATCATGGTCCGAGAAAAAGACGGGGAGCACCCGCCCAGACAACACGCCCAAAAACCTTGTAAAAAAAAGTCCAGCCTCCACTCGACCCCCCGGGAGTTATGCCTTGGCGGCGGACGGGTACACCATGCGGACGCCATGCCTTACTCGTAGGACAACATGGAGGGGGGCCTTGATTATGCATACGATAGGCAATGGATGATGTCACAGTTGCATACAATAAATGTTGTAACAATTGCATGCAATGGATGTTGTCACAAATAATGCATCACAATGGATGTTGTCACTAAATGCAAGGAGGCTGAGGGTTGGGTCAAGAGGAGGGCAGTTTTTGATTATGTTCAGGGGTTGAGCTGCACTATATGTATTTTGCAGGAGGTGCACTTGAGGGATGGGAGGAACGTAGGTGTGTTTTCTAGTACAAGAGGAACAAATACAGCAGTAAACTTTGAGTAGGATTCGCGAAACCGACTGATCAACCGAGCCTTTGTTCTTTTATGTCCGAAAAACACCCTTCTCCTATTACATGTTACGCCCCTTTCAGCGCTGCAAACCAATCACAATCCTGCTGCTGGGGCTTTTTTTTTTGGGGGGGGGGGGGTAGTCGTATAACTAATCACATTCCTTGTGGGATTGAGACAATTAAAGCTTGTAGTCCTGTCATCAGGCGTTCTGGCGTGATCTTCCAGACAGCCAATCAAAGCCTTATTACTGGGCACCCTCCGCTTTCTTGGAAGAGGCCATTTTCTATGATTCCTGGAAGCTCTGCGTAATTATTTTTTTTATCATATATGGGCTTATTTCCTTTTACTAGTGTTGGACATGACCTTGGCCCATTTCTTTGCCTCAACTTCATTTTCTTCTCTCCTGTTTTTGTAGAAGACTTGCTTTTATAGTTCTTCTGGTTTTATAGTATACATTTTTGATACATTCTGTAGAAGACTTAAGTTATTTTTATTATTTCATTCTTTACCTTCGTTTTGGTTTTATTGCATTAAGTTTCTTTTGATACATATATCTTGGGTATTGGTGGTTAAGTATAACATGCAATAGGTTATTTTAATGTGGGGTTACTAATTAACCACAACAACTACTGTTGTTAACTGGCACTTAAATTCAGTTATATCTTAATTGAGTCTGCTAAACAACACTAGTTAACCATAATCACACATAGCAGCATTTGAATATTAGTTAAATCACTTTGTCTTGCAGCTTCCTCTTCTGAACCAATATCTTACTAAAATGACATTTACAGCTCACTTTGCTCCAAGTTCCACCCTAAACAAAGAATTCCAAATGCATCATGTGCTACTTTCCCACGTTTATTGTCCATAACGCTTTCAGTCTATCAACTTACTTCACCTCTCTCTCGCCTTGTTCAAATTTTTTCAAATTAATCAAGTTAATTAAGGCCTTGCAGTATCCCCTCCAGTAATCCCACCAGATATTCTAGATTATATCGCTACTGTTACACCGAGGACTAATGTGTGAAGCTAGTTTGACATTCTATGTATGATGCTAACACACATCTCGCGTTTATGGACACACACACACACACTACGCTTATCTCGTGTTTATGCATTCACTCGTTTCAGATTTTTATCAGCCAGGTAGCGAACATACCCCAAGACGCTGATAAAATCCCTCCAAACTCATCTCCTCCATCACCTCCATACGTGTTCCAGAGTGATCTATTGGCCACGCGGTCACGTGCCCCAGACACCAATAAGATCACCCATGATTCATGTGAAGCATATCACTGCAAATAGAGTAAACACAAACGGCAAACACACAATGGGCCTTTAAACTCCATCCTCTCCCTAACTATTCAAAACTTATTAAAACTAGTTAGAAAGTAAGTCACATAACCGGACTACCAGAACCAAAATATATATATATATATATATATATATATATAATAAAATGTTTTAAAAAGATTTATATATATATATATATATATATATATATATATATATATATATATATACACATCATTGATTTTATTAGTATTTATTTTCAAGAGTGTTCTTAATTTCCAAACCTGTCCCAATACATCACATGAACGCAGGAATGGATGCCAACCTGTGTCGCACTACACTGCATGACCATCAGGTGGCTTTATTCATTATTATTATCAATTTTACTTAGTTATTAATTCATTTTCTTTGATTCTGACAACGCCAGAAGTTCCTCAATTACCCTCAGCACTTTGCTACAGAGGGGTCAAGAGTACTATTCTGCTTTCTTGCCCTCAACACTTTGCTACAGAGAGGTCAAGAGTAATTTATATACCAATAGTTTAATAATAATGAATTAAATTATGTCGACTTTATTATTGATTAACATAAAAAACACATAAATAAAATAAAAAACAAACAAACAAAAACCCCAATCTCTCTAGATCGATACAAATTTGGCCACTTCATCCATGGTCCTCCAGACCGATATATCCACTGCCCTTTCTTATCAGTGTGGCATGCAGTTGGTGGGACATCTGGGGATTTCTAAGCTTAACAAAAGCTTCTTCAATGATCCCCTAGGTCGATGCAATTTTTAAGCTTTCTCAAAGTTATTTCTTTCGATCTTCCCTGATCGGCACCATATCCAAGCTTACTCAAAAAATTTTCCTACAGTCATCCCTAATCGGTACAATATCATAGTAAGTCCTCACCTAGAATTTGTTCGGGATCTCGTGTTGCCCCTTCTGGATCTGCTGTTACGTACAAACGACTCTGTGGCAGTTCCACCTGCCACACGCCACCCAAGTGGCGTTTTCAGGGCCCTCCGGCACAGATGGTTTGTAGACACCAGTTTATTGTAGAGAGGAGTATTGTAGGTGGAATTAGCCAGGAGCAGATCGAACATGTCATGACAGGGCTCCTATCTCTGAGTGAGTGTGAGGATTGGGGTTTTAACCGACTGACTCAATCACCTAGATCCAGATCAGGTGTGGCTGCTGAAACCATCCCATCCCCACACCGCAGACTCCTGCTCGGATATCTTATGGATATCTGACAGCCGTTGTGCACTCAACCTGGGCATGAAAAGGTCCAGCAGAGCCAAGCAGAGAATCTCATCATCCTCGCCAAATTGTTAGAGAATTCTCACTGCGTGTTCAGTGAAGTTAATCTGCCTGAAAACAAGCTGAGAGTATTAAAGATATTTATTCTGCAGAATAAAGAGAAAGATACAGAGTACTTCAAAACAGTGATTTGATCAGTCTAGTTTTACAGAAGAAAAAAGCCATCTTATATACAGAGAAAAGGTTGTGCCTATTCTGAGACTGTGGTTCGCTGTTGCCTTCAGTAACCACTGAGAACATGTTTTAACAAAGAAAAACATTGAACACTATGGGTGCCGGGAAAGCATACGTTGAGTGTTTACACAAATGGTCCTTTTACCAGCTAGAAAAACAGGGATAACGACAAAGAGTTGTGACAGTCGTGTGCAGGAATGTACGATCTCCTGATAAAGAGGAGTTGGGAGTGGTCTCCAAATAAACATATTCCGCTCAGCATTTAGGCATCACTTGGTTGTTGAGTTGTATCATCCATGAACATTGATCATCTGCATTTTTCTCTCGCAGTTACCACTGTCACCCTGTTGTTTATTTGCAGTACAGTGTTACCACTGTCACCCTGTTATTTATTTACAATACCTTGTTGCCGCTTTCACACTCTTGTTTACTTAATGTTCAGTGTTGCCACTGTCACATCACTGCCCATACTTCATTTTATCTCTTTCTTTGCCACCATTCTTGTGTTTATTCTTTCTTTATCCTTCATCACCCTTTTCCCTTCTCTTTGTACCTCTCTTTGTCTCTCTCTCTCTCTCTCTCTCTCTCTCTCTCTCTCTCTCTCTCTCTCTCTCTCTCTCTCTCTCTCTCTGTAATTAGGATCAAAGCATGTTTTGTCTGAGGGGATCAACATGATTTATCCATGCTAACCCACTTTGGGTTTTCATCACGCATTCATGTCAGACACAGCCTGCGTCTCTCCGCGGAGGCGAGATACAAGGCGCTATCTTCGCGTGGTGAGCCGACTTCAGCTATAGATTGCCTCGCCGCGTGTCTGTTACACTAGCGGAATTAGTGGAGGAAAAAAAACCAATTCTGGAGTTGCATCCACCATGCGCTTGGATGAGCCTCTGCTTTGCCAGTCGGCTTGGGGAGGTTTTGTGTGAGCGGGCGGATGCGGAGGGGTGGGGGTAAGTTTGGGGGGGGGGCGGGGCACACGCCCAGGTTCTCAGCGAAGAATGTACACATTACAATCAAAAACACAGCTGCCATCCACACCACGTCACTCTCATCACTCTCTTCATTAGCCCTCTGAGAGCGCGGACAAGCATCTCCGTGCTTAGGGACTCGCCAGCTTCCTTCAGCATCTCATCACCATGGAAACAGGAGAGGAGGCATTTTTCTGCTCGGTGGAAGGTACCATTATGGCCGAGCCCCTGGTTGTCTTGGCGCTTTCTCGCCCGGCTCGTCTCCCGGGTCCCGCATACACACCACCTGGATTTTTGGCGACGTCCTGCCAAGTCACTCCAATTTCTTCAATCTCCATCCCTGATTGAACAGCTTGACATCAGACTTGGTAATCAGGTTGTCACCCTCTCATCTCTGAGGGTCCTTGAGTTTCAAAACAATGTTCCATCATTCATTTTTGACAAACACTTGAAGTTATAATCCTTAGCAGCCCTAGCTTGGTTGCCCGCACTTTCCCCCGGCCTCTAGAAGTTGAAGGATGATCATGCAATGAATTTCTGAACCAGACACTCCAGTCTTTTTAAACCGTAATGTGCTCCAATCTGACAGTTGATATTCAACATGAGGTTTTAAACTGAATTCTCAACTATTTTCTCTTTCCATAATTGGTAGAAACTGACAGCAAGACTTCCACAAGTTGTTTTTTTTGTTTGTTTGTTTTTTACCTATATGTCACTTTCAGAACACAAATGTTGTGTCAATCCCTATTTTAAAAACCCCGTCTGGGCCTAGCGTGGGCGGGAGGGAGATTTGGGAGGTTCAGGGTTAGGTGGGTTGTCCTGGCCTACAAACCCAAATCCACATTCAAACGCTATAGCTAAATTGGAGACAGCCCTTCGGAATGTGTAATTGGGAAACAGGAGGCGTGCCGTGCCGGGTCAATTCCCCACACCCCGCTTCTGTCAGTTAAATCCTGCCAACTAGGCCATTCTCTAAAACAGGAGCCTTTCCAAAGAAAGTTGGAGGCAAACATCTGGGACCCAGATGACTTTTGATGTCCCTCTCGTTTAATAACCAAAATATGCTTTAAATACTCGAGGTATAAGTGCAGCAATCTCTGTCATGTTCACTTCCAATCACTGATCTAGAAGCGGGACCACAGAATATAATGTGCAAAGGAATTACTATGTGCTGGAGGTTATTATTAACACTTTATTCAAATATCAGTATATAATGTATATACATGTAGTATTTGGGCCAAAGAGCATGAGCAATATAGGTGTCACCATGTCTAACAAGCTGATGAATATGAAGTAAAATAAGATGTTAAAGGCGTGTGATACTCCACATGAAGCATATTCAACAGATTGAAGCACAATTGCAGTGATTAACTCTATGAGGAGTGAGTGGCAGCTGCAGGGAACTATCTCATAGATGTACCTCAAACTGTTTTGGACACAGAGAATTAGTCCATGGGAGCAGCGTAATGTTTCGTAATGTCGCGTAAGAGATCTTGATGGACGGCAAAATATCAGCCCTGGAGAGTGATACACTATAAAATAATATAGTAATAGTAGCTGTTCGGAGTAAACCAGCGTGCACTGTATATTTAAAAAAAGTAACTGGAGAGGAGATGAATAGATTAAAATCTTGTATTACCCCTTTTATCGCAGGCAGCTGGTAAAAACTCTTAGCAGGATTGTCCTTGTGCGGGGACAATGGTATTTGATAGCGCGAAAATAAAAGAGCTGATATTTCATGCCGAAGTAAAAATGGAAATGTCCTGAAAAGCCTCCTTGGAAGCTTTCTGGATGAAAGTGCAAAAATGGAGTCTCCATTCAGTGATCATGAAATTAAGGAGGAGAGCGTTTCCATTTTGTCATTGTCCTCGATCCGAAACGCACTGCAACTGACAGACACGTGAGTGGATGACAGTTTATCCGTGCTTGCATACAATAATACACAGGGTGTGAGGTTTAATCTCCTGTGCTCATAATGAGCGGGCTACACACAGAGGGCTGGTCAAGCCAAACCAAACCACTTCACATCTTTGATTTTAGTTATTCGCCTTTTCCGGTCATTGTGCAAACCGCTTATCCATCAGAGTCGCTGCTTTAACTTGCTGTGCTGATATTAGCCCTGAATTTGATGCATTTCTGTACCGTGTTTAGAAATGTACCCGCAAACTGATGCAGAGTCGGTCACTAAGTGATGGAGAAAAAAATGTATTTTAAAAATTAAACGACAAAGGCGTAATTACGGGGGTTTTAGCGTTCGGCGATATGTCGTAATTTTCCCACTGGCAACTGTCAGCCCAACAATCAGCGACGGTCGATATATTCGCCGGGGGGTGGGGGTGGGGTGCAAAGAGCAGAGCTGATCGCGGGCGCCCCGATGTGATTAATTAGGCGCTGTTTTCTTTTTTTCCCCCCTTTCTCTTTTCCATTTTTTGGGGCCGCTTTCTAAAATCTCACAACAAAGGATAAACAGCGGAGGAGCAAAACAGCCAAAAAAGGATCAAATCGAGTAATTGTCCCAGTCTGCGCCTCTGCTCCCCGGAGGAGGCGGTGGCTGCGGGGCCCTCCACCCCCCGGTAACAGGTGTGTGTGTGTGTGTGTGTGTGTGTGTGTGTGTGTGTGTGTGTGTGTGTGTGTGTGTGTGTGTGTGTGTGTGTGTGTGTGTGTGTGTGTGTGTGTGTGTGTGTGTCTGAGTGCACTCTACCATCCTTGTTCCTCCAGTATCTGAACCGAACCAAAGGAAGGAAGAAAAAGAGAGAATCAGAATGACCTGGAAACAGGTTTTACGGTGATTTATTTCTTTTTTTTTCCCGATTTCTCCAGATGGGGACAAAAACACCGGGGGCGGTTAAAGCGGCGACACAGAAAACCAGCTCCTATTCAGCCCGCTTTGAATTGCGCTTTACAGGTCATTAAATCAGAAAAATTGAAAGCACAAAAAAACGGCCCAAAAAATCGGCAAAAAAAATAGCCCAAGCCTTGTGGGTTTTGAATATTACATTCACACAGCTAAGAAAAATGCAGGGAAATGTCATCCCCAAACGCATCTTTTGTGTTAATTCGGACTGGGGTGTAACATTTATAATTAGTTGCTTCAGCATCGTATTCACAGCTCATACTATGCTGCACCGACTCTCCTGTGAAGAAGCAGAAAACCGGATTCTGCGCAGCCGAGCATTTTCAAAACAACACGAGGCGAGCAACCCTGTAATGCTCTGCTTTGGGGATTTACCGACATGTCTGGGAGACTCATAAATTGTGTCACGTCTTGAAGTGTTTTCATATGTCTATGTGCCAAAATTAAAGGGGATTCTTTTCTTTTTTTTTTCCCCTCTGGCCCTTTCAAATCAAATGCTGCATCAGGCTGAAACACATGACCCAACCCCATCAATTATGCAGAGAGACACGGGGGAATTTGTTGAGAAATGTATTCCATTTGGATAAAAAAGAGCCGGGGTGTACCATTCAGTTCAGGGGTTAAAAGTTAAGGAACAGGTTAAAGGAAGGATGAAGACTCTGAAATTATTCCTGTGCAGTGTCTGTGAACTAACCATACGTAGTTGCCTATTAGTTCACGTGGACTTACAGGAAGTGGGAAGGGATGCTTGGCAAAGATAAGCCTAATGTTTTACCCTTTTGTACACCAAAATAAACAGGCTGACCCGGGTTTTTTAAACCGGCTTAAAATAGTGGATTGACACCTTTCCCAATGCCAAGAGAAATGCTGTTTTTCTTCTGGTGCGTGTCACGGTTCCAGTGTGATTGGGAACAAAACAGTAGAGGAGACAGCAACTTAAACAAACAACGACATAAAACTGTAACAAAGAACCCGCGCGACATAAAACCCTCCACGCTGCCGGTGCGCGCACTGGTGCTTCGGGGGGGGGGGGGGACCCACGGTGCGATCCCCACACTCTCAACATTTCACGGTCTCCCATGCGGAAAAAAGTCAATAACTTCTGATTTTGATTTTTTGAATTCTAATGGGATATGAAATGACGGAATGATGCACGAACATTCCTGTCTATTTATGGACCGGCGTCCGGAATTTTAACGCAGGTAAAGGGAGACGAAATGAGCTGGGTGCCCTGATAACATCAGAGCCGATCGGAGGTGGTGGAGGTCCTTTCACCAGTGACTGAGACCCGGGTTTTGCCTTTCCCACTGGTGACAAATGCCTATTGTTAACGGGTGTTACCGGGTTTGTTTGGGGGGGGTTTTTTGCGTGCAGCGGGAAAAGGGTATTAGTCACATTTTTCCCCGCAACAAAGCATCATAAGTGAAGACCGGGTTTAGAACGGTGGAGCTCAAACCGCATCCAAAACCAAACTAAAGAGCTTTAAAAAGCGGAAGTGCTCCACAGAGTGCACGCTCATACTCTAAAGGTTGAGTTTAAACAATTTTTTTTATTATAGAAACCAAAAGGGGACATAGAAATAGTAGATACATAGGAAGTAATACTCGGACGACAAAGGACTTTATGCATCCATACAGTATGTGTCCGTAGGATTAGGCTGAGAGTGAGTGATTTTTCCAATTGAGAAAGCAATTATCAAAATCTGGATCTGGATCATAAATAGTATATGTATAATAATAATATGTAATTGAAATCCTATGGTTTTGTTTTATTAGCTCTGATGACTTTTCTTTAAATGTAAATATTAAATCATGAATATTTTATTGTCATTTCAAACTTAATTACACATTTTAAATTAAAAACATTTTATTTATTTATTGTAAATGACCCCTCACAGCCCATCTGCAGTACCTTCAATGGCCCACCAGGGGGCTGAGGCCCACACTTTGGGGAAAAAAATGGGTCAATCCAATTTGCCAGCAAAGTTTCTCTTTAGAACGTGGGATTGAATTTGGTTTTCGGACTGAAAGGAGGTCACCGTATAGAAGATGAAGGGCTGGCTTTCTTTCACCAAGATATCAATGATTGGACCGCAAAGGTGTCAAATTGAGTCTTAGCCTATTCACTATGCGGCATCATTGTCTATTATTGCACAGCTCTGTGGAATGCCGGATTCAGATTGACCAATAGCTGTAATCAGAGGTAAGTTATTTCTAAATAATGATCTCTCTCTCTCTCTCTCTCTCTCTCTCTCTCTCTCTCTCTCTCTCTCTCTCTCTCTCTCTCTCTAAAATTCAGGTTTTGGAAAGTGAGAAAGGTACTTTCAAATGATGTCTGTGTCCCATTGATAATTACGATAACACAATTATGTGTGCTGACTGAAACTCAATTTGGTCATTTTAGATGAATGATGCAGGAACATTGGCGGCTTGTGTGCACACCTGCACCAAGCTCTGTTTCGCTAGGAACACTGTCATATAACATATTCATATTTTCCATAAAGCACATAAAGCCAGAGAGACACTGACACGTGTTTTTTTCCGCTACGCCTCTCTGTTTTTATTGGTATTTAGGCATTGTCAAGGGGGTACGGTAAACCCTGAAAATAAAGGGAAATAGGCACCGATCCCCTCGGTTTCTGCAGAACAAACAGCCGCGGCTTCACAACACTCTGGATCTATTAATCTCCGCTTCATTAACTACATTTATAACCTGCGTTAGGAAAAGTCACTTCAACAGAGGCAGCAGCGACTGATCAATTGCCGTGCAGCCGGGCTGTGGCAGAGAGAGCCACCGCTCGGGAAATTTGAGCATGGGCATAATGAATCACCCCAAATATACTGTATATTATATATATAAATATTTATTTATTTATTTTATTTTTTAAATTTTTTTTTTTTTTCTAACTGTCTCGTGACTGTGACAAAACAATTAGACAACAACCCAGTTAAACAATTAGCCGGGGCCTTTCTGTTTCTGAGTCTCATTGCCTCAACAAATAGCAACCAGTTCTCTCAGGAAGGCATCGTAGTCCCGGAAGGTGATCATATTATTCTTTATACTTTGTAAACCTTGGCCGTCAGTGTTCAGTTTCCCTTGAGGGACTCAGTTACTGGCGAGTTTACACGTCACGCTGTATTTCAAACACCAAATTCATGGGTTTAGCTCAGGTTGCTGTAGCGGCTTAAACGATTACGGAGTCCAAATAGGTCCGTTTTAAGTGAGAATTATCAGTTCAAATTCACACGTTCAGACAGGAGAAGAAAATCATTTTCAACATGAATAGAGCCGTAGCGCTTCATTTAGTTGACCTGAAACAGTGGAATCGATGATGGGGGGGAATTGACATTTCACTCGTTTTCATAGTGAATCGCGAGTGGTTTTAAGCAATTTCTTTGTGTCGTGGGGCGTGGTGAAGAGGCGGCGGCATAGAGACCAAAAATAAATAAATCCCACATCACATACGAATACAATGGCTCACCTACAGTGGCTTAAGTTTGGCAGTGAGCTGTGAAACTCTCTGAAGTCGGGGAGATGTCACCGTTGCCGTGACCCGGCCTGTCACTCAGACATCAGATAAAAGCCCAGACACATTTCATTCTTCCCTCTCCTGACCTTCAGCGTGGCTCCGAGGCCCTTTCCCCAGCCACAAGGATGCGGTGGTCTCCATGGGTGCATATCAACCAAGCAAGACCATTTTCAAAAGGTCCTCCCGTCCTCAGCTGGCTCGCCTTATGACTACAAACCTTCTTTCCTTTCCTTTTTTTTCTTTTTTTTTTTTTTTCTTTTTTAACGTTTCTTCCCCACATTTTTCCCCCCGCCAATCGGCGGTCTCGGATACACCGGCCCCGGGCTCTTCTGCCACAGCCCGACCCCTCCGCTCCGGCTATGGGAGCGGTTCAAAGGGAAGGATGGACACACCTCTCTCTCTCTCTCTCTCTCCTTCTCTCTCTCTCTCTCTCTCATCCTCTGACAGACACATTGAAATCCCTCACCGAGGCCGGCGTGTCTTTTGCAGCCAGTCCGATGATTGCCTTGATAGAGCGATTGGCCAAATTATAAATGACGCTGACACTTTTGGTCAAACACTTTTCTTTTTGTTGATACTCTCTAATGATGATTTACGAGTGCGAAACCGTTAAAGCACACTGAGTGATTCATCACGGCCCTAAAAGCTGCAAGACTCAGTAACCCTCCGATTATTAGATTAATATTTCATAGCGGTAATTAGGGCAGTGCGAGCAGCGCGGGGAGTAAAAGGGAAAAAAAAAAAAAAAAAAAGCCTATTCCCCCAACGGGACGTGCGGAAAGAAAGTTACAGTTCCTGGAGACTGTATTCAGACGAACTGTCACCAGCGATTAACTCGAGGGTAATAATTAACCTTAAATTCAACTTACATCCCTCCTTCGTTTTTCGACTGTAACTACGAGATAATACAAAGTCACCATACAGCAAGTTTGCCCACAATAACATTGCGTGGTTATTTTATTCCAAGAATGCACACATATACATACTGTGCAGTATACTTTCCTTTTGATTGCCCGCCAGATTAATTATACTCCAAATGAAGCCTCATGAGCCGCTAAAATTAGATGACATTAGACAATGTTTTTATTTTTACTCCAACACTCCCCATTCCTCTTGACCTCATTAGGGAACCCCCGGGGAATGAAACCCGCTTCCTCACCAGTTCACTGGGGAGACGTGCGGAAGTCGGGAGCGAGGCTTGAAGGATAGGATGAGAGACGGGCGACTTAATATATGGAATTTTAACAGGTTTAATAATACGCTATTTTTTGCAACCCACAACGCACGCAAATCTATTAAAAAAAACGCCAAAAGCAATATGTCACAAAAATTTGGGTCCGACAATTCAAACCCAAAGCCTTACCAATGGCCCAAGTAAACATAAAAGTGCTCAGATACGCAGTCTCTACTCTCCATCATCTGGAGAAGATCTACTGACTCAGATCCCTGTGTCCTGCTCCTCCTCGCCTTCCGTACAAAGCACTCAAGCTTTTTCCTGGCGGCGTACCAGAGACGGAAAATTAAAGCACTTCAAACACCTCCTCCAGGCAACAAAAGATGTTTGTCATCGCCGTGACAACCCGCTCTCGCCGACTGGAGCCCGGCTGCGACTCAATCGGTCCGCGGTTATGAAGCGGGTTTTGTGCGGCTGTCACCGAACGTCCCTGTTCAGGAGTGAGATGCCTATTTGAGATTTGCCTCTACCCCTCCTTCCTGCGCCGGAAAATAAGGCAGAAGGGCCTCAGCGAGCCAATGCCAGAAAAGATGGACATCAGCAATTAACAATAATTGACTAAAAGTGTGCTGTTAGGCTTCTTGGTGGTGGAAGGACAGTCTGTGAGAGTCAGAGAGTCTAAGTTTTTTGCAATCAGAATGCTGCGAGACACTTGTCCTGACAGGCGTTTCCATCTGGGCAAACAAACACCTCTTCTTCTGCACCTCAGGAGCGGAGGTGCCGCTTCTGCCACCGTCCAACCGAAAAAGGCTTTTCATTTCTTCCAGTTTTTGATGTACCAGAGCAGGCCTCCTGTATGTCCCTGTGAGCCGTTCGCCGGAGCCCGAAACTTCACGTCGGTCTTCCATAAAATGTTAATATCACTGTCATGAGCCGGGGCTACGTGCGGTCGGCTCTGCGGTCCGGTACGTCGAAGGGGGTTTGCCGACTTTGGTGTGTACTTCACCACAAATGGAAGCAACACTACATGATCATACCTGGCGGACTACGCCCGCACTGCACAGACGTGATGAGTGTAAACGGGGGCTTTATAGTTTGTGCTCCGAAAAACGAAATCAACGGCAGAACCTCCACAGAAGGGGCACGGGAATCGGAATAAGCGTGGTCTTTGGAGTGAGGATCCCCCACGACTCAACTACACACCCCACCGCAGCACGGACCTGAGCCGCCAGCGTACAGGAATGATTGGATAATGTGCACCTCTCCCTGAATCACCATGGGTGCCCGACGTGACGCCTGTAACATAAGCAGTTCCCGTCGCTTCACCTCCCAACTCGAAATCGAAACTCGCTTCCGCCGATGCGTTTCCCCGACGGCCCCCTTTCTTCCGCCCCTCCCTCCCGCCAAGCGAGCAAATCTCACAGAGCAAATAAAGACGGGGAACAACAAAACAGACAGATGAGAAGCGACAGCGGCTTTGGCTATTTAATCTTTTTTTTTTTTTTTTCCTCTCCTCTTCATTTAATCTAACATCCATACATGTCTGAATTCCGTCGCTTTGATATCGATAATCTGTCACGGACTTGCCACCTGACTCAGAATCATACTCCGTTTCATCATTGTCTTCATTTCCTTTACTCGCAGTTTGGCCTCCGCCTCCCTCCCTCCCTCCCCCGCTGGGCTGCAGATGATGTCGGGGCTTAGCTGCCCCGTCCGCCCCAATCGACACGCTCAGGGTATTAAATGGGTTGTGAAGTTTTGCCTTTTCACCTTCATCCGTCTGACTTTTCATCGGCGTTTGGAGTTCAACACGAGTTTCACCTCTCCCTGCACTCTCTCTCTCTTTGTCTCTCCTTTGGTCCCAGGCTTCTCTTCCATCGCCTCCACTGAGTCCACTCTCTTCGACAGGCCAAGCGTTTACAGGCGACATCGCCATGATTCAAACATTTTATATTCCCAGGATGTATATGAACCAATAAGCTCCTTGGTGGTTTTCGACTTCTAACGTTTAGAGGCCAGAGTGAGAAACAAAGCGCTCCCGTCCCTCCATTTTGGGGGATGAATGGTGGTAAGCCAGTCACATGAGGCTTTCATGTTCAATTCACTTCCCATTCAAAGACATGCGGAGTGGCCGGAAACGGGTTTTGTTCATTTCGGCATGCTCAGCCCTATAATTACCTGGTTTGCCTTTAGTGCGGAAAAACAAGTCACATATTGCACCTTGAACGTTGAAGCGTCTGACGTGGTGTATTAAAAAGGGCTGCTGTCATCTTGGGAGATGAACGGGAGCTGCAACAGCCGTATTCGTAGCGGTGAAGGGAAGGGATGTTGGTTGCATCGGTGGCTAACAACGTTAGTCAATGTCACAGCAAGCGTCAATACATGAGCCGCTAAATGTTCCTCTTCCAATGAAAACATTTCTATTCTTATCACTTTTTTTTTCTTTTTTTCTTTTATACCACGATACAGTCTCTTGTTCTGCTGTTTCCACCACCGGGAGGAAAATCTCAAAGAACCTCTAATAAACGCAAAAAAACTACTAACGACTAATTAAACATGAATTCAGATAAATAAAACACAGAGAAAGAGCGGGAGGGGGGGGGGGGGAGATAAAGAGAATGGGAGAGGGGGAAAGGGAGAGGGAGGGGGAGATAGAGAGAAAGAAAGCAAGGGAGAGAGGGGGGAATAAGAGAGATGGAGGGAGAGGGAGAGGGAGAAAGAGAGGGACGGGGGAGATAGAGAGAGAGAAAGAGCAGGAGAGAGGGAGATAGAGAGGAGGAGATAGAGAGAGGGAGAGAAAGAGAGAGAGAGAGAGAGCGGGAGAGAGGGGGGGAGATAGAGGGAGAGAAGGGGGATGGAGAGAGAGGGAGAAAGAGTGAGGGACGAGAGAGAGAGAGAGAGCCAGGGGAAGGGAGGGAGAGAGGGGGTGATAGAGAGAGAGGAAGATTGAGAGAGACAGAGAGAGAGAGGGTGAGAGAGGGATAGAGAGAAAAAGAGCGAGAGAGAGGGAGAGAGAGATTGGGGAGAGAGAGAGAGGGGGAGAGAGAGAGAGGGGGAGAGAGAGAGAGGGAGGGTGTCAGTTGTGAGCCTCTGATGATGTGCTCATGATTAAAAGCATTTCATCTCTGCACATGAAAGGGGGCCACGGGGGAGGGAGAGGAGCGGAAAAAGAAAAAGGGAGCGGGTCGAGCTGGTTGGGTTTCACTGCCCGCCACCGCTTCACCCTCAACCCCAACGCCGTCGCCCCACGGGGGGTCCGGGACGGAGCGAGGGAGGCCAGGAGGGCAGGGTAGGGGGTTTCTTAGAGGACATCAGACCCAGAGGACCCACTGTGGACCGTCCTCCGCAAAGTCTGTTTACGTTGTTTTCTGCTTTTCTTTTCAAGGGGTGAGATACATGTATGGATTGCTTCTAGTCCTCGAGTGTTAAAAAGATTTCTGATGTGAAACACGACGAATGGTATACGCGGAAAGGGAATGCGATAATGCTCCATCACAACATACCTACCATGAATACCCATGAATCGCCGTCGAAGGCCGTGGACCCCGGGTGACGGGGCAAGGACGATACCTTCAACAGAGTCAAACCAATTACCGAGCGAGGGGTTGGTGATGGAGGCGCGGCGAGGGGGCCGGAGGTGGAGGTCAGGGCCACTCTCGCAGACAGGCGCACGCTCCACAATTAAGACGGCAGGAACCTCCGTTCATGCATTCATTATAACATAACTGCACAACAGCCACTGCAATTTCCAGGTAAGACGATGATAATCAACAACAAGCGGCGCCATGTTTAGTGGGTGATTATATCCGCGCAAACTCAATGGGGGGGGGGGGGGGGTGTTTGGGTGGAGGAGCGGGTCTTTTTTTTCATCTTCTCTTCTCGTGAGATCATGTTGACGGAGCTATTGTTGGAAACATTTCTTTGGTGAGAAGGAATTGCAGTTTAAACAGGCGAACCCAAAGACCCACGGCGCCAAAAAGGGAACCTCTGGGGAGACACTGACAGTGTATTACGGCAGTTGTTCCCCAACCCGTGGTGCGAGACCTCCATAGGTGGCCGCCAGAGACTGCAGGAGGCGGAGGGCTTTGACGAATAAAAGCATATTTTTCCTCATCTGCAAATATTGGTTCAAAAGCGGCCACCGACCGCCAATATTCACATGAAAACAAAAGGATTGTTTTTTAAAATTCGGGGGTTCTCTGATTGAACCAGTTTTGAATTACGGTTCTCAGAGGAAAAAACCTTTGAATCACCCGTTTCCTGCTGAATCATAACTCATTCATTAGATGAAGCCCTTTTCATACTCAATACAACTTTGAACACAAAACTCACTGCCCACTCGGTTTTCCTGATAGGATCCCACAGAAATGAAGCAAGGGAAAGAAAACACGACATGAAAAAAACATTACCTACTTATTCTCTCATCTTTCTTCCTTGAACTCACTTCCTCTCTCTGCCTTTTGCTCCTGTCTCTCTCTCTCTCTCCCCCCCCCCCCCTCTCTCTCTCCCCCTCTCTCTCTCTCTCTCTCTCTCTCTCTCTCTCTCTCTCTCTCTCTCTCTCTCTCTCTCTCTCTGACTGTTAAATCATTCAAAGCATCAGTCCTCCCCTGACAGCCATCATGTCAATCTGCAGCAAAAGCCTGTCTATCGTATTGGGTTGCTGTAATCTTAGTATAGTGCTCTCACTGGCTGATCTGGGATTTAGGGAGAATGGTTTACACAGGAGTGTGTGTGTGCGTGTGTGTGCGCGTGTGTGTGTGTGTGTGTGCGTGTGTGTGTGCAAACATGCACTGTAGGTAAGTCAGTCTTAAAGGCTGAATATAATGGATACTTTTCATCACGCCACGGGAAAACATTCTTCCACGGCAAACTTCATAGATGATGACTCTTAGTGAGCAATTAGGGTTCAGGGGTAAGAGACGATTCGGAAGTAGCGAGAGTGGAATGCATACTGTAGGTTCTAGTTATGTCCAAGCCGTTGGACCCACAATTTCCCTTATAAAAAGGAAATTGGAAGATTTCAATTTCTCGGACAAATGGGAGAGATTCCGGTCAAATATTATCTGTGTTTATTCCGCTTAAAATCAATTGATAAGCAGGCTACATAGAGAATTACATCATCAAGGCATGTAGATGTAATATTTTTTTATTGAATATTCAAAATAAAATAAGTCCCGTCAGTTAACGCCATTTTAATAAAAATTGAAAAAATTACGAATATTGCTACTTGAAATCCAATAATTTTCATTGGTGAACAATACGTATCAAGTGCAGCCACTTTATTTAACATTTCACCAAAATAAAATTTTGATCAAATCCTAAACATTAAAATATGGCAAGTAGGTCTAAATAAATAATAACGTTTGTGGTTTTGTCCATCTTTGTCAACATATTTTACACAATTAATATTTTCCGTCTGCTTTAGGTCAGAACTTAAATATCCAAAACAATAAATGCTATGTATGTGGATGTGGATGCATGTGTCCCAATGACACATGACTGTTTTGCTTCTCCTCAGAGTTCGAGACGCTGCGGCTCTTTTTTTACCGGACATTATGCCCGGAGAGATTTAAATATGTCGAACTTCAACAGATTTTCCCGGTCAAAAACCGGCAATTACAAGAAAACTGAAACGCTGGTTGGACCATTTACAACGTAGGTGAGGAAGTAAAAATAACGGATCCCTCCACATTATGCTTCTCAGGCCGTAGTGAATCTAAATTGTTGGCGTGCGGCTTTTAGAGTGGCCCGATTAAGTTCACTTAGTCTACTTAGAAGATCTAGAAAAGAGGTCAGTGCCAAGATCTACTCCAGTGAAATAAATGCATGTAAACAGTGCATGTGCGTGTGTGTGTGTGTGTGTGTGTGTGTGTGTGTGTTGGGGGGGGGGGGGGGGTCTGACACCCTTGTAGTTGCATTCAAAAACCTAAACTCCTCCAAAGATATCTGTAAGTTTGATGGCGGCAGAGCTGTTTCTGGTTACCTCAGAGAGCGCTTCTCTCTATGTACTCCAATTTCTATTTCCTGGAGAGAAAAATAAGCCTTCACACCTGACAACAGGACTGCGAAAAGTGTGTACGGAACTGCGGCACGAGGATAAAAATAACTTACACAACAACAGGGTGCTGACTTTACAGAAAATACAGAATGGCACACAGAAACAAGATGTGCTTTGACATGAATTCAGTTGTTCACAGATAACCTACTCCCCGTCTCCTTTTTTCCCAAAAACCTTGAGCAACCTCTTCGTAAAAAGGGTTGGAGGAAGACAGGGGTTTTGGCAATTGTGGGTAAATTAGTCTGATTGCTGTTATTTCCATTTTCCATTTTTTTTGCCTGCCCAAGATAAATAATAGACTTGTTTCCTGAAAATAATAAATTATCTACACCTTTGAAAAGTAAAGAAAGCATTTATTAAACAGTCAAAATGATCAATTCTGCACTAAATAATGCATATGAAAAATATGAAATATGATCAAATTAGATAAGATAAAAGTAAAAGAGTTTTTAAGGGGAGGCAAAAGAAGGATGTTTGGGTCACTGGAGGAAGGTATGTCTATGTCATAATAATGTGACCAAACACTAGCATCTGTATTGAAAATCAAACGGGCCAAAAATGGACCCCTGTGGTTCACAAAAGAGCATTGGAGATCAGGGTAAGGAGAAGTTTTCTACGGTAAAATTCTTTATACAGGGTATGGGGAAAAAAAGACTTTGTCTTTAATGCCAGGTAATAAAAACAGCTTAGTCTACAGGGTTGAAGGCTACTCTTAGGGTTCAGCTGTAATATTAAAGGATTACAACTGAGCCCACGCCCATGTCTGCTGCTAAAAGAAGATTACAAGATACTCCCAGGACATCACCATGCACAGTGCACAGCGATAAAGCAAGATTGAACATTTTTCAGCAAAGCAGTCATGACTCCGAAAAGCTATGAATTGGATTGACCCAACTTTCTCTCTGCGACAACTTTTGATAATGGGAAAGCACAGGGCTCAGCGACATGTGTCATTGATCTCTTTTAGGAGTTTAGCGGCGACAGCGTCGGGAGTACAAATGCTTACTTACCACAGTACATGGAGGTTATTGTTATAAAGTTATAGTAACTGTGTAAATGAAATTGTGACGGGAAAAATGATTTAATACATAGTAACTAACAGGACATACTGTTAATAAATAATGTCCTGGTTAGATTGAGCGATCTGCAGCGTAATTTGCTCAGCAGCTATTGATAAAAAAAAAGCTTTAGTAAAAATGACAAGGGGGCTGATGACAGAGTCCATGGTTCTTCCCAGTCGTCACAAAAGACAAAAAAAAAAGTATAATCCTAGAATCCTATGGGTCTTTTCAAGGAGGCGCCGGGACAGACAGACAGGACACGGACATATGTGTTCAGTTGGCAAGGGCAGTTAAGAGTCTCCGAATATGTTCTGGTGGAGGTGGAGTTAAAAACAGGGAACAAGAAGGAGCACAATGCTTAGCGCGGAGGTGAGGGCGGGGCACGGTAAAAAAAACAAATTAAATTAAATGGCTTTTGGATCAGAAACGCAGACATCCCGAGTTTCACTATTATCATAGGTAAGACTAGAATACAGCACTGGGTATTTTTAAGGCTCCATGATTTTAATTTGTGGAGAATTTCCACGAATATAGACGCAGAAAATGAAACAGTAACAACTGCAACCTTATTTTCGGCGGTTTAGCCGTATCAATAATAAGCTGGAGAGCCTGTGAGAGACTTCTCCGATAATTGCTGACGTCTGCAGCCCAATAAAGGGGATTAGTGCCTCGCTGCTTCTCTCTCTTCTGAGCAACCGCCTAATGAGGAGAGTGCAACAAGTAGCTCAAATAAAATAAACGTACTGTTGTTTCGTTTGAAAGGGTTTCTATTATGGGGTCACATCTGTCACTCACAATAGTTTATTTGAGGTTTTATACTCTCAGAAATTATTTATCTTGTGTATGCATAATCAAATTTCTTGAGCACATGGGGATTTTTTTGGCCAGATTTATAAAGCCTTTTCTGCCTCCAAAATAACAAAACGATATATACTATATATTCAGAATCAGAATAAGAAATACTTTAATAATCCCAGGGGGATATTACTTATATTAATATATTATATACTATATATACTTACATATAATGTCATTTTCTATGTAAATATAGACAATAAATAATAAATTATACATTAATAAATAATATATTTGAATTAAGAAATAATAAATTATTAAAATGAAAAGTGATTTTGATGCTTAAATTAACAAGTTTGTAATTATAATTATACATAATATAATAATAATAATATAAATAATAATGGGTCTATAACACAGTAGAGCTTAACTGCCCTGGGTCAATCGCACACACACACACACACACACACACACACACACACACACACACACACACACATTCCGAAAATGTCTTCAAACAAAGTCAGTAAAAAAATGTTTTTTTTAACAGATACAAACCTCTGGAAATCAACAAAGTGTGAATGCTGTGGAAACATCGTAAAAACCGGACAACATTCAACGACCCAATGACTACTTATCACCACTTAAACACTTTGTGGGGGACCAAGGGGCGTGGTCAAGTCGCAGCTGCAGACGGCAGCATGGTTGTGGTTAGAGACACCCACAAACTTACATCATATCTAATCTTAGATCATTTATAGCTCTGCTTGAGGAAAAAGTTCATATAGCATATAACATAACCTTAGAGAATCCAGACCAATAATAAAACACAGTCCTCCGAGTCAAAAACGGACAACAAAACAAGAAGGATTTTTAATCGTCCATTTCATTTATATTATTTTAAAAAGAGATCAAATAAGTTATTTCTGGTCTTGTATTTCGAATTCTAGTTGGCCACAAAGCAAGCTACCCTCACACCTCTTGCTGAGCACATAGTCCTGACTGGTCATTCAAGTTCCTCATCACTGTCAAGGGCCTCATAGTGGTGGGGGGCGACAAATCCATCACCAAAAATGGCCCCAGTGTAGGCCGCTCCATCCTGAGGAAATTCAACCTGCCAGAGTCAGTCACAGCCAACGGGTGGATCATCACCTCATCCATCACTGTCTGGTTCTCCACCTCTATTCCGCCGCATCACTTGGTCAGAGGAGGACGGTCGTGGAAGGCAGCCGGTCCACCGTCCCACGGTGGATGAGGAGGATGAGGAGGGACTCACGCAGTTCCTCGCATTGTTTGACTGTAATGCCATCCCATCATGCACATACCCAGGTCCAGTTTGTATCTCCAGCTCTAGATCTCATTTTATTAGGATTCTTATTTGGGTCTAGTGCTTACTGTTGCCCGCCTGTCACACCTATTGCCATTAATCACCTCATGCATACACAGACTTTCATTTGGTGTCTCTTTTTTTTGTGCTACTTTTTTTTAATACAGCAATCCTCTGAGTCAAATTACTCATATTTGCAACAAAAAAAAAAGTACCCTGCGAAAAGAGTTGACTGACTCTGATTAAATCCCAAGATTCGTTCCTCCTTTCTTCCCTGTTTGAAAATGTGCAGATGAGGGGAGAAAGAAGGCAGGTGAATCAATTATGCAGAGGGTAGGAGCACAGTATTAATGCAAATGAGATTCATAACAAGCAACTGCTAGTTCAGGTATTGACCCAAGTGCCAGAGCTACACCTATCAAGTTGCAGGGAGGAGATGAAAGTCCTGCTTCTCACTAAATGTATTTTCTTTGCAAGGTGCCACACGAGGGCTGCAGCTCAGCCGTGGCGTAGAACATAGAAAAATGCATGAAAGGTTGATGTATATTACTATACATTGAGACCAAAAGCGAAAACAAGCGTAATATATTTATGGAAGTTTTAACTGATTATCTATGGATCGTCCATGACGAAACAACCAAATATGGTAAGTTCAACCAGGAGAAACAAATTTAATACAAAATCATTTATCATAATGAAAATATTTTGGCATTGGCCCCAGCAATCAATTTATCCAATTTAGGTCATTTAAGTGCCTCAGGAGGGAAGAAACATAATCAATGAAAAATGGCAGCATCCCTGCAGAGGCATGTGGTTAATGGATATTTAGACTGACGAGGCTGTGACACTGCAGAAAACGCACACATCACCAACTTGGCCAATTCATCTTATAATAACACACACTAATTTATATCCCCACTTGTTATTATGGATACCGTATATACACACCTACACTGTGAGATTCTGTGTCTTATATATTTTTGCTCATATTGCTTTTGCTTTGTTGTTGTATGTAGCCTATATACTGTATAAACAGATTTTAGATTTTTCTTCTTTGTTCTTTCGCACAGTCACTGTACTGGTATGACTGCATTTGACGAATAAAGAATCTTGAAAGGAAAGCAAGAGGAACGTGTCTATGTATAAAACTTGTTGCACATGACTTTGAAGTTAATATATTGGCTAACTTGGCCACATTTCAAAGGAGTACATGAACGGATGAATGAATGAATGAATGAATGAATGATGGATGGATGGATGGATGACCAATAAAAGGTCTTCCTGGTTGAATTGAAGAGTGGTTTTCTCAAACGCACCAAAAAGGCGACTTTTACCCGACATAGTAGCTGTGCAATTACTAACTTGATCGACATTTGAAAATGTCCCAGTGCAAACCCTTTGTGAAAATATATTGGAAAATAAACAAAAAACAGGAAGAAACATCTCAATTTTCAAGGTTACATAGTCCAATCTAAGGCCTGCGTGTTCCAAACTGCCACGCTGAGTAATCCATTCAGTGTCCCTACAGCTACAACGAAGAAGCAACACTCAGAGACCAAGAGAACAACATAAAGAGTCACACACCTATTCAGACTGCAATGTAATGAATCTGTTGTGAAGGGGATTTTTCGACTCTCAGAAATACGATCAAATTAATTTAATTATATCGTGCATGGCTTGAGTTTGGCGTCTGGGCTGTACTTCCCCCGACTCCCATGTAAGGTTTGAGCTTTGGAATACGGGAATGATGAGCTCGAATCCCACATTGGACGGAAGTGTGCAGCCTGACAGGTGGATGAAGGGTGGGGCGGAGGGGCGGAGGCGGCGCAGCAATGCAGCAATGAGCAAAACAGGCAGAGCCGGTGAATTGGGCTGCTAAAGCGAGGCGGCCCATCGGGTGCGTGGAGGCGTATGACGCCTTCCAGGTCTAACTCTGCGGGCTATACATGCTGTATACATATATGCAGTGAAATGTCATTGCATCGCGGCCGGAGATTATGCACAATAAGATCTAAAAATACTAAAATGCGCGTTATCGACACGGAGGCGCTCGCACAGACGACCTTGTTGATGATCGTAAAGATAATCTTTCAAGGGATCCTCCTCGCTTTAGTATATAATACTATATACAGTAGTAGCTTCGGGCTAAGCATCTATACCCCTCGAGCATGGGAAGTGGTTACGTGATATGGAGAATGCTATCGCTGGTTTGGGGGGGTGGGGGTGAACAGTTTCCCATGCACCGCTGTCTTCCAATACAAAAACAGCGGCGGTGCATAGTTGAGAAAAGATGAGCGAATGCCCACAGCCGGCACGTGCGCTGCGTGTGGAAGCAGGCTTCAGGAAAACGACGCCCCGTCTGAGTGATGAAACAGGTAAGTCATGGGGACATATTCATATGCTCTTTGGAAAGGCTGAGTTTATGGCAGATTGCCCATCGGGCCGGGCGTTACCTGGACGCTCTGTCTCATTCGGACACACATACTGTATGCGGGCCCACGCGCAGACGCTCGCGTGCACACGCCCCAACGCACGCCGAGGGCCCAAACCTTAAATGTGTTAGGTTTTTTTCTTTTTGATTTCTTGCGGGGTCAGCAGAGCTTTTGCCGTTAAACGTTTGATGATGAATGTCCGCCCGCTCACCCAAAATGGGAATCCTCCGAAAGAAATGCGGTAATTGACTCATTTTTCACAAAGCGATTGAACAGACAGACCCCTTCCCCCTCGCCCAACTCTATCCCCCCTCTCCCCTCAGAGGACAGCTGATCAGACAGATTCCAAAATCCGAGGACATCTGCAGCCCTCACCGCAACAGTCGCTGGCTCACACCGCGGCAACATAAACATTTTGTTGTGTCGGCCGTAGATCCTCGTCGATAGAGGCCGTAAAGCGAAGCAGCGTCGGGTCGAGGTCTTGCCTTTTGGATGGTTTGTGTCGCTTCCCTGCTCATGCATGTCCAGCTGAGCAAACAAGTCCACCAAGACAGAGCTCTCCTATCGGATGCGTCTTCGGATTCAGTGTAAATCTAGCTTTAGGATGAATAGCAATAGCATTTCCCGGTATGACATACGTTCGACTGTTCTCACTAAGCACAGGAATGCACGCACACACACACACACACACACACACACAGACGTCATTACCCAGCCTTTGGATTAGAGCTAATCTAGGGGAATTGAACCTTTTATGAGGACAACAAAAGATGCATTCGGGGATAGATAGGTACGACTAAACCCCCTTCTTTCCTATTTATTACAAAACCGTGGCGTGTGGAACCTGCCACAAGTTGTCAGCAACGGCCTTGATGAATGGCCCTCGGTGCTGGAAGCGAGCAGCCCGACCGCGACGGGCAGTGAAGCAGCGGAGGCGTCCCGGCGTCCCGCTCCGGCGGGACCGGAACGGCCTCCGCGCGGCTCCGACTCGGCCGGCGCCGGCGGCTCGGCTCGTCTGGAAACGGCGGCTCTGGGAGTTAATTGCTTCCAGCGCGGCGTGGCCTTTCCTCTTAATTACTTTTAATTTGAACAATCATTAATCTGCTTGGCTTCACTCCCCCCCCCCCTTTTTTTTATTATTCCCTCCGTCAAGGAGAGGCAGGCTGCGCCGTGGCCAACATCAGGCTTTGCACACCGCCCCGAGGGGGAAGAGAGCTCGCCCGTCCGTCGGTGATAGGGGGGTAATAGAAGCATCAATGATTATGTACACTCAGCCGGTGGCGGCTTTTTATGATAGAAAATAATCCTATTCCCTCCCTCACCCCGAGCGAGGGGGGCGGGAGTGGGGGGTATTATTTCCACGGCTCCTGTCAAGGCATCAGCGGATGATGAATGAAGAGTGCTACAGGAAGTTATGCCGAATGGGAGAATAGAGTTCCTCTCTTGAATATTTGGCTAATTCTAGCGCTCGCCTAGTCCTGAAAAAAATGTCTTCGACCTTACAGTTTCCGCCCCCCCCCCCCCCTCCCCTTTTTTCAAAGTCACACTCTGAACACGTCGAAGTGCCTATGCATTATTAATTACCTAGAATCATAAAAGAGAGCCAACTGCTTTACAGTTAATTATGCGCGTAGCGTCCGGGAAAAAGAGCTGAAACATCTCTTGTGGAGGGACCATTGTACTGGGTTTTTTTTTTTTTTTAATCTTAAATAACACTTTCTGGATGCGGTTTATAAGCCAATAAGCCAATATTCAGTCCTGAGGTTTTAAGTAACACCTTTTTGCAGGAAGTTGTATTTCCTACACAACTTATATTTTTCTTCTTAAATGACACATTCAAAGGGCAGAAATAACTAAATGGCCATTCTGTGAGGATGAATTTCACTCCCTGGCAATTCAGAAAATCATATATTATCGGGCTCGATTTCAGCTCCAAATATTAAGCCTGACTTTTTTTTTTTTTTTTGTGAAGATCTTTTTGGTTTCTTTTGAAATTGGCCAAATAAGTGTTGTTCCAAAATCCTTCACTCAAAGATACACAAAAACAGAATGACATTCGTTAATGGGATAAAGCCTTGAGCTGCCTTAAAGATAGTGTTTCATTTCCCATATTTGCGACTTACCAGGGACGCAAGCTGAATAAGTGTTAAATGTGACGCTTTTCTTGTCTTCCAACAGAAAAACAAAAACATCTTTGTTATATTCCACTCAAACTACACGATAATAATAACAATCATACAAAATAGATTAATTTATTGTTATATATAGTGTGTGTGTGTGTGTGTGTGTGTGTGTGCGTGTGTGTGTGTGCGTGCGCACACGTTTGCCCCCTCAGGGTTGATTGACGTATTCGACAAATCAAGACAGAGTTTGGAGGGAGCGCGTCGGGAGGAAAAACAGCCTTCTGAGAAAAGAAGCGCTGGGGGAGCATTCTTGGCCCGGATCTCTGCTGAAGTATTTTTTCTGCGTGTGGGCTGACGAAACCGAGCCTCCATCTCGTGGCGGAGCGCACCAACCTGTTCTCTTTCGTGCGCCGAGGTGCTTAACAGTACAGATAAGGCTCTCGGGGCGCGGGTTTCCTTTTAATTACTTTGCCTCAATAAGCAATTTACATTTGATAAGGGTGGCTTACAAGACCCCGTCAATTAATTCTCACAAATCCCTTTTAATTAATGGAATGTGGAATTCGGGGCAAATTGGGAAAATTGATTTATAGAGGGCTAGAACGCAAAGTGTTTAACCTCAAAAGCTGGGAGGCGCGGGACCCTAACTTTCAATGATTTGCGTCGTAGTCCATTAATTGACCTCGGCCGCTCAAAGAGAATTTGGAAGGGCTCTCTCGGGTGCGGGTGTTGATTTTGGTTCGCAATTTTTAGCTGGCTCACAGTGAGGTCCAGTATGCCCGCTTTTTAAGCTTCTTAAATTCCATAATATCGACTTTCGCCTTTCGCTGATCTTGTCTGTGTGCGATAGAAAAATTGAAGTTTGAGTGGCTGCAAATGTGCTTTCTACAGCGCAGCACACCCTGTCGAGGTCTAAACTAAAGCTAAACAAAACAAAAAACAATGGCCAAATAAAAACCTGACCTCAAACAAAATCTTTCTCCTGTTCCAACCTTCTGCTTCTCAGAAGGTTGGAACATGAGTAATTTACCCCAGTGCCACAACAGCCATCCTTTATAGAGTTATCTCAAACTTTGTGGATTGATGAGTTTTCCTCAGCCTGGCTGGCTGGCCAAGTGTAAAATCCAGTGTAATACATTCCTTTTTAATTTGGGTCGCGAATGGCTCCTGCATACTAATGTGGCCGTGCCGGGCTGGCTCCTAGGCGACTCACACACACTCTGCACCACATAAATACTCATAAAGTCGACCGACTAACAACACCCTCTGCTAGGCGTTCAGACAAAAAAAACATTTTAGGCTCGAGACAAATATTAGCTCAACACGTCTCTGTGCTCCAACGTATGTTGCTCGGTGCATTTACGTGCAGCTTGCGTGGCGCCCTCGGATTTCTATTCAGAACGGTCTATCAGCTGTGAGTATTGATCTCCCACGTGAATCCAAATCCATCCGTAACTGTAGCTTTCAAAGTGAATGAAGCGTGGCCGGCGTTGCTGGCGGATGACTCGGGTGGGGCCGCACGTTTTTGTTTTTTTTCCCCAGCCCGTTGAGCTTGATAATTATCCAATTGGAATGATATAAAAGTATTGTGACTGACTGTTTTATTGGTGAGAGGGCTGGGCAAGTGGTGACCTTTGAGCAAGTATCCCCGAGACGCCGCGCTTTAACCGGGAGCTCGTCTCCCCATCTTGGAGAAATCATCAAAAAGAAGAAATAAATCACTGTAAAAACCCGTTTCCAGGCCATTCTGAACCAGGCTCTCCATCTTTCTTTCTTCCTTGCTTCGGTTCAGATATCGGAGGAACAACGCGCGGAACAACGCGCGGAACAACGCGCGGAACGCGGCACACCTGGCACACCTGTTTCCGGGGCGGACCGGTGGAGGGCCTCGCCCGGGGGAGCCACAGGGTGTTACGGCTCCTTTCTCCGGGTATAATTGCGATTTGGTCGTTTTTTGTTTTTTACTTTCCTCCGCTCTTTATCCTTTGTTGTGAGATTTCAGAAAGTGGCCTCAAAAATATGAAAAAAAAAAAAAAAAAAGCCTAATTAAGCGTATTGTTTTGAGCAAACCTCCGCGCCGCCCCCCTGTGAGACCCGGTGTGCTGTACCGCAAGTCTGCGCTGCGCTGTGCGCGGCATGTGCTTCTGGCAGAGCCCGGAACACCTGTGGAGTCTGGACGGAGCCTCTTCCAGAACACTGCGTCTGTTTGCTTGTTTTTTTAACCTTTTTTTAATTGAATGAGCATCAAGCCCAGCACCTGCTCGGCTGGACGGAGCGGGTGCAGGTGTAGGTGCAGGTGTAAGGCCTATTAGTACCCCCAGGGGCTCCCATTCCAGCCTTGAGTGCAGAAACAATCAATTTAATGGATTACTCGGCTTCAAGTTTGGAACATGCACCTCTTAGATTGGACAATGTCGCCTATGTTTATATAGTTAATTAAATTGTTATGTTACATTTATATGTTTGAGGTGTTTATTCTTGTTGTTTATTGACATATGACATATGACATGTGTATGCATTGACATATATGCACTTGGTACAGAAGGAGGAATACACAATTAACACAGAAAGTACATTTTAAGAGTTCTTGTTCTGTTTGTATCCACTCTTAATTATAGTTTATAGAGTTCATTATAGTTAACTAGAGCTATATAGCTATAGTTATATCTGTTTTTGAGGAACTTACAGTATATGGTTATACCTATATACTGTATGTGAAGCATGCATGGGCTCAGAGTTTTTGGTGTGCTTCAAGTTTCAAGTGTATTATTACAATACACAGGTATACAGTGAGTGCAATTCTTATGTGCAGAACTTCGAACTGTGCAGTAGTAGAGTAGAGCTAAAAATATAAAAATGTATGTAAAAATATAAAATATACATAATATAACAAATATGCAGTACAATTACAATAATCGATCAAGTGCGATATGATTGCAGAGCGAAAGGTGATACAAATATGGTGCAGTGGAAACAAGTCTAGTGCAATGGAATGAGTGGTTCAATCATTAACCAGTCTGGCGGCCTGGAAGTAAAAATTGTCACGCGCTCTATGTGACCCAAGGCTGTGATACCTCTTGCCGGAGGGGTGACTGGAGTCTTTAACTATCCCGTCGGCCTTGGTCAGGCACCGCCTGATATAGATTTCTTGGAGGGAGGGAAGCTCACCTCCTCCTATGATCGGCTGGCCCATCCGCAATGCTCTGTGGAGGGCCTTACGGTTGAGGTCAGTGCAGTTTCCAAACCAGGTTGCTGTTGACCCTCTCCACTACGGCGCCGCCGATAAGAATTGGGGTGTGTGCCCCCCCTCCCTCCAGATCTCTCCTGTAGTCCATTGTGAGCTCCTTGGCCTTACTGACATTAAGAGAGAGGTTATCCTGGCACCATTGTAACACCGTTCAACCTCGAACTTGATAACCACGATGGGGTTGTGCGTGGCGGAGTGTGTGTACAGGGAGTACAGGAGAGGGCGGAGGACACGTCCTTGGGGGGCTCCTGTGTTGAGGGTCATTGGAGTGAAGTGACGGTGCCCGACAGGAAGTCCAGATTCCAGCTGCGAAGGGAGGTGTTCGGGCCCAGGTCTCTGAGCTTACTGTCAAGCCTGGAGGGCACCCTTGTGTTAAAAGCTGCGCTGTAGTCCACGAACAGCATCCTCACATAGTTTCCTCTCTTATGCAGGTGAGTGAGTGAAGTGTGAAGAGCAATGGAAATTGCATCATCAGTGCATCTGTTTTGACGGTATGCAAATTGTAATGGGTCTATAATGGCAGGGGGCTTTTGCCTGTGTGTGTGTTTGTTACGCAGGAGTGGGAAGGCACATTCAGCCGTGAACGTATACATGCACATAAACGGATGAATAACAGCAATGAGACGTTTAGTAATTGCTTGTCCCTCACGTTCTCACTTACGGAAACAAGACGATGGTTTGAATTGAGCTCTGATGGAGCATTCAACAGTTTACAAGTCATTAAGCTCCTTCCTCAGCCGTGTCGATGAAAGAAACAGTCTGTGTATGTGTTTGAGTGTGTGTGTGTGTGTGGGGGGGGGGGGGGTGGCCTGTAACTAGATGGCATCAGATTAAACAGAATCCCACTTCACACTGACATATACACCGATCAGCCACAACATTAAAACCACTGGCAGGTGAAGTAAATAACATTGCTCATCTCGTCAAGGGGTGGGATATATTAGGCAGCAATCTGTTGGAAGCAGGAAAAATGGGCAAGCATAAGGATCTGAGCGACTTTGACAAGAGCCAAATTGTGTTGGCTAGACGACTGGGTCAGAGCATCTCCAAAACAGCAGGTCTTGAGGGGTGTTCCCGGAATGCAGTGGTTACTACCTACCACAAGTGGTCCAAGGAAGGACAACCGGTGAACCAGCGACAGGGTCATGAGCACATGAGGCTCATTGATGCACGTGGGGAGCAAAGCCTAGCCCATCTGATCCGATCCCACAGAGGAGCTACTGTAGCACAAATTGCTGAAAAAGTGCTGGCTGTGCTCTATGGTCAGGCCTTGACCATAGAGCAATGGAAGAAGGCGGCCTGGTCTGATCACTTTTTGCATGTGCATTGTTTACTTGGGGAAGAGATTGCACCAGGGTGCACTATTAGAAGAGGAAAAGCCAGTGGAGGCGGTTTGATGCTCTGGGCAATGTTCTTCTGGAAACCTTGGGTCCTGGCATTCATGTGGATGTGACTTTGACACGAACCACCTACCCAAACATTGTCGCAGACCAAGTTCACCTCTTCATGGCATCAGTCTTCCCTGATGGCAGTGGCCTCCTTCAGCAGGATGGTTTGAGGAACATGACAAAGAGCTTAAGGTGTTGGCCTGGCCTCCAAATTCCCCAGATCTCAATCCGATCAAGCATCTGTGGGATGTGCTGGAACAACAAGCCCGATCCATGGGGACCCCGCCTCGCAACTTACAGTACTTAAAAGATCTGCTGCAAACATCTTGATGCCAGATAACACAGGACACCTTCAGAGGTCTTGTGGAGTCCATGCCTCGACGGGTCAGAGCTGTTTTGACGGCACGAGGGGGAGCTACACAATATTAGTGGTGGTTTTAATGTTATCGCGGATCAGTGTATCGTTGGCTCTCTCTCTCTCTCTCTCTCACCTCTCTCTCCTCCCGCTCTTTTACACACCGACAATTAGAAGATCGGTAATTGTTTACACCTGCTTGGCTCCGAGCATCGCGCTCGCTGCTTCTGGCGGTTTTGGCATCATTGCCTCGTAGTCAGTGACGATGTGAGGTTTTCTCCGCGCTGGAAGGAATATTCAATGAAAATGCTCTGGGAAACTGGCGGCGGGGTGAATGGGTGGGGGGGTATTGGAAAACCGACATTGTGAGATAATTGACCGTAGCATGAATTACACTGTCGAATAGGGATTTCAAGGAGCGCATTGTACAACGAGAAGCCTCAGAAACCAGCCATTTACTGCAAATCTCCCCATTGTAGATCAAGAGTGTATTTTTGTTAGCGGCATTGTTTTATTTGCTGCATTGTACATCGATTAATTATTTGTTGTTAGTGTCCGCTGCAAATAAACCTCAGTTCAACCAGAAAGGCATTGAGGAGTTAATTAGTGTTAATCCGGGCTTGTATGCATGATAGATCCGGGCGTAATGGCCACACGGACCTGCAGGGAAAGGGCGTGACCTCTGGAGTCATCACACAAAACATTCTGAAGAAATGATTATATCTGGTTCTAAATGTAATCCCTCAAACCAAGTAGTTCAGTGTGTGTGTGTGTGTGTGTGTGTGTCTGTGCTTTTCCAGAATCTCCCCTTTACAGGTCTCGGTCAGCGTGTGCCCGGCAGTTGAGTCATCTGTTTTTACTGCCCGGCCAGGACAATACCTTCCTACTAATCTTGACCCTCCGATAAGCAAAGAGGCAATCAGCCCTTATCAGGGGAACCCAGGGGGGAGATACGGAGCAGGATAGCATTCAGCGCCGTGCAGAGGTGTTTGGTTGCACGGGTGGTGATGCCGATGTGCAGCATCATTACAGCTTAACAAATAACGTTTCAGAATCTCCTTGACCTGATTTATCTTTTTTTCCAAAGCGGGGCGAGGCGGCAGTAGGGCCCCCGGAGGCCAAGCAGCGGATGTAGCTCGGACAGACGAGGGGGATGGGAGGTGTAGGAGGGAGCAGGGGGAAAGGAAGGGAGGGAGGGAACTTCTTTTGATTAAAAAGTTTTTTTTTTTTTTTTAAGTTTGCGGTGGGGGGAAACATCTGGACGGTTTCGGAGATGTGCAAAAGGGCCGACGCTTGTTCCGTGAAGTCGTGCGAGCCATGGCTCTGGTCGATACCAACAAAGCGGGGCCCTGAGATTACCCTGCCTCTCGTATCCACTCATTTCTCCCCCTCTCATTCCTCATCTCCTTCCTGACACACAGAAAAACCCGTTCATGCAGCGCACACGTATACTTTCGCCCCCCTCTATAAAGCCCCAGTACACGAAGCAGAGCAAGGTCGTTGCCGAATGCGCTGTCCCCCCCCCCCCCCCGCCGTGCCACCCTGGTCGCTGGCGGAGGCCACCGATGCCTGAATAATTTGTCTTCATTCCGTCCCAAGGCCCCGAGTCACAGCGACATGCACAAGACACACAGAATACTGGATGGGAGCTGTCTGGAGGAATGGAGCGTACCAGGCGGCATTAGAGTGCAGCGGATAAATCACGAGCAGGAGCAGGATGTGTGCGCCTGCACTGTATCTCGGGCCCGCAGCTGTCGGGGCGACGGCTGCACTTTATGGACGTTATGCCACGTCAACACTGAATGCCGTCGTATTAAGACATATTAAGACGACAGACATCGTCCCCGCCCTCAGCAGAGTTACAAGTTTAATCCTTTGATCGTGGGTGATCACCTCAGACCTGCCAACTCTCCCGATTTTTTGAAACCCCATTCACCCTAACCCAGACTTCGATCAGCGCAGCGGAGTTGCCGGATTAGATTGCGAAACAGAAGACACACTCCACGCTCTCTCTTCCCAATTCAACCTAGCAACCCAAAGGAGCTCGACAACAACGAAAAAGTGCCGACGGTGAGAATGTCAGAGGAGGAGTGATGACTTGCGACTTCTGTCGGAGTAATGTGCTACATTTTAAAGTAAAAGGGCCATGTTGTAAACCATGTTTGTACAAATTGAATTGAGTGACAGATCCGATTATTATTCTATAGATCCTCGGGGGTGGATCGCATCCATAAGCAAAAAATAGCGATGAAGGGAAATGACACATTATCAATTTTGAGCCATTTGGCATGCCAAGAACAGAATTTAATCACACACACCCCATGAATGCCGGTCTTATAGTATTATGGCAGGCATGACGGGGGTCTCAGCTTCCTATCTCTATTACTGAGCATCATCAATCAGTCCGCTCAAAGTGTGGCCTACGCTGCTTGAATAATTAGCAGTCACTACAGATTCTAACTGCATACTAGCCAACCTGGCGGATCGATGCATAACTTTGACAATATGCCATAAGATTATCCTAAATCATTTTCTGATCAATTCCCAAGCAGATTACTTAGCCTTTCAGCTGAACCCTGTACCTTTTGTAAAATTTCGATATAAACTGCAGAAAAAGGCAAATGGCCCTGAATTTAATACACCGTACCTTGCTATATGACGAAACAGTGCTAAAGTACAGAACATAATAATTTCTGCTATCTCCAGACGGTCAGATCGACTGACTTTTCATTGGTTTTATATCAGAGACCAAAAATGACATTATAAATTACTAAATAGACACAAGTTGCAAGCAAGGGGTTTGAAATTGGAGTGTCTGTTATCAGGCTGGGGCAGGCGTCCACCCTGACAGGCCGCACTGAAGATGCTTATTAACCACCGTGAAGCCCCTTTGCCTTCATAAAGTGTAAATTGAAAGTGTTTTGCATGTGTGAACGAGGTCCAATATAAAACAGCAAAGAAAAAAATGCATTATTGTCCAGACTTTATTTTCAGTACTTCCAAAACTGAATTTTACCAATTATGTGCTATAGGAACACAAAACAAACACTATCAGTCTTTGAAGAATGTTATTGTAATGCCCTCCTCTGTGCGACCCGCTAACTTCATAGCTTCTTTTGCTGTCCAGTGTGCAGGTTGTACCTGATCACAGCTAATAACACTCAAATAGTGATATTTAGGCTATTTTATAGTGGCCTTACTATCTCTTGAACGCATGTTATGGGTTGGCTTATTTCAATATTCTGTCCTGTCGGGAGAAAAGGAATCATTCTAATTGTTGCAAAGTAATGCTATTTAATTCAGTGTGAAGGGTATCTGCTGATATGCAGGCTGGTCATGTAATAGAGCAGGATTGGTGGATTTTATGTCCAGTTCCTGGGCACCAGGATAGCCAACGGTTTAGTCATTCTGCAGCCAATAGGGTGAACCACAGAAGAGCGGGCTCATCCTACGGCTGTCCCAAACTGCTCTGTGAAGCTGGGCGACAGGTGGCATTTCAGGCATGTCCTCCAGCCATGCCCCTGGAAACTACTCTGAAGCCAGGGAGGAACGGCTCCAGCTACTGTCAGCATCCGCTGCTGTGTAAGCACAGCTGAACATTGGTGAGAGGATGTGGGTTGTCACCACACCCGGCGGTGTTGGGGCCATTGGCCCACTGAACTTGACAGGGGCCATAGCAGTCCAGTGGGGGAGGGTTTCAGCGTACAAAAGAACGGGAACCTTGCCAGGTGGGACAGGAAAGGCCCTGGTGGTGTAGCAGCAGACGAAGAATGGGTTCAACCAAGGCCATCAGCCAGCACTGGATTTCGATCCTCGTCCCAAAACTGGGCATTGCTCCGGCTGATTGCAGTAAGCCCCTAACACCACCCCAAGCCTCCACTCTGCATTAGAAGATGGTACCGCAATCAGTTTCGGCACTTGGCATGGCTCCATGACACACAGGGGGCCGTGCAAAAGCTATCGCCTTGCATGGGCAACACGCCTTCCTCACCCATGTAGCAGACAGTCATTCTATCAGCCTGTGAGTTTTATGCAGTGCCAGTCTTTAAGTAAAGTGGGGGTAACACACAGACCAATATAATATAATGCTTGCTTGGCATTATTAAACTAGTCTATTGATCTATGTGTTTATGTTTTCTGAACTAATCATTTCATCTTAGCGTGGCATCGTGGTTGATTTGTCTTCATCCATGTTTGCCGGGTAGATTCCTCCGCCTTGCTTGAGGTCTGTGTTGAGTGGAGTCTGTCGAGTGGTCATTGCATGGCTATGAGAACATCCCTCGACCAAGGTAGAAACCTGTGTGCCTCAGGTGGAGTTTGAGGACCCAGACCCAGGTACTTTTTAAAAGCATGCTGACTGTAGTGCGGTGATAAAAAAAAAAAGAAAAACTGGAACTCACCCACGTTTAATTATTTTTTTATGTTCAAACTAATTTATCCACTTCAACACTTTTCAATACTCAGGGGATAATGAGTGGTCAATGTGACAGTGAAAGATTTGTGTTAGATTTTTGGCTATTAATTGTTAATCAACAAAATCCAATGCACCTTTTATATGCAATAGCGTATTAAAGTGAAGTACTTTTAGTACTCAACCACTTTTTTTTGTGGGGGATGCACTCCTCTAAAAATATACAACACTAGTGCTCACTAGACTAAGTAGGCTAGGCGTGGGAGTACAATCCTTTTTCCTCTGACCTGCGAGCATTTGTGGGGTTATTTGGATTCCAACTGTGCCAAGAAACTAAATAAAGATGTTATTGTCTCTGGAAATTGAAAAAACAGGCAATTTTCAGTGGTTTTGTTGCAATAATATTTTCCTCTTTACAAACCAATGTCTAGGCAATGCACACATTGCATTGTTTTATATGCACTCAGAGCTTTCAATTTCTGCATCATTGACTGTGATATTAACAAAATTTTGATCGGAAATGACTAAGGTTTATTTCATGCTGTACCCCATTCCAAATACCGCAATTCTATTCAAATACCAAAATTACATTATGCTGCATTGTTTCAATATGCCGCTGGTGGAAACACTGCTGCTTCACAAACAGGGTTCTTTGTGATTGAGAAAACATATTAAATCAACCCAAAGTCCACACTACAAACATGAAGAGAAAGAAATCACCAAATTAAAACAAATCCACCAAAATTAATCAAATTAGAAAATTTACTGTTGGTGCAAATCTGAGACAGCGCAGTACCCATTATGAATACTATGGTCATTATAGTTTGGATTAGGAACTTTTTGTCAATTCAATTATGAGCACAAGATAATAATGCTCTGATTATTTCCTCATGAGATGAATTCATTCTCAGCACGAACAAGGACAAGGGGCACAGCGGTGACGGCGCTGGGTTCACACACCGCACATTACCCTTTATTTATTAACGTTGTTATCACAAAGGGCCCCAAAAGATGTTTTCACTTTAGGGGGGCCGTGAAAGCCTTGAACGTCGGCCCTGAGCGCAGTGGCGGAACACACTGTATTACACTGAGACCTGAGGCCAAAGGAACATTTTAAATGCACTCCCTGGAGCACAGAGACACATAATGGCCACAATGCTGCCGGGAGCACAGGTCATTACTGTGTGTTTGTGTGTGTGTGTGTGTGTGTGTGTGTACGAATGCATACTATTGCGACTGCTTTTGTTGCACTTCTAAATTTGTTTCCTTAGCCTTTAACTGTTTTTCTAACTATACATATGACCTGCCTTTGTTTGTGTGTGTGTGTGTGTGTGTGTGTGTGTGTGTGTGTGTGTGTGTGTGTGTGTGTGTGTGTGTGTGTGTGTGTGTGTGTGTGTGTGTGTGTGTGTGTGTGTGTGTGTGTGTGTGTGTGTGTGTGAATGCTAATGCCTATGTGTTTGTCTGTATTTGTCTGCCAATACTCTTGACCAAAGGCCTGCCTGGACTGTGAAGACTGACCTCTAGCACCCGCTGATTGGCTGTTATCAGCGCTGCAACCCCCCCCCAATCGCTGTGTTTTCATTCCAAAAACACTGACAGCTTATAATCAAGATGGAAATCTACAGATAGAGCTGCTCCCCGCTCGGGCTGATTTGATATGTATCTGGTTATCTTTACACCTCCTCCCAAAAAAATAAAAAATAAAATATAAAAAACACTCCACAAACAAATAAGAATAGATAGGAAAAGGAATAATTTAAAGAAATATGGAGAGAAATACGGCGAGTGACAGTATTGGGGCGGCAAACACTTCACATTGGAAGGATAGGACATCCAATCCATCGGAAAAAAGGGGAAGACGCAAGCAGCCGGTGGCGCTTTCCTCTCAGCCCTCCTCTCCATTTGTATTCAGAGACTTGAGTTGTGTTGCTCGGATGAGGGCGAATTCACTTCCTCGTATTGAGTGCCTGCCCTCATACATTTTGTCCCGGCAATGAAATGACCTCCATCTCTCTTGACATTGCATTCAAACTAAAATGTTGACACACTGCCGCAACCAAAGAAAGTATTTTTGTTTATTTTTGTCCCGCCCCCCCCTCTTCATGGGCTCAAGGGTGTTCCCGCAAGATTGCCTGTGGAGAAATCACGGAGCACCCCGGAAGGCGCGGCAAACTTATTGTTCCGCCTCACCTCCGTTGTAATATTCTCGGAAAACACAAATCCCGGCAAAGTGAAAACCTGTTCAAAGTATTAAACCAATACGCTGCTCAAAATAAATACCGGCTGCGTTTGGGATCCCGAGCCGCTGCTCTGCTCAGGGGCCAATGACTGCATTGCCTGGCAGTACAGTATAAAGTCATTAAAACTAATCCACTCTTCCTAATCACTCTGGCTTGGCAATGAATCACAGCAGGTCTGCTGTGACCTCGGGATGAAAGGCGGGGACCGTTCTGTCCCCCTCCCGGCGGCGGGGGGAGAACGCCGGGGAGACGGTGGAGGGAGGGAGGATATACGTGGGAGGTCCCGGTGAGAAGCCAGAAGGCTGATAGATGGAAGTGCTATTACAGGTCAATTAGGGCTCATTTGAGGCATCCAAGGCAGTGTCTAAGCCACCGCTGTCATTACACAGCCAATTGCCCAGATGATGACTATAATATGAAATAACTGGCAGCGAAGGAGATGAGGCGCTGCCTGAAAGAGCCGGCGGAGGGGAGGGAGCCGAGCCAGAGAAGGAGAAACATGAGGCTAAATGTCACCTGAAGGATTGTTTTGTTTTTTTTCATGCCCCAAAATATGTCACTGCTAGACAATAGCTGTTCCCTTTCACATCTGTCATCCACCTTGGTATAACCTTCCTTTGTTTTCTACTTAGATTTTCTTTCATAGAGAGAGAGAGAGACAGAGACAGAGACAGAATGACAGAATAACTGGTTGATAGATCGGACAAAAGGATATCACAAGCACGGCCTCTTGCAACAACACGGACCATAGATCAACGGATGGATTTGCAGATTGACACATGACAGAAAGAGGAGGGAATAAACTGATCACACAACTGATCAATGGTTGAGAGGAGGAGGCACCGCGGTGGATTTCTCATCCAAACAAACTGGAAGGTACCAACGCAGCCTCTAACCGCCGCGCGAGAAGTGGAGCCGTCTGCAGATGATGAGGGCTCCTGATGGAGGGAGCAGGAGATGGATGGAGGGGCTGGAGGGAGAGGCCTTTAACAAGCAGACGCCTGCTGGCAGACTCGGCCCGCGGTGTGATCGGCAGTCGAGGGGATGATTGCTTCCCTGCTTGTTACAGCGGTAGAGTTCAAGAGGGAGCAAATGTGTCGGCGCTCACACCCGACATGGAGGTTAACGTGGATCTGCTTATATAACACACACACACACACACACACACACACACACACACACACACACGGTGACTGCAGACTCTGCCCATTATATTATATTATATTGATAATCAGAGTAATTTCATTTAACTCTGTGCATATTATTTCATTTGGTTTGAGCAAGGGCTGTTGGTTAGAACAGGCTGATTTATCTTTATCCCCCCGTATCCCTATTGGGGGGGGGGTATCATATTATACATCTTAAATTTAATTCAAGGTCCCAGGATGCTAAAATTCACACCAGATGTGAGGTACAGATAGAGAACCGGAACTGGGTCACCCACTTCCAGAACTCCACTAGACAGGCAGAGTGCAACTGAAGTCTCCAAAATGCAAAAACATAATCAGTCTTTTTGAAACGCTGCAGATCTCCTAGTTCATTCGAAGCCACCGATCTGATTCGCAGTTAAAGAGAACCCCTCTAAATAAATTATTTATAGATCCGCTCCTCGTTCCGTTACATGGTAAACAAGTGACGATGCTGTGGTACCTGTACTCTGCACTCGGAGCCTTCATGGCAGTTTTTAATCTAAAGTTCACTTGTCTAGGAGTTATTTTTCCTCATAAAACACCATGAAATCAAATTGTGTTGCCTCAAGCATGTAAGACACCGTCTTCCCCCGGAATAGTATTCTGGCATTTTAAGTCAGATGTTTTATTGATGTCCTTTAGACTTCCACAGTATAAAACCGGCCCATATCTTACCCCAGCTCCTCCCAGGATTCTGGACTCACCCCTGTCATCACTCCTAGTCATGATACTGTCATGGGCGCTGTCTGGTGAGCCCAAATGCAGGACACAACGGAGGCTCAGGCATAGGCGCAAAGGATCAAGGGTCAGGCAGGCAGGAAGAGCCGGGCAGGACTCTAACGCAGGACCGGCAGGCAGGCAGGCAGGCAGGCAGACGTGGAAAGGTCAGTCAGGACGGTAGGTATTTTGAGCCGGAAAGTTAGTCTGACGACGTAGTAGTGCCGACGCGGCGGGCACCACGGGGATCTGACGCGGGACGGAGGGCACGGGGAACAGGTTCATACACAGGTGGAGTGACGGGGAAGGCGGCTTGATTGCTGAATGTGGTCATGTGTGCAGTGGCAGGACCAGAGTGGCGGATAGAGGGAGCGGGAGAAAGAGAGGGAGACAGAACACAGGACTACATACACTAGGGAGAGAGAGAGCAAGAGAGAGAGAGAGGTAGAGGGCAAGGGACTGAGAGACAACAGGTTAAAACACACTCCCAGTACCATAAAGGACCATACAAACACAGATCAAATTGAGAATGGTGGCTGTTTACTAGTCAGCACACACATTTTACATTACCCCTGAGCTTTTTCCTGATCGTGCTCGTTGCTAGATTTCTTTTCTTTTTTTTAATCTCTCTATTTTGGGTTTTTGTAAAATCCAATCAACATGGCGCAAAACCTTTATCACTACTACATTTGCAACACATATTTTTTCTTAAAGTGTGGTAGACCAAGGGGGCGGGGCCAAGCCACCGCTGCAGACAGGCGGTGCAGTCTCCCACCCCGGTGCCGCTCAGCTGCTGGGGATCAGCCTGATCCCAAAAACAGGAAGTTATAATTGTGTGTGTGTGTCCCCGCAGGAGGGATCGGCGTGCAGTCGAGTCAGCCTGACAGGCCACGATCCGACACAGACAGCGGGAGATCACGGAAGCGGGGATCCATGTATCATCGGGACTATTTATATATATATTGGCCTGCGAGCCCTGAGTTTACATTTCGGCCCACGAGCCACCTTGATTTAAAATGGACTTGTTAATAAACACACCAACTGGCATTGTTTCGCCTCCACCTGCCTCCTCTTCCTCATTCCCTGGCATTGAGCCACAACAAAAGTTACTTCATTTTTTTCATATTCTGTACTCATTGATTTCATTTGAGAAAGCATAGAAAGCACCATTGCTTTAACATTGACTTAACAAATACGACAACTCCATTATGGGGTTGTTATATTTGAGACACAACAAGGAGTGGGTGACATGTTCAGCATTTTGGCTTTTGGAGACTTAAGATACAGATTCTCCTCTCCACTTTTGACAAAAATGTAAAAAACAGATAAATACATGAACAAATATAGCAGACTGTCGAAAAAAGAATAATAATTTAAAAAGAACAGAGCAACACTCTTCTGTTTGAGAACTGTGCGATTTTGTTTGCCAAACGGAATATCATTCATTATTCGTGCTGTGGCCTTGTGGCAGTTTCGCCGACCACGCGCCACCCGGGTGACGTGTTCAGGGACCTCCGGCACAGAGACGCAGAAGAGGGGGTTGTAAACACGAGTTTATTGTAGAGAGAGGGCTAGCTGGAATTAGCCCAGGAGCAGATAGACAGGTGTCATGACACGGGCTCCTCTCTCCTGAGTGTGTGTGGGGATTGGGGGTTATAACCTGTTGCTCGTGAGACCAACCAACGAGCAACAGTGATGCAGCCGCTCTGATCCTGGCTCCCCCAATCACCTCGATCCAGGTCAAGTGTGGCTGCTCAAACCCCACCATCCCCACACCACAGGCATGAATTCACAGCATTCTGAATCACAGAAACGCTGTTGGCGTTAAAACATTGACGCCCAAGAGTTCACGCCGGGACCAATGATATACAGGATGCGACACCCGAATGCAAAACAACACAAAAAAAAAGAAGAGGAACACATGAATATGCAACTCTGTTAACGGCGGGGTATTATTTACACCAACAGCAGCAGTGAAAACCCTTTGGAAACCCTTCTCAAGCGCACGTTTGCTCCCGGGCCCAGGTGTGTGCACGTACCACTGTTATGACAGTCATTGCTCATTCTGTGTTGTTGGAGTCCTGCGCCGGTTCCCCTTGCCAACCATGATGTCTTTGTTAAAGGGCAGGTTTCATTAATATTGAAACAAAGTCATTGCTGGCAAAGATTAAAAACCTGTGGAAGAGTTAAATAAAGCTTTGCTGAATAATGCAGGGGCTGAATAATTAATCCGCACAGGGCAGGGGTTGGTGTGCTTGACACGCGAGGACCAATCCAACGCGCAAATGACACAAAATTGCATCTTTATTTTGTCCGCCGCCGCTATCCCGGTCGCCGTGCGCGGAGATCACCGTGAGAGGGAAGGGTTTTTTTTCATTTTTTTTACCGTTACGTAACTCCTACAGCGGAACTCCTGGAGGCACAGATTGAAAACTGTCCGAAAACCGCCCTCATGGGCCTTCATCTTATTTGCCTAGAGATTGAAGTAGATGGAACAAAGAAGGATGGAGTGTCGGGGAGATCACCAGGGACTTTTTGCCCCGTGGGAGGCGTCTGTTTACAGAACCGCCAACCCTACAGCGGAATTAAAAAAAAACAAAAAAAACAGCAGGAATGCGTGGCGCGGTAATGGCTCATCTGCTAGGAGTTGATCAAACACCGCATTCCTACCACGCCAGATCTCAGCTTCCCGCTGTCACACACATCCACAAAGTAAAAGCCTTAAAACTCACTGCTGTGAGATGCCTTCTCGCACCTCTCCGTGTTTCTGTGCATGTGTGTACAAGATTCAAGATTCAAGATTCAAGATTCAAGATTTTTATTTGTCACATACATATACATACTTCCATACATATATGCAGTGAAATGTAATCAATAGCTTACATCACTAACACACACGCATGCACGTTTGTCAAACGTTTCCTTTGTCAAACACAACATAATTCTATAAGTCGCTCATTGTGACTCTGCATGTCGCACCTTCGCGGAAGAGACAAATACGGCAAGGCAGAAAAGTAGCCTGTACCGCCCGTTTGGCGGTTGGATAGAGGACGAGAGAGAATACTGTCGTCTAAATGCTGACCGAGGTGGAAGAAGGTAGGTGGTGGGTTTATGGCCGTTGTTGATGATAGGTGCAGTATTTTTCTTACTTTATGTATTCCTCTGCGATATGTTTGTTGTTGTGTTGGGAAGACCCATCAAAACTGCAAAACACGCTTATAGAGTATTTAATTTCCCTTTAGTGTAAACGTGACTCACTGGAGCGCAAACTTCCCTCGGAGTCGTCCACAAGAATATCATGAAACCTCCCCGACGCGCCGGCCCAATGACGCAGCTCCGTGCAGGAGCGTCAGCCTCCTGCCACCCTGCGCATTGGCTGGATTTCTGAAAACGTTACCATGCAGAACGGCATTCAGAGTAAACCTCCCTCTCTTCTCTCGCCCTCTCTTTCTCTCCCTCCCTCTCTTCCTCTGACAACCCCACCGTGCTCAGGCCCTCACAGCTGGCTTCAAAACCCTGGCCCCAAGCCCCCTGAAAGCATGCCGTGGGCTATGTTGGCCGAAGAACTTCCTCCACGGCCCAGAGGAGCCAGCGCGGCGACGCGGGGCTCGGCGGGGCTCGGCGGGGAGATCTCCACTAAATCTGGCTGCGTCTGGAAAAAAATCCACTTACTTTGACGGAGCTGAAATGACATGCAAAGTGAATGTTAAGTTAACGGTCCCCTTTTGCTCAATTACGGAATTGGTTAACAGGGCCTGATGATGAACCATTTCTACTGCAGGTTTTGGGATATATTGGGTTTTTTGTTGATGTTGTTGTTGTTGTTGTTGTTGTTGCTGTTATAAAAGGTATATTTAGGTGAAGCTGCAGCTGTGAGAACCGTCTCTAGTTACCCAGGAAGAAGTATAGGTCCCCGGGAAGGGGGTTTGGCTGATGTGAATGATGCGTAACGCCTTCCGAGGCAGGCAGAGAACAACGCCAGCTCTCCTCTCTTCTCACCCGCGCGCCCCCTAGAGGCCGAGGCGAGCGGTAAACACAGACGCGCAGGCTATACAAAGCCTCCACAACGCCAGATCTTTTTTTTTTGTTTTTTTTTGTTTTTTTTCAGAATGCATCGGAGCATATAATGTTCTCATAAATAATCAATTCATTGCTACTTGTTTTTTCTTTCCGTTGCAGCCTATAGAGCGTGCCTTGACCTGACAGTTTTTAGAGGGGATTTTGATGTTCGCGCAACATCCCGCAGTCCCCGGTTCAAATTTATTTCTTTTTTTTTTCTTTTTTTTGGTGTTTATAGTGAGTGTTTATAGTGGGATGACGCGTGTACGACAGGCTCTGTTCAAACAAATACAACTCAGCATGAAGGTGGCGGTTGAAATGTAGGCGTCTGAGAATAATGTATTTCACTGAAACTGATTAGAGGATTGACTCCAATGTTGACTTGATTAATCACACCCCGGCCAAACAAATATTGTGGCTTTTATAGAGCGTCTGCTGCCCTCCCTCGCTCCCTCCCTCCATGGCGCTGCCCGTAGATAATCTGGTGTATATTTTGGAGATGCTTCGCTCATGGAGGAACCATCTGTTCGTGGAGCCACGCGGCGCCTTAACATCTCTCTCCTGGATCCTCAAACTCCTGGCAGCTTGTCCTTCCACCGCTCACTTCATAAACAACCCCGGCGGAGCGCATTACAGCACCACATACCAACAGAAAATATTTACATTCAGGACAATGCGTATATGAAACCGCCAAACACAGAGGTGATGATTGGATGTATTCCCGTCCCTTTGAAAAAACAAGCATTTTAGCATTTTTTCAACTCAGACGAAAAATTTATTGTCAGATTTTTTTATTAAAATGTCAAGGATTAGTTGTTCCGATGATGCCGGGGTAATAACTTGGGGAGGTTTTTTTGCTGGTCGTCTTTTCACGGTTTGGACAGCTCCGCCCCCCATCGGCTTGAGTCGCCAATTATTCCAGTCTGTCAGCATAATGTGATCTTCAATAAGTAGCACTTTGTATGTATTTGTCCAGTTTCCTTCACACAGATAGCTGACAGCTTCAGTCAATAAAAAAAAAAAAAAAAATAAAAATGTTCCCCGTTCCTCTCGCCGGTACTCTGGGGCGCTTCTTATGACAGGATTAAATTGTCCGAGCCACAATTAGGAGGAAGTAATTTCCCCGGCGTGCGTCTCCTTTCACTTCTTCTCCCAGAACTCTGTGCGAGCTAATTCACTCCCCCCCCCCGCCCCCATCCTGGATGAGGGGCAAAGAAATGACTGTCTTTTTCTATTCCAAGGAGATAAATCTCATTTTGGGGCACCGGCTGCAAAACATCCCCATCTAACCCGGACCCGCGGCTGCATAATAGACTCGCCGGGGAGCGCGTCGCATATCCGAGTGCCCGCGCCGGCCGGGCCCTAATGCGGTCCAAGTGATACAAACGTCTCAATCATGCGCTTGTGCGTTTCGCTCACTCTTCACATTCATTTCCCGGGGGGTTCAAGCTCGGGTCTCGCGCCTCCGGGTTAGCGGCATCCGTGGGTTTTTTGTTTTTTTTGGCTGGGCTCACTCAAACGCTGCATCTGTGTCCTCGCTCGCCGAAAAGACGCGCGAAGTAGATCCGACTGTCTACGACGACTTCACCCGGGAAGGGGACAGGCCCCGGGGGCCGGGGACAGGGGTTGGGAATCCGGCGGGAACGTTGACGTCAGAGGATGGTGGCATCTGACGCACGGTGAAAGGCGGATCAAGTTGGTACCTCTAAAGTCGGTTGCCTCTGGTACCGGAACACGGACACGAACGAGACGGTCTGGCTGAAAGTCTGGCTGTGCGCTGTCACAGACAGTTGGCGACCTGACAACCACCGCACGGAAACCCGGTCATTATCTGACGCAGCGGGCAATGGTCCAGACGCTTAATAGGCTTCACAGGCTCGCGGCAGACGGCGCGGGGGCCCAGAGCCGGGGCTTCTGGAACCCGAGGGTTACCCCAGAAACAACAAACATAAATAACCCGAGCGCCGAACAAGACGTGGGCCAGTTTGCGATATGGCAACCCGAGCGCATCACCCACGGAAACAACCTGGGCGGCGCGGGGCGGAGGGCGGAAGCGGGCGGGCAGAAGTCCTGGAACGGACCTAGCGGTTCTGAAGGCCAATTATTTAAAAACTGCGGGTTTGGCGCTGCGCAACCATTTGTAAAAGTTTTTAAAGATCAATAGCGAAGACGGTTTAAGTTGTAATGTCACGGCTGCTGACGGAGACGGAGCGAGGAAGGGGAGACTTCCATCCTTCTCGACGCCCTTTGAGCGCTTTGCAGGAGAGGAGGAACGACGGACCGGGCGGCGAGAAGACAGGAGGCAACATTAGACGCCCAGATTATCGAGCCACTGATTGGTCCCTCTGAGATTTCCCGGAGAGATGCCGGGCGCACGGAAACCCTCCAGAATCCTCTCCGTTAACTCGCTAATAATGTTACGGGATAAAAGATCACCTCGGGCTACAAGCACAGGAAGAAAAAGGGAAGAAAAAAAAGAGGGGGCAGATGAAAAGCAGACTTTTTATATTTTTATTTTATTTTTTTTCCTGCCGCAACTTACATATATAATCATATGATATTCGGAATACTTGATGTATCTACTTAGTCAACGTTTCATTCATGAAGAGCTGGAGTCTGATTAAATTGAGGGAAACTTGTTCGTGGGTTCATTGAAGGAAGATTTTTTTTCTTCCAACATTGACGAGCGCAAGCTCCAAAGGAAAATGGAAGTAATGTCATTTTGTGTAATTTGTGCCAGGTAGCGCGAGGCAGCTGCTGTGTCCACTCTGGTCCCCTGTGTTATTTCTGCTTAATGTACGACGAGCGTAACAAGCCAACAAGCTGCCAACCGCTACACGAAAAAGGAAAGAGGAAAAAGTATCAAACACCCCACCCCCCTCGCCCGCCCCGCAAGAGCATGCATATGCAAAAACAAATTGCCCGCAAAAATGTGAGCTTTATTTTTTTTTATGTTATGATGAAATCATTTGCAACCCAAGATTATTATCATTATTATTATTGCTTATTATTTATTATTATTTATTCATTTTATTTTGCATTCATTCAATTATTTATTCATATTTTACTTTTAAAGTGTTGCAGTTTTGATTTAATCCCCTGACGTATGTTTGAATCAAGACATTTCAATTGTTTTCATCAAAATGAAGACAGACCCAGAGGAACTCCCCCTTTCCATTACTATCTTTCATAATGGAAGTGTTCTGTATACACGCAGGCACACCAACATAATAGTGACCGGCAGTTAGCCCCTAAAATGGCCGCGGCCCGCTCAAGAGGTACTGATTATGCCAGCATGTTAGTTATCTGCTCAGGGCCGTCACAAACTTGATGGATGCCTTTTATTTGCATCCAGTGATGAAGAAAAATAGGGACCGGGGTCTATTCCCTCGCCGTGATTGAACGCGCCGGCAGCCATCACCTTGTCAGTCCCTCTTTTTTTTTCCGGCTATGGATGTCTGTATTCAGCGGGCGTGATGGATTCGCCGGAGCTCCGCGACTCCGGCCGTGAGTGAGATTGTTCATCCGCTGCCATGTAAAATTGCATTGAACCGGGGCAATCCCTCAGTAAAGGGCCCGCCGTAGAACTTTAATCAAGTTTACTGCTGGGGAGCGGGAGAGCAGGGGGGTCGGGGGGGTAGAGGGAAAGGCATTTACATATGCAAACGGGCCCGTCTCGGCGGTGCCGGAAAACGTGCCGAACGAGCCTCATAAACATTTTAATCTACCACCAGGCATGTTGATATTGTCACACCGCGGGAATACTTTTGAGCAATTCTCTGGCCGCCAGAATGTTTATGGGTCGCGGGGAGGCATCACATAAGACGGAACGTGGAGGATTGGATCGCAGATTCCAGCGTGTGTGTGGGTCTGGCCTGTATCATTCGCTTTTTCACAGTCAATTCCTCTAATATTGCTCTACTATTAGTATTACTCAACGGTATTACTGTATAGCTATTACCTTTGCTGTCATGCTGATCGTCAAGCCTCTCGTGAATCTCAAGCTCTTTTTCCCTTTTTTTGCGAGACCTGTTGCAGTGTCGGCTCATGTTCCACTGAGCCGGTACTAACTGATATATCACCGCCATGCTTTGTTGGTGGCGGCGGGCAGGGGGGGGATAAGGATAAGAGATAAGTATTTGTCACGGAGGAATTGAATGTTAAAGGGCAATCGGTGGGTGTAATGGGGTGAAGAACAATACCCGGGGACAGGCGCTTCATCTCAATTCATTTCAACTTGATGGTAGAAAATGAAATGAAATGATTTTCAAAGTGTGTACAGGTACTCCTCACTTAACGACCTGGTTGCGTTCCTCGGACCAGGTTGTTAAGCGAATTGGTCGATAAACATGATCCGTGTTATTTGACGGTAAGGGGACGTGGCTGTAGCGAACGCTAGCGTAGTGAATACTGACAGACTGCAGGAACGAGACTGAGACTGAGAACAGTAATGCACAAGCCAGTGTATCATCAGTGCCGGTCCCAAGTCCAGATGAATAGAGAGGGTTGCGTCAGGAAGGGCATCCGGCGTAAAAACCATGCCAAATCAAACATGCGGACAACAAATCTGATTTCCATACCGGATCGGTCGAGGCCTGGGTTAACAATGACCGCCATTGGTGCCGTTAGCCAACAGGGTGCAAGTGGAAATTGTACTACTGTCGGCCGAAGAAGAAGAAGAGGGGGAAGGCGTGTCCGGAAACATCAGGAGAGGAAGAAGGGTAGGGGAGTAGAGTTGAGAGTAGGAACTTTGAACGTTGGCACTGAGAAGGGTAAAGAGAGAGAGCTGGCTGACATGATGGAGAGAAGGAAGGTAGATGTACTATATGTACAAGAGACCAGGGGGAAGGGGAGTAGGGCCAGGAGTATCGGATCCGGGTACAAACTGTTCTACCATGGAATGGCAGGAGAAACGGGGTAGGGATGGTCTTGAAGGAAGAATATGTCAAGAGTGTTTTGGAGGTGACGAGAGTGTCGGACAGAGTGATGAGCATGAAGCTGGAAACTGATGGGATGATAATGAATGTGCACAGGGCATATGCTCCCCAAGTTGGGTGTGAGATGGAAGAGAAAAAAGAATTCTTTAGTGAGTTGGATGTAGTGGTGGAGAGCTTCCCCAAGGGAGAGAGGGTGGTCGTTGGAGCAGATCTCAATGGGCATGTTGGCGAAGGGGATCAGAGACATAGGTGTCGAGAAGGTGACGGATAGGTATGGTGTCAAGGTGAGGAATGTGGAAGGACAGATGGTGGTGGATTTCGCCAAAAGGATGGAATTGGCTGTTGTGAATATGTATTTCAAGAAGAGGGAAGAACACATGTGACATTCAAGAGTGGAGAAAGGTGCACACAGGTGGACTACATCTTATGCAGGAGGTGCAATCTGAAAGAGAATAGTGACTGCAATGTGTTGGTAGGGGAGTGTGTTGCTAGGCAGCATCAGATGGTGGTCTGAGGGATGACTCTGGAGACCAAGAAGAGATAAAATGATGGAAGTTGAAAATGGAGGAGTGTTGCATGCAATTTAGGGAAAAGGTAAGGCAGGCAAATGGTGGGAATGAACAGTTACCAGATAGCTGGGAAACAGCTATACATTTGATATAGTTAACTATAATAATACCTTGTGGCGACGGCTTTGTGAGTTACCACGGTGACAGGCTCGAGAGATGTCACTTAGCGGGAGTTGTCTCGCAGCACTCGAAAAAATGTCACCACGTGCAGTCACTCTGCAAATTACAGTCAAAGCGTCTCTTGTCGAGTACGTTCGTGGCTTCCGTCCTCCTCCTCCGTCTATCTGCTCTCTCGTCGAGCCTGCTGACCTTTCCTCAACACGGAGGCTGAGACTAAAGCGATCCTCAGGGAGACCGGCGTGACAGAGTGGGAGGAACGTGGGAGACTGCAGGTGGGAGGAACATCCCTCCCAGATCAGTTATGTAACACTGTGCTTCATGACGGGGCTCTGGGTTAGAAGGTTGTCGGTTTGGGAGTACAGGGTACGGGGGTTAAGAGCAGTCCCAAAGTGGGAAAAAAAAAAGTTCAAATGAGCGCTAGTATCTGTGTCTAAACACAGTCTCACATTATACAGCTACAGTCAAAGGTGGAAATAAAAATATTACCCGTGAACTGGAGGGAGGAAAAGGAAATAAATAGGAATAATATGAAAAAAAAGAGGACACAGCCTGGAGAGGAACTGCACAAAGGCAGAGTGTCAGAGTTTGTCCTTCCACACAGAGGTGACATGTTCACTCATCTCGCTGCAAAGTGGCTGCTACAGCTCCGTCTTATGACAGAGCTGCATTTCAGATAAAACCAGCTCTCCATTCAGCTCCTAACGTGACCTGCTCTGCCAGAAAGAAAAAAAAGAAAGTAACTGCAGCCGTATTGAGGCTGCAGACCACTAGGGGACAGTAGACATCTAAGAGGCTGCAGTCCACTAGGAGTCGGCAGACCACTAGAAGGCTGCAGACCACTAGAAGGCTGCAGTCTACTAGAGGGCCGCCTACCACTAGGAGTCTGCAGACCCCTAGGAGTCTGCAGACCACTAGAAGGCTGCAGACCACTAGGAGGCTGCAGACCACTAGGAGGCTGCAGACCACTAGGAGGCTGCAGACTACTAGGGGTCTGCAGAACACTAGGAGTCCACAGACCATTAGGAGGCTGCAGACCACTAGGGGTCCGCTGACCACTAAGAGGATGCAGACTACTAGGAGACCGCAGACCACTAAGAGGTTGCAGTCCACATAGTGTCTGCAGACCTCAAGGAGTCTGCAGACCACTCGGGGGCCGCTGACCACAAAGAGGCTGCAGAAAACGAGTGGGCTGCTGACCACAAAGAGGCTGCAGACCACTAGGGGGCTGCAGACCACTAGAAGGCTGCAGTCTACTAGAGGGCCGCCTACCACTAGGAGTCTGCAGACCCCTAGGAGTCTGCAGACCACTAGAAGGCTGCAGACCACTAGGAGGCTGCAGACCACTAGGAGGCTGCAGACCACTAGGAGGCTGCAGACTACTAGGGGTCTGCAGAACACTAGGAGTCCACAGACCATTAGGAGGCTGCAGACCACTAGGGGTCCGCTGACCACTAAGAGGATGCAGACTACTAGGAGACCGCAGACCACTAAGAGGTTGCAGTCCACATAGTGTCTGCAGACCTCAAGGAGTCTGCAGACCACTCGGGGGCCGCTGACCACAAAGAGGCTGCAGAAAACGAGTGGGCTGCTGACCACAAAGAGGCTGCAGACCACTAGGGGGCTGCAGACCACTAGGAGGCTGCAGTCTACCGGAGGGCCACTTACCACTAGAAGTCTGCCGACCACTAGGGCCGCAGACCTCGGAGGCTGCAGTCCATGGGGCCACCAACCAAAAGGAGGCTGTAGACTACTAAGGGGACACTGAACACAAAAAGGCTGCAGACCACTCGGGGGCCGTGGACCACTAGGCGGTCGCACACCACTAGGAGGCTGCAGACTAATAGGGGGTCGCACACCAATAGGAGGCTGCAGACTGATAGGGGTAGGCACACAACTAGGAGGCTGCAGACCACTAGGGGGCCACAGACCACAGGTCCAGCCTACAGTGTTTGAAACAGCAAGGCTACGAAAAATAGTCTTTGTAAAAATAAATATATAATATTGTACCTTTCATCCATTTAATTTATTTTTGACTTGACTTGAATAAAACGGTCGAACATCAAGTAAGATTAAGGCTCCACTTGACCTGACCTCTACGGCTAAAACCAAGTCCCACTTAAGGCGTCTCAGAGAGGTCTGCTGATGGGGACAATGTAACGTGAAGCAAAAAACAAGCACACATGACTGCATAACGCACACACACAAATACATAATGTGTGCATAGATGCATGGACTCACGCACACACACACACACAAACACACACACGCACACGCACACACACACACACACACACACACACACACACACACACACACACACACACACACATACACACATACCCGGGTATTGCGGCCACATGATGATCTCAGCTGCTCCCTGGTGTCCCGGAGGAGTGTGGTGAGAGATGAAACGCAAGGAGACAGTAATGTTTTACATCCCTGGGGCCGTGCGGTGCGGTGTCCATAGCAGGATAATGGACCAAGGTCACAGATACTAAACGTTGTTATTGACCCAGAGAGAGAGAGAGAGGGATGAGCCACCGAGATGGTAAAGAACAGCTATTTATTGTTATCCAATAGTCTTGTTTCTCTTCCATCTTCCTTCATGTAGGCTGACGGAAAAAAGACACACGGCAATCATTGTCAGGCTGAAATTCCAACCTTAATTGTGCAGATAACAGAGGAATGAAAACAACAACAGAAGGGGAATACAAACAGTCCCACAATAATGGAGTGTGAGAGGTATCGACAGTCCTCCTGCGTGCCCTTCAGCAGCTCGTGCGAGCGCCTCTCGGACCAACCGCAGCTCTGCACCCGTGGCTCCTAGGGCCAAGGGGTCTCGGAAGCTGAAGAGGAAGGGATGTTCTTGAGCATGAGAGCTTGGTGAGGGGTGTGAGGGCCACGCTTCCTGATGCTCCATGGGATTGAGGTCAGGGGGGAAGCAAGGGCACCAAGACTCGAAGACTATAAAGAACCTGTGAAATATCGTTATTTCCACAGTGATCTATTTGGCTCTTGTTACTTTCTCCGGAAGTACATAACCTAACTGCAGCTGTTCTTTCGAGAAAATGTTATGCTACATTTTTCCTCCGCGGAGAGAGATCGAGAGAGAGGCGAGGGACAGAGAAAGTGGCCCCTGCCTTATTCCCCACCGAAGCCGCCTCCCCTGAGCATGGCGGGGTGGAATTATTCCCCTTGAAGCACGAGCGAGCCCTCACCAAACTGTGACATTTGAATCTAACACATGCTCTGCTTTCCCTCTCTCTCTCTCTCTCGCTCCCTCTCTCTCTCTCCTCTCTCTCTCTAGCTCTCTCTTTCCTCTTTCTTTTTTTTCCGCACAGTGCCACAAAACACCTCTCTCTCTCTCTCTCCCTCTCTCCCTCTCTCCTCTCTCTCTCTCTCTCTCTCTCTCTCTCTCTCTCTCTCTCTCTCTCTCTCTCTCTCTCTCTCTCTCTCTCTCTCAATCTCCATGCACCGTCAGGTCCGATCTTGTGATTGAGATTTCACTCCGGAGTCTTTGGGCACGCTCCGCAGACCTAACACTGATTACGGAATCTTGCAGGACCGCATTAGAACTGCTTGACCAAACAGCCTGCCGCGTGCCTGTGCGTGCGCGTGTGTGTGAGTGTGTGTTTACGGTTGTGTATGTATAAGAGTTATTAGGCGCGCGTGGAGATTTAGGGATTCTATGTGTCTCCTAATACCTTATTATGCATGACAGTGGAAAAAAAAACGATTGGCCTGTTATTGAATTGTACCAGTTTTATTCAGAAGTCGGCCACTGATCACACCGACTGACTTAAAAATTGCTCAACAAACATGCGGACGGGGGGGCTTGCTACCAATTTGGCATCACACTCAGGCAGCACTGAAAACTCCTTGGGTGAACCAAACTTCTCTGCAATGAAAGAGATAATAACACACACGCAATTGTGTGTGTGTGTGTGTGTGTGTGTGTGTGTGTGTGTGTGTGTGTGTGTGTGTGTGTGTGTGTGTGTGTGTGTGTGTGTGTGTGTGTGTGTGTGCGTGTGTGCGTGTGTGCGTGTGTGCGTGTGTGCGTGTGTGTGTATCCAAGGCTCTATTTGTCATTCAGGTCCTCCAAGCTAGTCTGGCTGCACACAATTTATCTTCTGACCCCGTTGAGGAGGAAAAGCTTTATTGAGTTCCCTGTTACCTGATAAATGGCAAATGATGGGCTCCAATGTCACCCCCCCGCCCCCCCCCCCCACACACACACACACCTTCTGCGTCACCGCCTTTACTACATTCACACAGAAATGGAGACAAACAAAGACACGCACACGTCGGCTGCTGTCCTCCGTTCGCTCTCATTCTATTCCTATTGCTCTCTGCCGTGCCCCGCCCGCCCCCGACAAGAGAAGTTGTCACAATAATTTTGAAAAAAATGTTTTTTTCGTTTTGTTTTTTTAAGTAAGCTGCAAATGGTGACGTTTTTCAATTTGAAGGACGAAAAAAAGGTATTTGAATAAAATACCCTTCTCTCAGCCACCTTTCTTTCAGCGCGCTCGGAGTTGACAAGGCGACTTTGGCGGCTGCGGTCGTACGATACAATCAAAGGAGAGGCAATGCACATCTATAGTCAACAGAGAAATAAAAAAAAAATAAACAAATGAAAGCAAATATAGAAGGGGTCAGATAGATAGGCTGCTCTGCCGCTCCCCTGTCCATCTCCTCGACCTCTCCGGGTGCTTCATTATTTATCTCTCTCAGAACGCCAGTCACTGTCAGAGGGAGAGCGCCAGGTGGAGGTGGAGACACCATACAGGCCGAAAAATTGGTTTCTACAGACCGTGAGATACAATTTTGCCATAGGGTTTATTAAAAAGTAAAGGAGAATGTTCTTTTGAGATATATATATATATATATATATATATATACACAGTATTTATGTGTGTGTGGGAGTCTCTACCCACATGTACGGGTTTAGGGAGGGAGACAGAGTCGTTCGGGCGGTGAAGCGCCGACATGGCGAGGATTCTATTCATAATGCTAACAGAAATGCTGGCAAAACAGGAAGATGAAATAAAAGGGATTAACAAGAGTTTGTTACGCGTGGACGTGCTCCGGACCGCAGGCTGTTTCCGCGTCATGCGCCTCAGCCTCTACTGAAAGAGAGAGCAGCATATAGGAAGACTCCCAGCCCGGCCCGACCCATTGGCGCGGAAGAGGCTGATTGGGAGACCCAGTAAAGCTGCACCACCATGGAGCCAAGCCAGCCCCGTCCTTTGCAGACGTGGCTAAACCACTGGCCCTCATCTATATATATATATATATATATATATATATATATATATATATACCTCTGTCATATATACCTCTGTCATGTCGTGCAAACCTATGATGGTCAAAAGGAGCAACCAGCAACACTAGAATTTGTTTTTCCCAAGTTTCCATCAAAATAAACACCAAAGCACAACTCTAACTGTACAATATTACTTTTAAGGTTCATAAGATTTATATGATAATACAAGTCAAAAAGTGCATATTTTAATTGTCCATACCTATCCATGTATATATAATTAATAATTTAAAAAATTCATTAAAGCGCATGTTTTTTTGCTTAATGTCTTTTTGACACTAGAGTGAAAAGGCTACAATTTTTCATTAGCAGTACATATGTATTTATTTATTACAATATTATTATATTATTGATTATTATTGATTATTATTATATTATATGTATTTATATGTAAGTATCATGTATATTTAAAGTTGTAGCACCTGACATTTTTGAGTGGCTCATAGAATTAATCATATCAAAAGTCGTTCAACTAAAAAGACATATATGAATAAAATGACAGTGAGATGAGAATTCTTTTTTACAAAATAAATAATTATAAATTAATTCATTTCAATATTTATTTTACTCGCTTTAAAATACATATATATACTTTCCCCCCAAATAATAATAATAATAATAATAATAATAATAATAATAATAAAAATATACTTGCAGGCAGAAATACACATGGTCCAGTTTATTTCTTTAGGCACGTGTTACAGTTTTAATTTTTTTTGTGAAACGCATCACGATTGATTAAACTTACAAACATCGTGTAGTTACGTCCATGTAATTCCATGAATCAAACTGTGATGACATTACGTATGAAGCATTCCCTTTACAACCAGACAAGACAACATACAAGTTCTAATGTGACATAATTTGTGTCACATTAGGTAGGTCAGTTCTAAATAACAGTTCTAAATAGCTGAGCTAACAGTCAGATAATTGAGCAAAAAAGTCAGATAGTTGCTTTATTAAACAGTTATCCAAAACAGCTGGATAAAATAATCAAACAAATATAACAGTATCAATGACAGTTGGTATTGTCAGATTCATTGACCATAATAACATCATTGTAATTCAAATTAGTTTCATCTTCAGTGCTCTCTACAATATTTGAAGTATGCATCCATTTTTGTTCTTGTTTTGTTGTGAATATGAAATTGTTCTGTATTCATCATTTGTTTGTTGTGGTTCTTCATGACACAGGTTTTATTTCGTTTCAGGAACTTTGCTATTGATGGATTTATTTTTCATGTCTTCCTTTTCGAAAACATTTTGGGCACGGTCAGTCGTGACGGTAAATGACTTCATGACTTTTTTTTTTCAGTGATGAACATTTTAGTTTGTTTGTTTTGTTGGTGGAATTCATGTCTTTCGTCTATGTTGTTTTTTTTGACTGGGTGGTTCTCAATCTTCACTTACTCAGCTTTGTTGTTGTGTGTCAATAAATTCCGTCTGTAGTCCGCTGATTTCAAATATGGGTTTGGCAGAATGGCTCATTACTTTTACAGAAACGGCGACGGATGGATTCAATGTTGTTGGGGTAGGCTACAGAACTACTTGGTGAGTCATATTCATTTGGTTCCTTGCCTGGGAATCAACAATTGCATACCATGATCCCTGCTTGGCAATTGTGCATGTACTGTATTTCCCAAAATAGTTAATTACACCAATTACAATGCAGCCAGGAAAAAGCTCAGCATAGGTTATTTGGAATGTTGTATTAAACATAGTCTTGTTGGCAATTCTGTTACTGCAATATAATCTCTTCCGGGAACATTAAAATTGATTCTACCTGGCTTTTTCATATCCTATATATGATATTATTTCCTTTAATTATAACATCGTCTAGGTCATATTGTGTCCATGTGCCACCATTTTGGATTTTGTTCTTAAGACCTGTTGTCAAACTCACGGCTGCACGGTGTTTTATTTCTGGAGTCTCCAAATTGTAAAACATCCCGATGAAATGAGCCTCTTAACACCGGTGCGTACGAGGAATCAACACTCACAATGAGAGTTTTTTCCATTTGTGTTTTTTCACAGTATTTATCTTCAGAACTTTTTCTTAAAATATTGTGACCGTCCTTGAGGACTGGACTTTTTGACAATGGCTTCTTTGTTTCCTTAGATTTTCAGCTTTTTTTCGGCATTTGGAACAATAACCCAAACTAACCCAAACAAATTACTTGTCTATATTGAAATGCAGAAAACTATATTGGATCTTTAACATTAATTTGTCATTTGAGTTATTATGGAAGTACTTGTCAATACTTAACATTTTCTGTCATTTAATTTAAATCTGCTACGTTTATCTGTCGGAAATTGTTTATACACGTTTCCTTAAAAACACTGTTTATTTTTTAATTTAAACCAGATCTTGTCATTGTTATAACTTAGCTTGTTGTGTGTAATTACATCAGTGTCAGTGTCGGGAGGTGACGTTCTGTCTCGTGTGCATCAATGATGACGTATTTACGTATGTTTACTTATTTGCAGAGATTCACGATAGCAGTTAAATTTACGTAATTTTTTTATTTTTCTTTCTTTTTGTTCTTGGATGACATCTCCAAAAGTTAAGTTTCTATGAAATACGAAAAATTTGTAAAAAAAATAGTATCACTTCTATTTTTCCGGCTCGCTGGATCTCGAACACATCACTCAGTCGCACATTTCAGAGGATTTCGCCTTTTTTTTGTATTTTTTTCATTAATCCGGGAAAGTGATTGGGACCACGGAGATAAAATATAAATCAAACAGATCTATAGAGTCTACATCGCACACTGGACATGGTCCGAATGGACATTCTGAACGAGAACCTGCACAATTATAGTAAATAGTATGATGACGTCATAAAGCGTCTTACTGTAAATCTCATCTCATTCATTTTGATTACGAACAGTGGCGTGTCAGTCAAGCAGGACCAGCGGAATATTTGGGGTCAAAGTTGTTTGTTTTTTCACTAATATCGGCTCCGTATGTGGATCGATTTGAATAGAACTTAAACCTTGAGATACTTGTGACTTACTAGTTTCAAGTCACCTCAGCCGTGTTTGTAGCTTATGTCCTTGTTGTGTTCCAGAACCTTTTAGCCGGGTTGGACGTATTTTGGCGTGATATGCATTGGACCCCGCCAGTGATATCGATCAAATGTGGTGGGTTTTTCATTAATTTCTGCCCTGAACGTGGATCGATTTGGATGAAACTTCAACCACAAGGTCTTTGTGACATAACGGTTCCAACAAGATGTAACCGTGTTCGAGGCTTCTGCCGTTGTTGTGTTCAAGATAGTTTTCGATTTCAAAATTCAGGGAATTTTCCCGGACCAATATCAGTAGGGGACCCAGCCCTATGGGCTTGACCCCTAAGAAGAATATATTTTATTTTCCTGCTGCAATACAACGTATTGAAATGGTCTCAATTGAATCCACTTTAATCCGGTTGTGAGTCACAATCCCAAACGGGCCTTCCTGTAACCAGCCGTCACCATGAGACCTGAGAGTATCCGTTTTCTGCACTCTATATAGCGCTATCTCCCTTTCCTTCGCATTTTTTCCTTCCATTACTGATGAAAGATGTAAAAATAGTGCCCGGAGCCAAGACGAGTGCACGAGCCTTCCACCTGGGGACCACGGCGGCGACGGCCGAGTATCACGGTGTCAGCAGAACTGCTGCCATTTCCCCCGAGGAGGGTGGCGGTGGTGGGGGAGGGAGGGTGGAGGTGGGGGCTTTGTCTCGTAGGCCTTGCTAGGAAGTAGGTTCCAAGTAGTGGGGGGGTGGGGGGCGCTGCAGCGTGACTGGTGCCAGCTTTCCTGATAAATATGACCCCAAAACATGTGAAATCGATGCCACTACGTGTGGCCGGGGTCGGGCTCTGAACACATGTGAGGTTAGGCGGAGGACAGGGTTTGTGCTGTGTGTGTGTGTGTGTGTGTGTGTGTGTGTGTGTGTGTGTGTGTGTGTGTGTGTGTGTGTGTGTGTGTGTGTGTGTGTGTGTGCGCGCGCGGGTGGTGCAGTTTACAGTAATGGTTGTCCCCTGCGGCGAGAGATTATTAAAGCTTTTTTCTTTTTTTGCACAGTGGCTCCACTGCACGGTGACGGGTTCACAAGACGCTTTAGAAGAGGACGGAAGGGCCGCCGGAATAGGCGGCGACACGGGAATTTTTCGTCCCCCCACTTTCAGATATTACTGTAAAAGAACGTTGCTGATAACATCTAAAGCCTCCCGCTATTGTTTGCCACACGATGGGCGTGTGTCGCTTGCTCATCTCCCGGCCTCCGCCAAATTTGCGGCCACGCCCGGCGATCCCTCAAAATGTTTATGTGTGTGCGGTGGGCGACGATTTGCCCCAACAGCGCAACGCACACGACACCGAGAGAGTCCTGATCACGCAAAGCCACACCAGATTTGACACGAAGGCGTAGCTTTTCTTTACAGGAAATCCAGGTGGAAAAAAAAGAAAAAAACAATGGACAAAGCCATGGAGATGACGTGAACACGGGCTGTACATGTTGCTTTATGCCTCACAGCGTTCGCATTTGCCGCCGTGGCCGCTGTTATGTTTATAACTTCTTCCTCACGCCCCAGGATAAATCTGGCGAAATAATGTTTGTAACCGGCATAAATAAATAAATAAAATCATCAAAAAAAAAATGTCGAAAGTGGGTAAATCTGGTCACGAATCGGCTTTATTGTCTTGTAGCGCGTGCCGCGCTTTTGGGAGACGACAGTGAAACCAGGATCAAAACAGTCATTATGTCCATTCTTAATGGTGAAGTTTAACTATTCATAGTTTTTATGGGGGACCCCTGGAGGTCCCCAGACCCCACGTTGCGAACCCCAGCTCCAAGTTGCACTCATTGTACCCGTGGTGTGGGTACTTGTTCATTTTGCACCACTGGTGACACATTTGTATCGCACCTCCGCTTGCATATATTTGCCCTTTAAAGGGTAGTGTCGATCTGACAAAGCTTCTGCACCTTAAAGTTACGATGCCACGCTTTATACTTTATTTTCAAAGAGGTAGACATCAAATTTGAAAAGATAGAGATGACATTCACTCAAGTCTGTAATTGCTCCTAACCGTCTCCAAGTGCATTGTTTGAGATGTGAACCAGACGCCTGGTATTGCTCGGTCGTGATTGGAGTGTATGATATTAAGTATAATCACATACATCTAATGCACAACAGGTCAATATTGTGACAATAAGATGGTAAAAAAAAGGGGGGAAAGCAAATTGCTTGGGGGTCCTGTGAGAACGCCTGACAAACCTATAAACTTTTGACAGCTTCTGGCGGATCACAGGTGCATTGAGACTCCGAGTCACAAATGGGAATTTCTCGCCTTAATTACTATGTTGGTAAGGTGAACTTGTACCATCCTTAAAACACCATCTGGCGCACTGGAGTTGATGTCTTCTCAAGAGGGGATAGGACGCTATTCCCCCTCATTAAAAATAAAATGGTTGCAATGCTATTTGTGCAGTTAACAGGCTGCTTACTCTGGAGGTCGAACACTCCTTTATTTTATTACCTCTCTTTAATCTTTCTGGCTGTTGCACGTGGAAGAGCCGGCCAGGAGGACTGCGCAACTATTTCAAAGTCAGCAGCCTTCATCGATGTCTAAATAAATATAAATCCAAAACACCGTCCTGACCCAGGTCTCTGTCGTCCATCTAGTGATTAAAATTCTGTCATTCCATTACTTGAAACTTTTCTTGGAATCCACACTGTCACTGATTTACTGAACGGGTTTATTATTATCTACCGGGCAACCTCATTTGTGACAGAGAGTGTTGGAGAAATTCTCCCTGCACGGTCGCTGAGGTTAATCGGCAGCCACAGGAAAACAAACTGAGAATGTTAACGATATACATTCTGCAGGAATAAAGAGAAAGATTCACTCCTGCTTCGAAGCAGTGATCTGATCAACGTGCCCCTGCTTTACTTGAAGAGGCCTTTACAGACGTGAGAGGTTGTGTACCATTGGTCGGATTGCCATTGACAGGACTATGCCCACTCAAATCGATCAAATGAAATCAAATCAATCACGAGAGGTGTTACCCTCATACAGTGGCTTTAACAGTCAAACTCAGGTCACAGGTACGGTCTTACTGTGCCATAAAACAAACCACCGTAGGGCCTATCCTTATCTCCACACAAAGTTGTGTGAAGATGCAATGTGATCTCATAGTTATACTACAGTAGGCGTTGTCGTAACATTTAAAAAAAAAAAGGCTTTTGTCCTCTATAGAACATGTAAAACATCATTCAACGAATTGATCATGTGCATTTTTCTCTCACAGGAGATAAACACCGAAACAACATGACAAAGTGTCGGACCTCTTTACCGGTCTTTGCACAACAACCTGATACCATGACTTTAATAAACACCATTCAATGGTAACAGCATCTAGTTATTCTAAGTATCAAGTGTCCTCTTCATGATGAGTTTTAGTTTTTCACGTTTGATTTTTTTGGGTGGTTTAAGATTGTCTTTTAGAACAGCGGTACACAACTGGAGTATGCGCCCACTAGGGGTAGTCAAGGAAATTGCAAGCGGTCCATGCTATAAATAATGTAATTTTTTGCACTCAATTCTTTATATATATATTTTTTTCTTTTGACAAAATATTTATACTCAACTAATGAGTTAGTACTCATTAGTACTAACTTAACTAATGAGTTTATACTCATAACTCACTAATGATGGCGATGTTTTTTTTTTTTCTGTTTTTATCAGCAAGGTTATTTTCTTGGTTTGTTTTTATGCCAGAGAAAGTTTTGCCATGAAAATAGTTGGGAACCTACGGCTTAATAATAATATTGTGAATCAGCAATGTTATATGAATCAGCAAAGATTAACACGTTTTGACTAAATATTATCAACTATCTTGACAGAAAGAGTGTCCGTTACGCATGGTCCATTACACGCGGTGCTGGTTTTATTTCATTTTATTTCACATCTAAAATGATTTTAATAAACAATTATTTGGAGGAGCGGGGCAAGGGGAGCAGAGTGGAGCGCAGTTCGTGGGCACCACATCGCTGGCATGCCGATGGGATGGGCCCCTAGCAACCACTGGGCCCCGGTGCAGCTGCACCGGTTTCCCCGGTGGTAGTTATACATGGTACAGTGTGGAAATGATATCGCTGCCCCGTCGCTGCGATGCCTACACACATGTCCCCCTACGCTAAAAAGTGCTGAATTGATGTCAAAGCCGGCGCTGCGGCGTCAACAGCCACTGTCAGGAATGCTCTAAATTGATGTCAAAGTCTGTTCGTCAGCCGTCAGAGGCAAGGAGCATCCGGAGCAGAGAGGAGGAGTGCCAGGGGAGCAGAGCAAGGCAGCGAGAGGAATGATGGATGCTGAACCTCACCTGCATGTGCACAAGGGCGGGCGCGCGTGTGTGTGTGTGTGTGTGTGTGTGTGTGTGTGTGTGTGTGTGTGTGTGTGTGTGTGTGTGTAGGAGAGGATACACATGTATTCCTAGAATTTGTGTTCTGTCATCTGTCAGGAAGGTCTCTGGATAGTGGAGACACACACACACACACACACACACACACACACACACAAACCTAAAAACAAACAAACACAATGAAAGGCTACAAGCACCAAAAAAAACGTTTTCTTCAACTTTTTTTGGGGCATATTTTGCCAACTAGATGACCTTAAAGGACTAAAAAGAGATGTGCCAAACCACTTGTATGAACCAACTTGAGCACAACATGGAGGTGCACACACACACACACACACACACACACACACACACACACACACACACAGGTTGGAGACTGAACAAAAACAGCTCTCAGCAGCACCGCTTGGCATACTTGCAGGGATGTCTACTCAGGCATCTAATAAATAAAATGGGAAAGGCTGAAAGCACGATCCTTCCTGAGCCGCAGCCCCGTGCTGCCAAACACAAACAGACCTCCTGCTAGTGCAGCGCCGATAAAACAGGCAGCTTGGACAAAGCCCTGTTTGGCTTCATGTGGCACACACACAGACACACACACAGAGACACACACACACATCCAAACACACACACACACCCTGGCGCAAATTCCAAGTCACACGGCCGTAGTTACATTACAAACATTAATAACTTTTGGAAAATACTCCAAGAGTGATGCACATCAAGATATTGCTGCACAGCAATATCTCGGCCCTTTTTAAAGCCCTAGAAATTGTTGCGACAAACATTAATTACAGTGAGTGACAATGTTCTTAATTTTTTACGACTATTCTTATTTTGGAGTCTACCACAAGCGCACATTTAGAGGTACCAGCTAGACCACAAGTCTTGGATTTGAAACGACAACCTGGATGTCGCGAAAGCATTTCATTCAACTGGCTCAGGCAGGGGTTCTCCACATATTTTTTGGCCCCTGACCAGTTTTAGGTCCCAAAATTCTCATTTATTAGAAGGTCTGCACCTCTAATTTAAAATGTACAATTCACAGGCATAAAATCAATAGATTGAGGGGCTCCAAATGGATAATGTGGCATGATGACGTATTATTTATGCCATCAACTTTTCAAACCTATTTCTAATTCAATTAATTACAAACATATAAATCACAAATCAATATATCAGGGTTAGAATTATCCTGCGACCTTGTGTGTATATCGACCGACCCCCACGTGGGACCTCGACCCCAAGGTTGAGAACCTCCCGCTGCACAGATCCACGGGGATGAGCTGCAGTGGAAGAAAAGAAAAAAAAAAATCATGAGAGCGTTAACATGAATACAGCTGTCGTTTTGGACATTGGAGTTGAAGAATCCTTCAGAATGGAGCAAGAGATGATTTGCCTTTGATCCTGATTGGGCGTCGATGCTGTTGTTGTCAGGACGGTGAATTCTCTCTCCCTCCTGACGGAGGGAATTAGTCCGAGGAGCGGCGGCCAGTTTGGACGTCGCCATGAGTTGGGCGTCTCGTGCTTGAATGGGTTTGAGATGTGACTCATGCGCACCCTCTCTCTCTCTCTCTCTCTCTCTCTAGCTCTCTCTCTCTCTCTCTCCTCAAACCAACAAATCTCCTTCTCCCTCCGCTTGTTGAGTCTTCATCCTAGACCCTTCTCCCTTTGTGTGTATCCATCCCATAATGATGACATTATTAAAATTATTATTATTGTCCTGCCATGGTTTAAGTATTATTACTATTATTATTAATACTACTACTACTAATATTATTAATGAATAACATTAATAATATCAATAATAATGATAATGATAATAAATATAGCTGCAGGCAGCAATACACAGGGTCCTGTTTATTCCATTTAGGTACGTCTTACATGCATCACAAGTTACGAACAGCGTAGACTTACGTCTGCATGTCTCTCTTCTGCCGTTCGGTTTAAATATTCCTGAGGAACAGTGGTTTAAGAATTATGATCGTTCCCGGGCACTGCGTCACCCAGCAATTTTCGTGGTGACTTTTTTTCTCCTTGAATTACATTTTCAGTAAGTTACGTTTCCATAAAATACAAAATTGTGGTATTTCTGTGATTATTTACCATATCACGGCTTCTATATTTCCGGCGCCTCGCTGGAGCTCGAACGCATCACTCTCTGGTGCAGCAGACTCAACCTGACGTGGTCACAAGTTTTTGTGGACAATTTTCCGGCAAAGCAATGGGGACCGCAGAGATACAATATCACTTGAACAGATATACAGACATCTACCAGGTAAGGAAGTACATGAATATACACGTAAATGGCTAGTTTGTCATCTCTAACTACGACAGAGTGGTGGAGTTTGGTGGCGAATGTACATTCTGAACCAGAACCTGCACATATATAGTAAATAATATGATGATCTCATCTTGTTCACTTTGTTTACGAATAGTGGCGTGTCAGGCAAGCACGAGCACCTGAATACTTGGGGTCAAATTTGGTCGGTTTTTCACTTACTTCTGCTCCGTATGTGGATCGATTTGCACGAAACTTAAACCACGGGGAGTTTGTGTCATACCGGTTCTAACGAGACGTGATCATGTCTGAGCTTCTGCCGTTCCTCTGTTTCAAATAGTTTTAGATTTTAAAATTCAGAGGATTTTTTTCCCCGACGGGCTGGAGCCCCTGTTGTTATTGTTAATAATAACAATTGTTATTGTTAAAAATAACAACCACAACAACAGCATGAATACATTAACCAATCAATCAATAAATGTTTTTTCAACTGACCTATAAATACAGTTAATACTGATGTAATTTTGTCCTGCACTCTGTAATCATACTATGACTTTGGTAAAGGTAGTTCAAAAACAGGGAGCTTGTAATGTTATTAATAAAACAAAAAGTGCTGCAAGGTTATGGGTTATACAGGTAAGCCGATCATTTCTTATATCGCATTTTGTAGTTCTCGAGAGGAGCACACACACCTTTTTAATTAATTTCCATACAGCGGATTGATGAAGTCTCAAACTGAGCATCGTGGGGGCCGGGGACAAAGAGTTCATAGAAATCAGATGTGTGTGGGAGTGTGGGAAGTCATTTGAGTATTTTTGGATACAAAGGCACCATGACAAAATTACCTTGATGTAAATTACATCTTGGTTTTTTTTCGCCCTCCAACTCCGGTCCAAAAACAAAATAATCAAAATAATTGAAATGCGTATTTCAAATGCACGTCATTCACACACACACACACACACACACACACACACACACACACACACACACACACACACACACACACACACACACACACACACACACACACACACACACACACACACACACACACACACACACCCCAGTTTCCCCCACCTCATTGTCCCCTGGAAAATAACACTTCCAGTTCACTAATCATCTGCATTTCCCAACAACAATGGCCTCAGATTTAAATTCATTTTTTTCCCTCCATCACCTCCGAATATTACAAAGATCCGAAGCCGCCTCTCCTTTTTCCTCCGCTAACACACTCATTACCTCATTCATTCACAATTGTCTCTGCCGCTGATACTCTCCTCCAAACCGCTCAATCTTCAAATGGTCTGAGGCGCCGCTGCAGGACCTCCCTCGTTCATTCCCGCCCTGTGCTCTGCAATCTCCACCAAGCAACCCATCGCACATTGAAGTCCACCTCAGGACCTTCAAAACGTATCTCCATTCTTATTGCTCCACCCATCCTCGAAGATCTCCGTCTTCTCACCGCACCTTACCTTTAAGATATCTATTCCTATCACCCTTCCTCTTAGATGTCCAGCCCTATAATATCGCCTTTTCTCCAAGATCTCCATCACTCTCAACCCACCCTTTCTCTAAGATCTCCAGCCCTATCGCCCCACCCTTCATCTAAATCTCCAGCCCTCTAACTCCAACCTTCTTCTAAGAGCTCAATAATCTGTGATCCCATTCATGTTACGGATACCGAACCAGAAAAGTTTCCAGCCATGGCCTCCAAGTGCAAGCAACGAGACACCAGATCCATGCACATAATGTCTGGAGTTTGAAGCTGTACTGTTTAAATGCCAGGTGCAGAGAAGAAGGCCTCCAGTGGTACAGACTTTTTTTAAGGATGGCTCAAACATTAGCTCAAATTCAACCTCAATAACAAAGTCGTTCACTGTAAAAATAAAATATAAATGTTGAAATGACTGGCAGCAATGGCTGCCAAACAAAACCGTAAAATTAAAGTAAAATATCCTCATTCAAATAAAGTGCAAAAACAATAACATTTCAGAAAGAAACAAGGTCATTTTACAGGTATTTTCTGAATTATTACGATCAAACACCTTCAATAAAGTGTTAACACATGCTCAAGATTACAACATAACATCAAAATATCTAGACATTTGCCATTAGGAGACATTCTGGCGACGTGAACACGGAGTACTGTCAGCTTTGATAGTGCTAGTTATTTAATGTTTACCAATTGAAACATGCCTCTAATGCATGTCTTTGCACCCCCGTCAGAAAAATCATCAAAAGAAGGGGGACGTGGATTCACAAATCCACTTTTCACAGATGTATCACAGCAAGGTGAACACAGCTGTAGCTAAAAAAAAAAAAAGAATTATTATTGTATAAAAATAACTCGGAGAGATAGAGATATGGTTGAAAATCAGCAAATATTTCCTTTGATACTACATATATTAATCACAATGTAATGCTTAGAAATAGTGGTTAAAATTGACTTATATCTTGTTTTATATTCTGCAGCTGATACTTACTCGTGATGGACTTGTCTCTCTGTTGGGTGCCTGTTCCCCCCCGTAAACCTCGTTCCAATGCTTGATCTCAAAAATGTAAGCAAGTTTCTTATCATTAGCATTCATCAGTGTTGGCAAGGGGAATGTAAAAAAGACCCAGACAGAAACAGGCAGCAGTGCATTCGGAAAGTATTCACACCCCTTTTTTCCCACATTCTGTTATGTTGGAGCTTCATGCTAAAATCGTTTGAATTCCTCCCCCCCCCCCCCCCCCCCCCCTCATCAATCTTTACACAATACCCCATAATGATGAAGCAAAAACCAAATTTAAGAATTTTTTTGCAAATGTATCAAAAGGGGAAAACTGAAATAGCCCACTGACATAGGTATTCAGAGCCTTTACTCAGTACTTAGTTGCGATCGCAGCCTCGAGTCTTCTTGGGCATTACGCGACAAGCTCGGCACACCTGGATTTGGGGATTTTCTGCCAGTCTCCTCTCCTCTGTCAGGTTGGAATGGGGACCGTCGCTGGACAGCCATTTTCAGATCACGAAAAAGAAGTGGACGGATTAAAAACCTAGGAGTAACCATGGATGGTCAGTTTTTTGGGATCCTATCAAACCAAGGTTGCCTTTCTCCAGCTCAGAAACATTTCCAAACTCTTGCTCAGTCCGACTCAGAGTAACTCGTGCATGCAGGTGACGTGAGCACGCTCGACTATTGAAATTTTCTGTTTATGGGTCTTCCAAACAAACAATCCGTAGATTACAACTTGTCCAGAACTCCCCTGCACCAGTTCTAACCGGGACAAAAAAAATAAAAAAACAAAAAACCAGACCTGTTGTTTTCAGAATGCGATTCAAAATCCTCCCCTTGGTTTACAGAGCACTTGCCGGTCGGGCTCCACGGCACAGCCCAGACGCGCGGGCAGTTTACAATCCCAGCCGATCCCGCCGGTCACGCGGTGGGAAATATCCTCCCTGTGCCCGGAAGCATTTTCAAAGTCTGCTGAGATACCTCTCAGCATCTGTTCACTCAAAGGGGTTAGAATGAACAGAAGAACGGAGCACAGCTTGCCCGCTGACTTGCTCCAGCACTGTGTTCTTTTCAAAGCCCAACTAACGACCTGACTTTTCAGCCGAACATTTTCTCAAATGAACACACACGTATTTGTACAGTATGTACAGTATGTTTGTTTGTGTGTAGGTGAACTGCTTTTGTGTGAAATTCCAACCGAGTTGAATTTAACCTTGGTTTCATGAAGCTTATCATGAAGAAAAAAAATCCTGTCTTGCCTCTGTTTGCCGACCTGTCGCTGGCTTGAATTGTGTACCCCACCATCCAGTGACATCCAATCACTCCTGGTTCTTCAGCCTTCTCATGATCTCACAGGCGATGCACTACTGTGGGTCCTTTGCTGTGTGAAGTACAGTTGCACACGGGGAAGAATAAGTTCTATCTCCAGAGCCTTTACCTTGGAATACTGGACATGCTTCTCATTAATAAATAACTACCATACTGTTGAGATATCAGTAAGTGCACACAATCCATTTTTTTTTTGTCCAATAAATACAACAGTCCTCAACACTCAAAAGTGTATGCTTATTGTAGTTGTGCTACAACCAGTCTACAGATGCAGTGACTGTTCATTTACCATCGCACCAATCATTGTACAGTACATGGTGGCACTGGTTGCCAACTATCTCAATTTCATTTCTTGGGAGGTTTATGGTATCTGCCATCTACTCCTTACTTCTTAGTGTGATTTAGAATTCGTGACTATATTTGTTATTCATAAATAGCTTAAAAATAAAAAGGTAAAACAAAAAAAAAGCTGGTGTTGCACAGGTTAGGCACCACAGCATACTGAAAGTGACCCAATGATAAAGATCCTTTAAGCCCCTGTAAGTTGCGAGGCGGGACCCCCCATCGATCGGTCTTGTTTGGTTCCATAACATCCCACAGACGCTCAATCGGGTTGGACTCTAACCCCGGCTATCCATTGCTTCATGGTCCAGTTCTGACACCTACGTGCCCATTGTAGACGGTTTAGACGGTGGACAGGGGTCAGCATGGACACTCTGACCGGTCTGCTGCTACGCAGCCCCACACACAGCAAGCTGTGATGCACTGTGTGTTCTGACACCTTTCTATCAGAGCAGCATTAACCTTTTTCAGCAATTTGTGCTACAGTAGCTCTTCTGTGGGATCGAACCAGACGGGCTAGACTGTCAGTTGTTTAAGGTTGTGGCGGATAGATGTATGCGCTTTTACTCACTGTGACATCACTGATTGGGTGTGTCCAGAGGCACAAAATGCCTGAAGGTTTCAACCTCGAGAGCAGTGCAGCTTTGTACTCTTAAAAAAACAAAACACTATGTATTTTCATTATGATGCATTTGATGTAATGAAAAGAGTTTGCTAAATTTGTATCCAGAATTGCAGAGTTTGAATTATTAAAGTACACATAAATATGAAACGATTAAGATTTATTTTAATATTACCAAGTCAATTGTTAAATTGTTAGTATGGACATACGTATACCTTTGTATAATGAGCTACCTATTTAATTACAGATAATTATTGTCATTTTACATAAATGTGTGTGTAATTTAAGAAAGCACAACAATTCTGTATAAATAATATACGGTAGTTATTTTTCTGTACAAAATGAGAAATAAATGTACCTTATAATTATTGGCATAATAACAGTTGGCTTGTTAATTTACAGATTAAAATAAATAAATGTAAATAGCAGAAAACGACTCTAAAAAAATTTGTTATTTTCGGTACAATTTGGATTTTCTTTTTTATTTTACAGCGTTTCCAATGAGTGATGAGAGATTAATTCTCATCCTACCTCACAGTGCATTGTTTTCAACTATCAACACAAGTCATAACGTGGAACATAGACAAGCAATGAACACCTAGAACTGTGATTCTCAAAACTTCTTCCATATGAAGAACCCTCAATTTAATAGACATTAGGCCACAGACTCCATTGCAGGAGATTTTGTCTCTGGAATGTACATTTTGAGAAGAGATTTTCTTCTTGGATATTTCGCCCAAACCTCCATGGAGGTTTTCTATTCTCCAATTCTGCTAACAGCTCGTAAAGCTAAAAAGCTGAACGGTTTATCACATTGCAGGAGACCCCTGGGACCTCTTGAAAGACCCCTGGGGGATCCTCGGCCCCCATGTAGAGAAGTTTCTCACCAAAATGAGTTTTATTTATTTTCATACATGCGTTAATGACCTCGAGGACTTGTGTTAAACTCCTCAATGACGCACGGTACACATTGCTCAGGGTTGCACTCCTTGATCTGTTTGCAAACGGTTCAAAGCCCGTTCAGGTTGGAATACCGGTTCAGGTTTGAGGAGTTAAGTCCAGTGTACTTTCATCCTCAAAATTTCACAGCGTGGTACGTGAAAATCTTCCCTCGACTACGAAAAAACTACTCACTTCAAGTCAGTCGTCACAATCTGTCAGGACGCAACAATGGAGCTCCCACCGTCTGAACGAGACGGGAAAACAGCTTGACGCAACGACAAAAAGGAGAGGAAAAAAAAAGAGGCACTTTGAGCTCAGCAAAATAGCTCCAAATAAACTGATAGTTTAGTCTCATTCTGCAGGTTTTACCCAAAAGGCTTTTCTTTTCTTCTTCTACAAATGAGCCTGAAATGGCTTCTAAGATGAATCATCCGACTGTCAGCAAAGTAAGGGGAGTATTACCACGGCAACAGCCACGCAGGACGCGGATCCGAATGCTTTTGTATTTTATTCTGTATTTCCGAGTCCACGCGACAAAATTTCCTCTTTACTAAAGTGTTGATGGGAGATTGAGATGTGCGACTGTGCGAACACACTGAGGAAAAATTACTTGTAAGATATCCTCATAAAATCCTTGTCATAATTTGCACGAGTACTTTTCAAGTAAATTTTACTGCAGTAATATCACATACAACTCACTTGCCAGTATCAGGTAAATTGTACTTACCATCAAACTTAACATTCTTGAAGATATTAAGTACATGTCACTTAATTATATTTAAGTTATAAGTTATATTTATTTACACTTATTAAGTAAAGCAATATATTTTTTTTTTCTGTTTGACATTTTCTATTACTAAGTTGTATGATGTTATATTACTCACTATGATTATGTAAATGTTGCTAATTTTCATTTGATAAATGACAATAATAAATGTATTTTTATGGGCCCCAGGGATAAATGATAAAAGATCGTAGTATCGATAAGCGCCGATGTTACCGGTACTGTTAACGGCATTGGAAGACTTAAGAACATTTATTTTCAATTTATTTAGGCTATATAACCCGTTTCTAACTTGGAATAGGATTAAGATATTTGTCTAACAAGCCTTATCGCTATTATCAGAAGAGATCTCTCCGCCTGCCTCTCTCACATGCATGACAAGACCCTGCTCTGAGTGACATTGGCACGCCCAGCGCAGATTGCGCAGACTCGACCGCCCCCCCACCATGCATAATGCACAGAAAATAAAGTGGTGTTAAGCTGCTTTATTAAAAAAAAAAAAAGGATGTATTATTTTTAGTTTCTCTCTTAAAAAATAAAGAAAAGAACCGATAAGGGTACCACTAAAGTATCGGATTGATAAACAGTATCGGTAAGAGTAGTAGTACCGTTAAAATCTTAATGATACCCATCCCTACGTGCCCCGTCCCTCCGTACCCCTATAAATAAAACAACACACACTGCTTTTAGTTGTTTGATTCGGAGGAACGGGGCACGACTCTCCGCCGTGTTTGCGTCCTTGTCCACACACAGACGATTCTCACATATGTATGTAAATATATGTAAATATATTTATGATTCCCCTAATTTATAATTCCTCATTGGAATGTTATTCCTGTGCCATTTTGCAAGCTTCTGTTTTATCCTGTTATTGTAATGCACACCGACCTAAAGAAAACAACAACAAAAACCCCTCCTCGACTTGAGGTCAGTTGACTGACGGGTTTACGACTGATGACTCCACTCGTCGACTTTCTGTAGGGCAGCCCTAGATGAGACGCATCACTGCGGCTGTCCCAATTTTTCATCACAATTAACAAGTTATAAATAATTATTCTGTGTCATTTGAAATTAAAACAGGTAAGAGAAATTACAATTTAGAAAATAAAATTCAAAATATATATGTGGCGGACAAAGGGGCGTAGTCAAGCACCGGCTGCGGACCAGAGAAAGACTCTGGGGGGCCTTTTACTCGGCGCCCTGCCCCTCCCGGCTCTCTGCTCAGGCATCACTTGTGGGAGTCTCTGCCCACAGGTAAGGGTTCAGGGAGGGAGACTTTCTGGACGTAGTGCGCGGAAATTTAGAGATGCTTGCTTAGCAAGTGACCCCACTCAACATTTTGATCTCCAGCAGCTAGCTGGCTTTACGTCCAATCTCTTGTAGTCATTCAAAGCGCGTTTTAGAGAATTTCATGAGCGCCCTATTCTTTTTAAATTCACAACCCATCCACACGAGTGTGCAGTGGACAAAGCCGAGCTGACATGCATCCCCGGGGTCTGCATCAGAGACTTTGAGCTGGAAGTTGCTGACCTGAAGGCTTCAGACATGGGGCTGAGCAAGTTCAAGTCACTGAATGGAGAATTGGAAAGATTTGCGCGACAGCAAGCAGAGCTGGCAAGTGAACACAAGTGGACAAAAATGGAAAAAACTTCAATATGTATGTGACAAATAATCTCATGAACTTGAACTTGAACCTGAAGACCAGCTGATTCTTAAAACTTGCAACAAGCTTCCCGTTACATGGAACACAATGGCCAGAGCTGCTGTTTTGATGCAAACTGCCTCCCACCCTCATAGATCTTTAGCTTGAGGATGCTCCAAAGGTTCTCAATAGGGTTGAGGTCAGGGGAGGATGGGGGCCACACCATGACTTTCTCTCCTTTTATGCCCATAGCAGCCAATGACACAGAGGTATTCTTTGCAGCATGAGATGGTGCATTGTCATGCATGAAGATGATTTTACCACGGAAGGCACGGTTCTTCTTTTTGTACCATGGAAGAAAGTGGTCAGTCAGAAACTCTATGTACTTTGCAGAGGTCATTTTCACACCTTCAGGGACCCTAAAGGGGCCTAGCAGCTCTCTCCCCATGATTTCGGCCCAAAACATGACTCCGCCACCTCCTTGCTGACGTCGCAGCCTTGTTGGGACATGGTGGTCACCCACCAACCGTCCACTACTCCATCCATCTGGACCATCCAGGGTTGCACGGCACGGTTTGAAAATGAGTCTTCATGTATTTCTGGGCCCACTGCAACTGTTTCTGCTTGTGAGCGTTGGTTAGGTGTGGCCCAGTAGTAGGTTTATGCACAACTGCAAACCTCTGGAGGATCCTACACCTTGAGGTTCGCGGGACTCCAGAGGCACCAGCAGCTTCAAATACCTGTTTGCTGCTTTTCCGATTAATTTGTCTTGCAGAAACCTTCCTCATTATGTCTTTATCTGCACCAACCCGTCTGTGCTCCGAATCAGCCACAAATCTCTTCACAGTACGATGATCATGCTTAAGTTTTCGTGAAATATCTAATGTTTTCATACCTTGTCCAAGGCATTGCACTATTTGACGCTTTTCCTTTTTCTTTCCCATATTGCTTGAAATCTGTGGCCTGCTTAATAATGTGGAACGTCCTTCTTAAGTAGTTTTCCTTTAATTGGGCTCACCTGGCAAACTAATTATCACAGGTGTCTGAGATTGATTTCAGTGATCGAAAGAGCCCTGAGACACAATACCATCCATGAGTTTAATTGAAAAACAAAAAATTTAATGTTTATGACACTTCAATCCAATTTGCATAATAATTTGGAACGCGGTGTTTATGACTCACAAGGAAATACATTTTGAAATATTTGGCTTTTATGGCTCTCCCAGCCAAAAAGGTTCCTGACCTCTGATTCAGGCCATCGCTGAGCGGAATATCTCCATCCCTTCGTTCTGCCTTCCTCTCTTACTTTAGGGTTGCACTTCCTTGCACTGGCACTTTAAATGATAAACCATTAACATTTCAAACCATGTCATCAATTTTCTTTTTTTTTATTTCTTTTTTTTTAATCATGCTTTACCAGGCAATCTTGAAAAAGTTCCTCTTCTTTCTCGCCGGGGTACGGTATGAGGCTGCAGATAACAGTTTTGACATCTCATCTCAACGCTTTGGTTCTGCGAACGGATTAATATAGTGTCAATACTGAGCCATTATTCATACACAATGAACTGTCAAGTGAGTGCACGAGCGCATACATGTGCGAGGAGCAGGAGCCATGGTGCAGAAAGAAAGAGGCAGGGGCATCGAAGCTAGGGACGGCCAGGATTGGTGCCGTGCATGCGTAGGCATTTTGAATTGATGACAGATTCGCCCGTTCAACATCAGGAACTGGGCCAAATAGTCTGATGCAAACAGTACTTTTTAAAATGATCAATTCAAAAAGAGGAACAATACTTTTAACAAATTAAAACGAAAATACTGATTATTGTTATGATTGCCGAATGGAGCAGTTAACATTTTTAAGGGTTTATAGATTCACTTACCTTCACCTTACCTCCTTTACTTTACTGACTAACTCGAGCCGGCTAATTTCCGGTTTAGCCCTCCGCTAACTTGAATGGGATAAAACAATTCAATAGTATTTAGTGCGGCTCTACTAGACTTTAGAAATGTTATCGGACCGAATGGATCAAATTGTGATAGTGAAACGAATCAATTTCCGGGGGTTTGTGACTCCGGAAACAAAACATCCAACATTTTACAGCTGCTCCTTTTCCCATGATTGTGTGTGGGGAAAAGGCTTTTTGGGCCCCTCGGACCCGGTTGCAATTACACGGTTTGACCGCTATGTCAAATTGGCTTCAAAGCCCGGTGCTGTTCCCGGGGGCTTGCTCAGAAGGAGCAACCAACCAATCAGAGCTACTCTCACTGACTCACCAGCTCAAGAGTCGGAGCTGCTCAACTCGAGTTGGCAGCCGAGCAGCAAGTCATTCAGTGACTCACTCGCACCCGCTGAACCAATGAGTTCCAACCAGTTCCCACGATTAGGCCACCGATTTGCTACAGGAAAATAATCATTGTGATGAGAGACCAAGAGTTCTCAAAGGCAAAATGTTTATTTTTAAATGAAATTACATTTTATGATCAATCAGAATCAAGTAGTAGTAAACCACTAAAAAGGCATCAATTTAAATTCATGGACGGTTATTGCCACTGTGGCAAGGAAGTTGTGGGTTATCGAACGCCGTGCAGCAGCAGCCCGAGTCAGACCTTCAGCTCCGGGCTGGGAGAGCGAATACCGAGTGAGTGAGTGATTTGTAACCCGAGTCACTGACTCGAGGCTACGGATTCGGGTTTGCGAATCGCTCACTCACTCAGACTCTGAGTCCTTGACTCCAGCTCCGGGTGGGCTGGGAGAGCGAGTGACTCATGCAGCCGGCGTCAGACCAATCAGCTCAGGGCAGGAGGCTGGGCTCCAGGCTGGTAAGAGCGAGTACTGAGTTGAAACGAGCGCGAAAGTGGTTTATTTTCTCACAGGGTTTGATTAATACAGTAATTAACTTGATACATTTCCACAATTACAGTTAATATAACAGTTGCACAGTAGTGTGAGTGACACCTTGCCTAGTAGCAGGTAGGAGAGGCGAGTCAGTGAACGGGTTAGTGGAGACGAGAACTCGTCATTCCCGAGTCAGTCAAAAGAGTCGCTTGTTTAGAATGATTCGTTCAAACTCGCACATCACTACTCAGTAGCTGGACTGCCACTCACAACCTCAAGGCTTCGATAGGAGAACGTTTTAGTCAGTTTTTCTTGAATCCCCTTAGTGTTCTTCTTCTTTATCTCGTTAAGAAGCCCATGACTCTCCATCTCCAGATTGTCGCTAGTTTCTCCATTTGGATGTGGAGGAAGGTAGTCCACTCCTGCTCTTTTTGATCTCTTGCAATTTTTTGCAGGATTTTTCGCACCAGAGGATTTCCTTTTCAAGGAGTTGATATCGAGGTCAGTACAGGGTACTTCCGGTCTTCTCATTTTAGAATGGTAATTAGCCATTTGGAAATATAAGTAGCTGCTGCCACCCGTACATGTCTGAAAACGAGGTTCCAGGCGCCGTTAGGCATGGATGCTTTTCTATCAAGAGATTCTACAACTTCTACTGTCTGTATTGGAGGACCAATGTCCCTTCCCCATGGAGAGTCCCTGTTCAGGCGCCACTGTGGCAGTTCCGCCTGCCACACACCATCCCAGTGACGTTTTCAGGGCCCTTCCGACACAGAGACACAGGCAGAGATGTTGCAAACACACCAGTTTATTGTAGAGAGTGGCAAATGTAGCAAGCCAGGAGCAGAGGGACACATGTCATGACAGAGGCCCTCCCAACGTGTGTCTGTGGGGATGGGTGATTTACCTGTGGCTGGTTGATTGCTCTGAAGAACAGCAGGCGTACAGCCACCCTGATCCCGGGCCCAATTAAATAGACAAAAGACAGGGGTGGATGCTTAAACCACACCACCCCCACACCACAGTTGAAAATCTTCAAGGCAGTGAAAATGTCCTTCCTACTTTTATGTGAAGCAAAAGTTGAATATATATTAGTACTGTAGTCACAATCTTTTAAAACGCAATGAACAGTTTCATGCTTTTTCAGATGAGCTCTGAGGCGTTCAAAATACTGCCTCTCTGTGTGAAAACTATATGAATACAAGACCTAAAAATGAAACAATTTGCCCTAATTGTCCAGTTTGTATATGATCTCTAGACAAATGTGTGCAAAGTACAGCCCAACCTTTAAATGAACAGGGACAATCTGAGTACAAGCAGGGTAGGGACAGTCTTGACCGGTGTGTAGATGTTTCAATCGGTAATACTTAAAGAGCTCTACATGTTTTGATGTCCAGAAGTTGCAGTTTTTGCATGACCATGTTTGGATAAAGGAGGCCTACTGTTCCTTCTCAATGCCACCAGCGTTGAAACCTGCCTACCCGTCCGCCTCCCTAGACGTCAACTGTCCGCTGTATTGGTTCGTCCTAAGAGTAAGGTCACCCTGTAAATGAACACATGACAATTTGTGATATTAAAACAATGTTCTAAAACATTCAGCCACAATTTTATATTACACTGAAGTGAAAAATATGGAAAAATGACAACATCATTATTACATCACGCAGACATAGATTTCTACTTGCCTGAATGAGAGTGATGTTGCAGCGTTAGAGGAATCCCTGCTTCTACGCCCTCAATTTACACTCCACCGGCTCATCCTGCAGCGTATCCTGGGCCTGACACACCGGAACACTGCTATACTGTTCTGCTTCCTGTTGATAGAAACATATGTTTCTAAGACTTTTTTTTTTTTAGCTAACAAATTCCAAATGTACTTCATGAATATATCATTTCCACAAAATTATACTTGTTTGAGTAATGGAAATGACTTAACGGACAAGACTGAGCGGTTTTCCACTTGGTAAAATGTTCAAATTAAGGTAAAGGTACTGACTAAAAAGCATCAAAATTTAAAAAACTGTCTAGAAAGCTATATTTTTATTTCGCTTAATTAATGTTTTTTTATAGTCACTGTCCTGACCAGCCAAGCCAGCATATTTTGAATTCATTTTGGTGATGTGAAAACATTTAAATAGTATTATTTATATGTTTTATCTATGTTTATATCTTTAAAATATATGTTGAAAATGGTATATGTTTAAAATTTTGCTTAAGAAATTCTAGTTCTCACTGAATCTTAATATTACAATTTATAAATGATGACACGTAATATAATATATTTTACTCAACCACAAAGTTCATTTTTTCAATGCTGTGAGTTAAATCCTTTCAGACCTCGGAGCCGGCTTTATCGACTGGAGGGCTTATTCAAGGAGAATCGCCTGCGGGGTCTTATCAATTTTCATGTTGTGGTCCTGTGAAGATGCCGACTCTGCTTTAATGATGGTGATACTTATCACTCTTGTCCTCACAGTGTTGAGCTGGAAGATTTGGATCTTTATTGATCCGATGCTGCCGAGGAGCCTGGACGATTTGGACGTTCGCTCCGTGCCTAGTGTTTCACTCCGACACGAAGGACGTTTCGCGAATCTTGCCCGCCAAAGTTAGTTTTTTTTTGGACCCTGGCCGCTGCAGGAGGCTCATTTGACCGTCGGTGGGAGGCACTGTTGAGATAAGTCTTCCTGTGGACAGCAGGCGGTCAGACTGTGGGAAGGATGTGCACTTTCATCACTGAAAATGCCCACGTGTTTAAGCCTGCATGTGTGGATATGTCATGGGTGTGTATGTGTGTGTGTGTGTGTGTGTGTGTGTGTGTGTGTGTGTGTGTGTGTGCACGCACTAATGTGTAGATCACACACCAGATGCGCTGTTTTGATGTTTAGATCTCCCTCCCAAATGCCAACCGAAGGTCAGAAATGTTTCAAGTGAGATCAATGTGAAGTTTTGTGATGTTACAAAAACTTTAATTTTCTTCACATGATTTGAACACCAAATAAAAGAAACCCCTTCCGGAAACACATCACATGGTTTCACATTTAACCACGTGCATCTAAGGGTGAGATGCTTGAAAATATGTGTTTTGGGAAGAAATTCCCTTTGGTAACGTACTGTATGAGCAGAGCATAAATCCTTTTATAGTTGAATCCCATGTACAGTGTTTACCGATGCACTGGGAAAACCTATGAAAATCTTGTGACAGGGTTACTTTTTTATTTATAAATTTTTTTTACACACAGTGGACCAGCTGGCCAGTCATGGAACTCACATGTGTTCCATATGGGTGTCACATGCACTTTTTTATGTGATTATCCCTTTAAGTTGGTTCCAAAAACACCGTTTACATGCAAATCACATATGCTGGCACGTGGTATAAAGTGAAATGTCACACCTGGATTCCACAGGTTTTTCAATAAATCAAGTCAATATCCCTCAAGACAATCACAAAATTCACAAAAGAACTATTGCGCCACATTTGAACAACCTCAGGTGTTGTTTTGTTTTTATCATTATTATCATTATTATCATCGTCATCATCATCTAGTTCTCCTCACTTTAATTAAGGATCAGCCCCAATCTACCCGGCGGGCACAGCTCTGAAACAGCGTGGACACAACGCGACGCCGTGTGCCTTAAAGCCAGCATGTAAATACACGCTCCGATAATCCCTTTATGATGTGTTTTCTATTAAAATAAATCTAAGAACATGAGTCAGTGTACGCCGCTAAGTCTCTCCGCACCATCTTCCCGTTTACCTATCAGGGCTGTTAGGGATTAATTTGAGCACTTTCAGACAGAAAACAGCAAGTTGGATAAAGTGTCTGAAAGAGGGTATAACGGTTCCCGCTATGATGGCAAATCAGCAACACTGTGTGTGTGTGTGTGTGTGTGTGTGTGTGTGTGTGTGCGCGTGCGTGTGTGTGTGTGTGTGTGTGAGGCCGTTCTCCAGGCATCCTTCAGGGCCGACAGGGCTTCAGCAACCCGACGCGGCGCCGGGTGACAAATCCCAGAGGGATCTCTCTGTTCTCTGATATGAAAAGTCTGACTGGGGCGTTAGCGTGCTCATCAAGAGAGTGTCCGTCGGCAAGAGGAATATGACGTGACGCCCGGATGTGATGCAGCTTATGCCGTTTAATCAACTTTCTGAGGATTCTGCACCAATGCTACTTTCCGCACAATGAGTCACCGGCTCTTGTAGAGTAGCTACTACGTATTTATTTTAAAATCCAAGATTAGTCATTCAATGCCTTTACGTGCATTCACGTCATTCATAATTGTGATGAAATGTTCCGCTCGTTTCTGAGATCCGGCTCTTTCCAGTCATACAGCGAGAACAGAGACACAGTCCCTTCCTGCAGGCCATAAGAACTATCAACACTGAACTCACCAGGGCTCGTCACTGAGTCACACAATTAGGCTCCACTGCCTAACTGTACTGTATGCTACATACTGTACTGCATACTGTATCACTGTACTGTGTTATAGCATACTGTGTTGTATTGCCGTTCTGTTCGGTGTTACTGTATTGCTGTGTCATACTGTTGTGTACTGTACTGTATATCTCCACACACACACTACTACCTCACCTTATTCACATGCCACTTTAATGCACGTATCTGCATAAACCATAATAGTCAATTTATTTTATTTCTGTTTTGTATTCCTACTTCCTACTTTGTATATTTGTTCTTTTTTTCTCTTATTTCATTCCCTTTACGAATTGTATTGCGTTTTAGGAATCAGGTTAGTTGGTTAGTTAATTAATCAGTTACTGACCAGTTCGTACTTATTGTGTATAATCTCCGGGTGCTTTGCAGTTTCATTTCACTACCTACACATATGCTTGTATGTATATGTATGTTACAAATAAA